>NW_011888830.1:1129776-1134776 GCF_000151845.1 Pteropus vampyrus
TGAAAGGATGAGGTTTGCCGCTAAGTGGGTAGCAAAGGTTTGTTTCTTAGAGCTTTGTGGATTTGGGGATCGTGGATAATGAGGGCCTATAATAGCCTTTTTTTTACTTAAGAACGAGCTCTCCCTGGAGGGTTTTATCCTCATGAGACGTTTATAGAATCCCGAGGCATCGGTGTGACGTTAGCACAGTGTTACCGTTGCTGAGTTTCAGGCCAGTCCTTTATGTTATTCTAGTGTAACTTCTGGCTTCTGTGCTCTGCTATTGTAGTGCACATCAGAACCGCCGGTATCAGGAAGAATTTCTAGCAACTTCCCTGATCGATGTAGTGCTACAAATCTTAGTTTTCCGCAGTAGATCATCCGAACTCCCCGTGTTCTGTAAGCAGCGTAGGCAGTAAAAGAGGCACGTCATCTCAAAAAAAAAAAACAACGAAAAAAAACCCTAAATCAAACACCAGCACCACATTGAAAGACCACTTTTTGGCTGACCACATTAAAAGTTTGGAATAAAATCCGGTTAATGTTAAAATTAAGAAGACTTCGATTTTATTCTGTTTAGCAAATGACTCCCTGGGCCTTTTTTACTTTTTCTAAAAATGGAACGTGACCGCTGTTGGAACTTGAACTGTTTTAGGGTGTTTTATAAGTTGATCAGGTGCACCGAAGTCTGAAGAAACAGAAGACGCTGAGAGGGGAAGCTGGGAACTTCTAGCACATTCCATTAGGTTTTAGCTTCACAAGTCTCCCGAGGTAGAGTGACCAGCCTCCCATTAGGGTAGCTTTCTGATCTGCAGCCACGGAGTTTGGCCAGCTCATTCGACAGGGCTGGCCAGCTCTAAGTGACTCCAGATGTTTACACACAGCGGAAAGGCAAATAGAACATTTCTACGTAGCTATCCTTGGGGGAGGTCTAAGAGACATGAATCCCTTCCAGAATAGAATGGATTTGGACGGGCTTCACACCTTAGTGATTTCTCGTTATATTTGTCTGTGTCACCTCGCTCTGGGGGGAAAGCTGGAGAACCCACTGCAAGCTCCAGCAAGGAAGTCAAACCTGGGACTGTCATCAAGGAAATGTGTTTGCCAACAAACTAGTGTTTGGTGGGTAAGACGATCCCTTCCTCCTTCAGCTCTTTCCTTCCCCTCACGTACTTTAGTACATGGGCTGCCGAAGCCGGCACCCCAGATATACTTAGACGTGCCGAGTGTGAGTAAACCGAAGCTCAAACTTTAGTTTCATTGCCTTTCTCACAGTTTCACCCAAGAAAAGCTCATCACTTAAAAATCCTGTTGGTATTTAAGGGGCCGCTCTAAGCACAGATAAATCGTCGAGTCCAGTCCCTGTTCTCGGGGACCTTGTAGTCCAACAGAGGAGATAAGATGCAGAAATTCATCCTCGTGGGCCCTCGAGTTTTTGGCGAACTGAACATTTGCCAGTAAAATTGGGAATTGCATTTCCCTGGCCACCAGGAGCTTACCTGTTTGAAAACCTCCCTCCAGTGGCTGACCTTCGTCTACTGAGTCAATGTGGACTCTTGTCACCTTGGCAGTGAAGATCCTCAAAATTCTGTGCCTAAATCTGCCTGTTATTTAGCTTTATTGCCCCTTCCATACCACCCACTCCAGTTGATCTCTTTGGTTCAAATGGCACGGCCTCCGTACCGTGCAGCATTCGCTGAGGAGAAAGATGAAATTTGTCCCCTTTTTCTCCATGCGGGCCCTTCCCCAAAGCCCGCGCTCACACCAGAGTGCCCAGGGGCCTCTCTGTCCTCTGAACTTTTAAATTTGTTGTTCAGATTAACATGATCAGACACGGCCCACGTGGTCAGTTATCTTTTCATTCACACCTCTCGCCTCCCGCACTGAAGTGTGAGGGCCTTGGGGATGAGGGCTGTGGCCTGTCCTGCTTTGTATCCCTAACTATGCCTCCGTGTGGCAGGAGCCCCGTGAACACCTCCAGCTTGTCGGTTGTGCCTTGACAAAGCCTTGCCTTCCCGCTTAGAGGATAACAGTCCCAGTCCTTGGATTTCTGGGTTTAGTCAAGAACGGGTTGACCTTTTCCTCCGGGTTGGTTGTTCAAAGCCGGAATTTGCAAACGTCGCGTTTCTTAGTCCACTTGAAAAACGCCCATTCTGGGAGCAGTGGCAATGTCACCGCCCACCATCCTGGTGTTTCTTCGTCACCACATACGTGAACTGAAAGTGTGGGCGTGGTTTTGCCCAGTGGCACTTGGGATTCACAGGGTGGCTGCTGGGTCGTGGCCGTGAGTGAGCATCATTTCCGGCTAGGTGGGGACACGTGGGAGAGCATTTCCTCCAGTTAGGAGCGTGGGTATTGGGCTGCTTGCTGTTCCCAGTGCCTCGGAAGTTCCACGTCCGTGACTCCAGTGTGCCTTCTTTGGTATTTGCTTATCGAGCTGCTATCTCTTTGCTTTTTAGATATTACTGCCCAAGGTCCTGGTGGCCAATGTTTGTTTGCCTTGCTTGGTGTGAGCAGCGTGGAAGCTGCTAGCATAGCTCAGGTTAGAACTGTGGGTCTAAGGCAGAGCTCCACAGGGTGAGCTTCTGCCACCTCTGCAGAGCCCTGAGGTGCTTCGGGGGCCAGTCGAAGCAAACACCCTATAAACACCAGAATCACCCCAAAGCGGGTGCTGCTACTCACCTCTGGAGGTAGAGAGTGGCTGTGAACGCCCAGATGCCCCGGTCTGCTGAGTATCCAGACAGGAGTAAGGCGTGCTGAGGACACTTGGTTAAAGCTGGGGGACTTTAAAGCGCCTTCTGAACCTGAGGACGTGTGAGTCTGTGGAAGGAGAATTTCTGGTGCCAGGACCTCCTCCTCGAACCATTTAATCCGCTCCCCACCTCCAGTGTTGTTTCCAAAAGTGATTTATCTGTCATCTTTCGGAAAACTGTTTCCAGCACATGGCCAAATCCTAGCCAAGCAAATTGGCGTCGTGCGCCAACGAGGGAGACATCCGTGGAGCCCCGTGAGCCCGTGGTGGGTGGGGCGGGGCCGTGAGGGGCCCCCAGCATCTTCTCCCATGCCGAAGGGAACTCTGCGCCCAGATCCGTGCTCTCAGAGGCCCAGTCGGTGCCGCTCCGCACGCAGGTTCGAGGAGCCGCAGCCACCGTGAGCTCCGGGCTCTGCGTGCTATGCGTGCTTTTTCCTCCCTATGGAATAAATAAATAAAGGGAAGCACCCCTCCCTCCCAGCACTTTTCATCAGAAGGGAACAGGTGCGGGGTCTCCCGGGTGAGGCACGGAGGGGTGGTCTGCACGGAGGGCGAGTGAGTTTCTTGGCACTCGCCCTGTCCCCGCTTCTCTTGCAGCAATGAAGTGGTGAGGAGCGACTTGAAGAAGCTGCCAGCGCTTCCCACCCAGGCCCTGAAGGAGCACCCTTCCCTGGCCTACTGGTAAGGGCACCCTCTGCGGGCTCAGATGTCCCAGGGGGCGGGGGGGCGTGGGACTCCAGGGTGGTTCGTCCCCCTCGTTGCCACCAGGTCAGCCTGGCCCTGGATGCAGAGCAGCTCCAAACCGTATTCAGGGGCTCGGGTGTGTGCGAAAGGTTCTCTGCGTTTATTTAAATGGTGCGGTATATGTGAGATCTCTCCTTTCTCCCTTTTCTTTCTTTTTTGTTTTTGAAAAAGGAAAACCTTCTAAGATTTCACTTGGGAAGCCTCTGCCTCCTTGGAGAGCTTTTCATGTGCGGCTAGAGTTTCCTTTTGGAACCTTCGTCATCTGATGACAGGATGTGCGAGGGTTTCAGATGGGGCGGGGGAAACTACAAGATTTTTTGTTGTCGTTTGGTGGGTTTTTTTTTTTTTTTTCTCAGAAGAGAGAAGTTGAATCTTTTATTTTCCCACAACATCTCATATCTCCTGATTTAGCTGCCATGTCACGTTAGGCCGTAGCTCATCTGTCTGACCTAAAACTACTGATTCTGAATGAATCAGGCATTTGAAAGGTGCCCAGAGTGCGGTTCTGGTCACAGTCGAGCGGGGCTTGCCGTCCTGGGTGGAGTGTTAAAACCCTGCTGAGCTCACTAGCCTAGACCACTCTCCTTAGAAAAGCACGAGGCAGCTTCCCTGGTGTTCTTTGTGACTCCTTAATAGAAAGCATCATCACTGCTTTTGTTAAAAAAGAAAAGAAAAAAAATAAAATTAGAAATCGCAGAACAGATCAGTCCTGGTCAGCTATGGCGTGTGACTCTTTCGAGCACTTCTGCAATGTGCGTTATGAAGGTTACAGATTCCCAGCATTTCACCTTGTGTGGACATTTTGCCAGTCCACACACTGGTTGTCCCATCGTTTGGGTGGCTTTAAGAGATGCCTTCGGCCGGAGTAGGGAGTGTGGACGCAGAGGGCATTAGCCGGAGTAAACCCGTACAAAATCCTTCCTCCCCAAGAGGCCAGGGCGTGGGGCAGCCGGGCTGGGAGCGCGAGCACCGAGTGCTCCCTTCGTGGACAGGCGTCCCCCGTCCCGTCTGCTTCGCTGCCATTCTTCTTCTGGTGACATAGACATCGATAAACGGAGGCTTTCTATCATCATAACCCATCCCCAAAGAACGGAATCTCTTTAACCTGCAGGGACTTTGCCTGTGTCAGCGTCCAAACATCCAGCCTGGCAGTCTGCACATGTGACCACAGACAGATGACACTACTGCCCTCTGCCTGGTTCCTTATGCTCCTGGGCCTCAGCTCCTGCATCCCTGCAGCTGTTCCTTTTCAGTCACCAATGCTGAAGGAGGCAGAGACACAGGGATGTAACTCTAGAGACCACTGGTTCCTACACAAGCCACGTATTTGCCAGAGGGGACTGTAATGCTGGTGGGTGGTCTGGAGTCAGAGTTGCTTATAGCTTAGTTCATCCCTCGGGTGTCTCCTCATTCATTTGTTTCCAAACATTTTTTATACCTGTGCTCATTTCAGAGCTATGAACTACCATCCTTTCTCTCCTCTCTCTCTCTCTCTCTCTCTCTCTCTCTTTCTCTCTCTCTCTCT
>NW_011888830.1:1139776-1141498 GCF_000151845.1 Pteropus vampyrus
CTACCATAGCTCTTCAGCCCGATGCAAGCTCCTAATCCCTCTTCACCATCGTTCACGGAACTCACAGAACCATTGCAATCGTCCCTGCCTTTCTCAGGCCTAAGCTGGGGTCTGTCATGAGGAGTGTGACCTGGCCTTTTGGTCTGCCTCCTATCCCAGATCAGAAAGGTGAATTCTCTAAGGGGACCAACCCATGCAAGGCTGTACCCTGGGATGGAGCCATTAAAGTTAGTGGGCAGTCAGCTCCCCCAAAGGAAATTAGATTGTTCGTGAAAAGAGGCTCAAAATCCAGATGTCGGCAAATGCTCTCCTACCCTCGTGGAGAAAGAGCACACAAAATGCAACAAGCCTAAATCACTGTAGCAAGACTCGCTGTTCGGTGGCCTTGTGATTTCACGGACGCTGTATCTGACGGTATGGTGACAACTCTTCTTAGTCGATCTGAAGTTGCAGCAGCGTTGGGTCACCTCCCATTCAGTTCTCTGAAACCGTGAGCACACAGAGGCGCTTTCCGGAGACAGGGTTTTATAGCTTTAAAATAATTTTTAAAGAAATCATACACCCTGAAACTTCTAAACACTCAAAATGTATTTCTTTTTCCCCTCTATCTTTCTGCTTACTTTGGAATAGCTCATGCCCCCACAGATATTTAAAAACCATGAAGCCAATTTGGGGTTTTCAAGACACCCACGATGGGGTGTATTAGGTTATTCATAGATGCGACAATTAGGACAAATCAAGGGAAAGGCTGCCTGATGCGCCTCTGCCAACTCCTAGCACCGGGGAGCTTGAATGCTGAATTATAATCTACAGTCTGATGGCAGGAGGTCTCTGTGAAAGGAATAAACAGAGATTTGGTGTTTCTAGTTCAGTCCCCTAGAATGTCTAGGCTTCTGTTTTGCTACTTGGTCCAACAGTGTGAGTCACACAATCCTGCCTGGCACCCCGCTGTCCTCTTCCGGGAGGGGGACTGCTGGATGAGCACCTGCCCGCCCTGCACTGCCATTGGCCCACTGGGGATGGGGGAGGGTCCTGAGAAGAGCAGGTCTGATCCTTTGCTTTGGCTTCTTTGTCCTTAAAATTACAAGAGTCTTTCTTACATGCATGGTACTGGGTGAAAGAATCCAATCTGAGAAGTTGCCGTATTATTCCGACCCTGTGACATTGTGAAAAAGGCAGAAGTGGTTGCCAGGAGCTGGGAGGGGGGGTAGTGGGGATGGACAGTGGAGCACGGGAGTTTGAGGGCAGCGAAACACCATGCATGGTGTCGCAGTGGTGGACACACATTATTCATTTCTCCGAAGCCGTAGACTGACCCCTAACGTAAACCAGGGACTCTGGGTGGTCACGATGTGTCAGTGCAGATTCGTCACTTGTCACAGATGTCCCACTCTGGTGAGGGGTGTTGGTAAAAGGGGACACTGTGCATTTGGGGAGCGGGGAGGGGTGGGTAGGAAATCGCTGTCCTTCCTCTCTATCTTTCTGGGAACCTAAAATTGCTCTAAAAAAAATAAAAATCTGTAAAAAATAGTTTTCAAGGAGTCGTCTTCGATAGTCCCAGGGACCCATCTAGCTCTAGTCGACGACGGCCTCTGAGCTCAGAAGCTGGGAAAGCGTCTCCCAGCTTTCCCCTGTGGCGAGTCTTAGAAGAGTCTTAGAGTCTAAGAACCTAAAGTCTTGGATAACGAAAAGCAAGGTGTCCACTACTGACTCGCAAAGGGG
>NW_011888830.1:1142238-1149632 GCF_000151845.1 Pteropus vampyrus
TTGGCTTCTTTGTCCTTAAAATTACAAGAGTCTTTCTTACATGCATGGTACTGGGTGAAAGAATCCAATCTGAGAAGTTGCCGTATTATTCCGACTCTGTGACATTGTGAAAAAGGCAGAAGTGGTTGCCAGGAGCTGGGAGGGGGGGTAGTGGGGATGGACAGTGGAGCACAGGAGTTCGAGGGCAGCGAAACACCATGCATGGTGTCGCAGTGGTGGACACACATTATTCATTTCTCCGAAGCTGTAGACTGACCCCTAACGTAAACCAGGGACTCTGGGTGGTCACGATGTGTCAGTGCAGATTCGTCACTTGTCACGGATGTCCCACTCTGGTGAGGGGTGTTGGTAAAAGGGGACACTGTGCATGTGGGGAGCGGGAGGGGTGGGTAGGAAATCGCTGTCCTTCCTCTCTATCTTTCTGGGAACCTAAAATTGCTCTAAAAAAAAAATAAAAATCTGTAAAAAATAGTTTTCAAGGAGTCGTCTTCGATAGTCCCAGGGACCCTTCTAGCTCTAGTCGACGACGGCCTCTGAGCTCAGAAGCTGGGAAAGCGTCTCCCAGCTGTCCCCTGTGGCGAGTCTTAGAAGAGTCTTAGAGTCTAAGAACCTAAAGTCTTGGATAACGAAAAGCAAGGTGTCCACTACTGACTCGCAAAGGGGAAGGGACCATGGCTGTGCTGCTAGTTAGGGACAGAGCTGGGTCCCCGGGACAGAGCTGGGTCCCCAGCCCAGGGCCCCCTCCATGTCAGCTGGTCACATAACCGAGCGTCATTTAATGACGACACACATCCATTAAGGCAAAAAGTGGAGAGAGAGGCTCCAGCCCTGTCTTCAGGTGAATCAGGAGACCTCTGCTTCCCGTTTATCTTCCCATATTTACCCGCTCTCCTTTCGCCGTCCTAGGACAAGCAGGGGATACCGTGGTGGCTTGGACTGAGCTATAAAGGAATCTTCCAGTATGACTACCACGACAAAGTGAAGCCCAGGAAGGTAAGCGTTTTTCCTTTGTGAGACAAAGAGGATCAGGCGGAGAAGCGGTAAAAGGTTCCGCCATGCAGCCCGAGGGCCTCTGGGCTCACCCAGCCCCTGCTAATTTGAATGGGTACCAATGATTGAGCAGAAATCCAAGCTGAGCTCCCGGAGTGAATGTCGTTTCTCCTGGTCTCTAAGGAGACCTAAGCTGTTCTAATTATTTAAGGAGACTGGCTCGGCTCTCTCAAAGCTATGGGGGGAAAGGACTTCGAGAGATTGCCCTGTTCTTCTGTGCCCTTGGGAAAGTGGGGGAATGTCCCCCTAGAATCCTGAGGCTAACCTGAGTTTTCCCAAAGGTTTGTTTTTTGGAGGTGGAGGGAGTGGAACTAAACGAAGAGATCGTAGGTCAAAAAGAGGTGAAAAATAAAGAGGAGTGAGAGGCATTCTTGCCAATCCGGTAAATGTTTTACGGCGTGTTAGAAATCTGGAAAAAATAAGGTCATTCGCCAGAAAGAAAGGGAAGCAGAGAGGGATCTGCAAAGTCATGGTAAACGCAGAGCAGAACGTTTGAAGGGGGCACAGTGCTCAGATTTTCTGTTTTCGTTGACACACATTTTTCAAACCAGAACAGATTGAAAAATTATAGTGGAAACATCTCTCTGAGGCGAGAGCCGTCATCCAGATCCTCTGGCAGAGGATCATGGAGAGAAGACGGTATGCAGTTCAAACCCTGAAATACATAAGTCTGTGAAAACCACACTCGCTTTAGGAGAGAGAAAGCGACGTCGGTGCATGATGTCATTCCACGCCACTCTCCCGGCTTCTCTCTCCGCGCACAGGACGGAAATCCACACCGCGTAGCTGAGCTTGTCCTCCTCTGTCGGGTTAACATCTGCCCTTAGCCAGCTTCTTGAAAAAAGGGCCCTGCGTGGGAGAGGATTTTCACTCCGTTCATCAGCGAGTCCAGTTCTAAGATACTGAGCAAACGGCGTGAAGGAATTCAGCCGTGGGAACAGTTCCCTAGGATGCTGACCCTGCAGGGCATATTATTTTGTGGTCATCTCCCCAAACTCCCCGCTTTCCATGGAGATGCTGCAGGACGTGAATTGGACCCCGCGTTATTTTTCTCTCATTTTTCTCGGCCACAGGGTCTGTCCTTGCACACTCTCTTTCTTCCTGTTCCCCTCTGCCTCTTTCTCAAATCACCTTTGTGTCTGTGCTTTTTCTTCTCAAGTTCTGTCTTCAGCCCTTTTTACACCAACTTTCCTTTCTTCCCAATCTGCTTGTCCGTTTTCCTGCTTGCAAGAGCCACGAATGCTCCCAGACCCTTTCACAAAATTCTGGTTACAGTACAGCCAGCTCTTGAAGGCCCATATGGGTGGAAGGCCAAGGTCAACGTGGACACCTGAGATCCACAGCCGAGTTCATTAAAATACAGCCGTTGAATTCTCTCCCTCAGAGCCTTTTGAAAGATATAGTAACAAGTATTCATGCCTGTTCAGTTTAATTTATTAACATGTTTAGCTTGCTTTATTTCTCTACTTGAGGTACTAAGAAAGATTAAAGAGGTAAGAGATAACTCTTGATGTATGTAAAAGACAGGGCGTGATACATTCCAAGGGCCTGATAAATTTAGAGTTTCAAGATAAGAAGTAGGAAGCCGGAGGTGTGAATAATCAACTATTGAATAAGAGAGTTTCCTCTGATTTGTGGAACTTATCCAGGTCATTTGACATTTTAAAATGTTAAAGGGTCAATATATATATTCAAGGTATCAGCGCCGTTCAAACCCAGTCATTACTTGAAATAACAAATGCTTCTGTGGCCTCTGGGGAAGTGGTTGGGATTCTCAATTCTGCGGCCAATCGAAGGACAACTAAGTCATCAGAGTCACTGTTGATTCATTCATTTATCCGCTCGTTCATTTTTTAAATGTTTATTGCATATCCGTCATGTGCCAAGCTGACTGCAGGATACTGAGATGCCTAAGACACGCGTCATTCCCACAAAGCCTGCCCAGGCTGTGGGGGGTGGGGAGCTGCGTGGTAATTGCATTAGCGGTCCCATGCGCTGTATTGGAGGTGTGCGGTGGTGAATTAAAGGATGGAGCTTGAGGAGGAGAGACAGGTCTTCACAGGCAGCAAAGTGGAGAGCTGCGTCTCCGCGGATGGACGAGTCTCGCAGGTGGACGGACGGGGTGCTGAGACGTGCAGGCTCAGGGACCCGCACGGGTAAAAGCGTGGGAAGGACAGCCGTGTGGCACGATGGGGATCCACAGGGCACTGCTGGGGGCTGGAGCGGAGTGAGGGGAGGGCAGCCGGAGAGGAGGCCGAGGCCCCAGCGCCAGCTCTCCGAGCCCTGAAGGCTTTGCTTGCCCAGAGGATTTCGTCTCGGAGGCAGTGGGAGCCACTGAGTAATTGAAGCAGGGGAGCTTCCGTATCAGATTTTCATTGTTACAGAAGCCTCATCCGGCAGCGTATGGAGGTGGGTTGAAGGCGTACAGGACAAGACTTGCAAACTTATTACAGTCTCATGGGCCAGAACTGGTGGGGGCGTGAGGTTGGCCCTCAGTAATAGGGATGGAGAAGGGGAAGCCGAAGCGAGATGTTTACAAGGCAGGTGTGATTGATGGGTTGTGTGGGGAGAGAGGGTGGCAGTCGGAGCAGGGGAATCTCAGATGGCTCCGAGGCTTCTTGATCAGCCAAAGCCTGGGACGTGAGAAGGGGAAATAAGTTCAGTTTACGACATACAGACTTAGAGGCTTGATGGGACATCCGGCTGGTCGTGACAAGTGGACAGTTGGGTATTCAGTTGGAGCTCAAGAGCACCAAGAATTTCTGAAGCATAACTGAACCAGAGACTGAACGGAGAGAGGAAGGGGAGAGGCACTGGGCACACCTGAAAAATTACCAGTCGGTCAGGTCCCCAGTCTGAGTGTGAAATTAAGACCAGGCCTTGGAAAAGCCCATAAGGGGAAAAGAAGCCTAAGTTTCATCAGCCCAAGAGGTATCCACCTCTGCAAAGACCTGGGATGAGGCCTCAACCCAAAACCAGAGACTCACCCAGAGCCATAGGTAAGTCACAGCTGCAGTAAGCAAGGCAGGGCGCCCGTTCCTTCCGCTCACAGCCAGCCTTCCTGCCGTGGTAGGAGGGCGGGCTTCATTGCATATAAGGCACGTGAGAGTCTCTGCGTGCCGACCGCGCTCCTTGGCTCCAGAGCTGTGACTCGAGAGAGATGGCACGCACATACTGTCATGACAACCAGTGTAGATCACTTATCAAGTGCCTGGAGTCTGTCGTCAGTGCCCTAGGCCAGTGATGCTTTATCTCAGCTGAACATGGGAAACTCATGCAAAACCGTTTGAATAGATAGATACCACGGTCTCCCCAACTCCGTCTCACCTCACCCCATCTCTGACCCGGCAGCTGAATGTTTAGAAAGCCTGACGCACCGCTGGAGTGGAGGCCCCGCTGTCTGTGCTTCCTTTCCACACTCCGGCTCAGAGGCGCGGCAGGCATGTCTGGCAGTGCCTTTGGGCACAGGTTGCTTTGCTGGTGTGTCCTGAGACACAGCGCTCCAGGCTGGGCCAGCCACAGGTGAGGGATGGCCCTCCAGGTGGCGCCACACCCTCCTGTCCCCACTCCTCCCCTGGGCAGAGCTCCCCACAGGGAGGCCCCAGCAACGCTCAGGAAGCTGGGAGTGGCGCCCTGTTCTGTGCACCTGGAAGGACCTTCTGCTGCAGCAGCTGCACCTCCAGCCTGGGCAGAGGTCCTTCCTCACACTCCGACCCAGTTACTGCGGCTGTGTCACGTGGTGCCACAATGTTAGGAGCCAGCGTTCAAGTCGGGGCAGGGGTAGGTGTGCTCTCTTTCCCCCGGAGGGCCCCCAAGGCATCCTCTGGTACCCCTGGTACGTACGGTTCCCGTAGCATCAGCAAACCACGAGCACGCCAGGGAGAGCCACACCCTCCTGTGAGAGTCGCTCTTGTGTTCCCACGTGGCCCGCCAAACAAAAAATGTGGTGGCTGATTGCCGTGCAGAAATGGGCGGGACGGAGGCTTGTTCCAGATTCTCTGGTTGGGGTGCTGTTTTCTGTTTTCCATTCTGGTCACAGGTTCTACCCTAAATTGCTTGATCCTCGCTCTGAAGCCCTAGTGGCTTTTGGGGAGATGGAGTCAAAGCACTGGGTGCCTCAGGTGAGATGGAGACAATGGCCCTCTGTCTGCTACCTGGACCTTCAGCAGCCCGAAGTGCTGGCTGCTGATGTCTGTCAGAAAACATAACAGCCTCTTTTCCCTCAGGGCACACGTGGCAGGAACAGCCAGCCACGTGGAGACACCCAGAGACAGTGTTTTGGCTTTTGTGTATATTCAGATACTCAAGGTCAACTTCAGAAACTTTAGAACTACATGTGCAGAAGAATCGCCACCACCACACCCCCCCCCCAACAGCCTTTAAAAATTCAGCAAATAGGACTAAACAAAGAAGTGTGGGAACGACGATATGTGTGTCTGTCTTGGCTCAGCAGTAAGTACAGGGTCGTGGTAATAAACAGTCTTGCAGCTGCCTCGCATGGATTGTGTCCCGCTGTTTTCTCCCAGCTGCCCAGCTCCGTTCCGGCATGTGTACGAGCGTGGAGCCCCCGAGTGCTGTGTAAGAAAAGTCCTTCGTTTCTCAAGTTACAGCCCTGTTGGTTTCAGGGAACAATGAAACATTGTCACATTGGCATCTGGGCACTAGAAGTCAACCTCGAGCTTCGTTTTCGTTGGCATTTAATGCCCAGCAAAGAAACTCAAGCCATCAAAAAAAAAAAAAAGAAAAAAAAAGTCACTTGTGTAAAGTGACCACCAAGGGTGCCATGCCTCACCTGGCCTGTCCCATCACTTTCAGGCAGTTGTGCTGGTCCAGGCAGGATTTCTTCTTCTTCCTCCCCTGAGAACATGTGAATGAAAATTCAAGGGTGTATATTGAAGAGGCGTTGCAGAACCAGGGTCACACGTGGCAGAGGTAAATGCGGCTGGACGGAATCTGTCACGTGGGGCTCCCTCTTTTCGAGGAGGACTTGCATTTCTGAGGGCAGAGCCTGAGAAAGTCTGAAAGCTCTGATCTCTGGGACAATCCGCACCTGGTGCTTCTTGGCAGCACCAGGACCAAAGGCTCAAGACTCACCCCCTTCCCCCGCCAACGGGTGCCACGCCGAGCAGTCTGCTGCTCTGTTGCCATTGAACTTGGCACTCTTCAAACTCACCGGCCATCTGATAATCAGAAGCCATTCTAAATTACGACAGACACGCTTTCCGAACGGGGAGCCAAGAGAGTTAGAATAAAGACCCCCTCCTGCAGGCTGTGTCTGAGGCCATGAGCAGTAGAGAATAGTGTGAAACACGCAACTCCAAAAAAAATAAAATAAATAAACCTCCCTAGAAGGATTATTCAATATCTGCAAATCATCGTTGATAGCTGCAGCCCACTCGCCAGCCCATTTTTAATGAAATCTCTCCGTGGGGGAAAAATGGCAGTGTAGGTCCTTGTTACATACTCAGCAGACAGTATTTACTTATTTATTGGATGTGCAATTAAGGGCGCTTTTATGTACACTTAGGTGCACAGTTAGGAGCACGGCGGGGTGCCCTCTGGGACATTAGGAGGAGGAACCAGAATAAATGGTCTGCCCCACTTCCCAGCAGCCATCGCGTCTTCCTCTGGTTCCTGAGAGTATTTCGGAAGCGGGGGCATTAGCTCGGGGAATTGATGCATTACTGTCACCTCCCCAGATTAGTAAAGATTTTCGAACTGTCTGAGATGATGAGACAGGAAGAGAAAATAATGTTTACAGGAAATATTCCATTAACTGTGAAGTGACTCCCAGTGGAGTCTGAATTATTCAGTGCGCTAAGTTCTCCATTAAGCGCACTGCTGACTTAGTTTTCCGCTTCTGTTTGGATGCACTTGACTTATCTTGGGGCTGCTGAGCCCTCTGCCTCGGCTGGCCCTGGGTGCGTGCCTCCCTCATTCCATTATTTGTATTCCCCTGGACTTTTCCTTCCTCCCCGGGACACCCTGGCGAGGAAGGAAGACTGCACTCCATCCATTCTGCATTCTTAGCATTTTGCAGCCTCTGCTCTTTCACGGGGTTGATCAGAGGGCCTCCTCCAGCTGCCCCCTACTGGCCCTTTAGATCCCAGTGCCCAGCAGACCTGGAAGAGTTCGACGCCTGTGGGTGACAGGCCCTGGCAGAGGCTCGTGAGGGAGGAGCAGGCTGGAGGGACAGCAGGGTAGGGAGTGAGAGGCATAAGTCTCCAAGAAGGAAAGGAAAAAAAGCAATTGTATTCTAAGAAAATCAAGATGCTCTTTTCAAAGCATCAATGCTGGGCATGGCCTTCTTAAAGCACCAGTGTTGGGCATGGCCAAATGCATTC
>NW_011888830.1:1150187-1162019 GCF_000151845.1 Pteropus vampyrus
GTAGAGTGTTAAACTCTATGAAGACAACGAATCAGTAAGGGAGGGGTGGATGGTTAGGAGTGACCTCTCCGAGGGGGACAGGACATTTAAGTGACTCCATTTCTGAGAGTATAGCATGCCAGGCTCCCTGGGAAGCAGAATCTGAGGTGGATTCACAGGCAGGAAGTGTACTGGGAAGTGCTGTGGGGTTAACCCCAGTGAGGAACAGGAAGGAAGCAGGGCCAGGTGGACAGACAGAATGAACTGTAAGGAAATCTCAGGTTAAGCCCTAGAGCTGGAATGACCCTCAGAGGCAGTGCTGTGAGGCTGGGGCCTTTTCCCCAGCATCAGCAAGTCATTAGATGCAGGCGAACCCCAGGGAAGGGGTCATGACCTTGGGCAAAGCGCCCCTTCCTGGAGAGAGAATAAATCCTTCGGTCCTGAAGGGAGGGGGCTGGTCAGTGCAGCTCAGAGCTTTCACCGCTGTGGTTCTCAGGCTGTGGCCCTTGGATCAGCAGCATCTACATCACCTGGGAACATGTTAGAACTAAAACCTCCCAAGTCCCCTCCCGAGACTTAGGGACTGAAATTCGGAGGAGGGATGGGACTCGGCAGTCCCTCAAGGGGATGCAGATCCAGGCTGTCGGGTGTGGGGAGCCCTGCTCTGCAGACAGGTAACAGGGATCTTTCTCTGTGACCTTTGTTGTTTTATTTTGGGAAAGCATTTTAGTCTGAGCTAAAATCGAATCCCTTCCTAGAGCAGGTACACCTTCAAACACAAAAGACGTTTTGTAAGCCAGGGGCCTCCATGTCCACTCAAAGGCCCAAAGTAAATCCCAGATCTCAAGCCAAGAAGAATTTCGATGCTATGAACTCACTTCCGATATTTTCAAAAAAGTTGTGACACCTTTCTTAACCTCTCTGTGCCTCTCTTTTTATGTCCGTGAAATGAAGGCTCCAACACAGGAGAAATAGTCTAATTCTCTCCGTCTCAACTACATTTACATCTCAGAGTCTCCTGTTCCCTGAAGTTAGTGCTGTTGCCCTTGACATAGCAAATATGGTCCCTGTTTATTACACTGAATGCGTGAGAGGCAGCGTTGCCACCGACAGCAAATAATGTCTCTGTTAAGAGGACAAATTTTTTTGTTTTGTCATTGGATCTGGTCACCTGGGGTCCCTCAGTTTCCACAGTTTTCTGTGGAGGCCATTTCAGAGCCTGGTCCTCAGAGTAAGCCAGACCGCCAAGGACACCAGCTGGCTGGCTTGTTGTATTCCTGTGGAAGTCGTCTGCACTGTGCCCGTGCTGGCATCAGACTGTCACTTTGAAGAAGGTGATGCTATGAGCAGAAAATAAAAGCAGTGCCCCATCCAGGTGGATAACCCTCAGAGAGAAGCGCTGATGTGGCAGTTTTTCTGAGAGGCGCACAGGAGGAGAGGGATGTCGTCAAACCTTTAAGAAGAGGCAGGTCCACCTGTGTCCCGGGTCACGTGTATGGAGGTGCCTGAAGAGGCCACCCACCTGGCCCCTGGCGTACTGGCTGCAGAGCTATCCAGTTCCAGGCCTGGCATGACCCTTCGTGCGCTACGTTCCTGCCCCCAGCACAGGCACACTCTGACTTGTAGGGACAAGATCCCTGGCCTGGTCGTCGAGACATGTCAGTTCCAGCTCCGCTTCTGCAAGACAAGTCTCTTCCTCCTCGGCAAGGTGGTTGATAGAGGTGATCAGGAATCCTGAGGCCGAGAGGATCTGGAAAGTAGAGGAGGGGAGCGAGGGGCAGGCTCACTGGACCGCCAGGAAGGAGGGAAGGGGGAGAAGCAAGGCTCATCCACTTCCCGCGGCAGTGCCTGGCCTGAGACTTGTCCTCCCTGCTTAAGCAGGCACCTGTGACAGCGCTGAAGAGGCCATGTCCACAGCCATGGCGACTGTGAGGAGGGTCAAGGTCAAACACAGCACTCGGTGCATATGACACGCAAATAAACGCACAGCCAGACGGGCCGGCAGCCCCGCCGAGATGGACCAGTGTCCAGATCCCTCGCAGGGGCAGATTCCCACCACTCCGGGAGCCCCGCTGTCCTTGGATATAATTTGAAGAAGCAAATCAAAACCAAACGCTGTTGCTGGACCCCAGACCTCTGCAGAAGGATGTCCTGTAGCCCACCGACTCCAAGAGGAGCCACAAACCAAGTGACTCACAAGCAGAGTTGGTTTTTTTCTGGCTTAAAAACCAAAGACTTTCCTAGTCTGGCAAGAACGTTGCCCACCGGGGCTCAATAAGCAAAATGCTTTGATCCCATACCGTTCTTTTCAAGGTGTTCTCCCCTAGGTAAAAATGCAGGCGGTCCTGTGACTTTTGGGTCACTCCCAGGTAATACAAAGTCACACAGTCACTCTAAGTAGCAAATAAATTGCGTTCAGAAATTCAAGGGCCCAATTCCTCCTGACAGCCAAAGCTCCAGGCTCGATTTGACGTTAAAGCCCCACCCCCATCTCCCAACTGGGCTCACCTGTCCTTCAGCTCATCTGACACTGGCCAGCCAGCCCCCTCCTCATTGTTTAGATTCCTTGAGCAGCAGCCTTGGGTGGCCCTTAGCTCCAGGAGACTCCGGTCAAGCTCTCCAGGCGACCTCCGTGAGCCCTCTCTCATGAGGTTTACGGAAGGCGTCCTCCACCGCTCCCTCCGGGAATAGCCCTCTCCCCCTAAAATCCTCCCGCAGTTTCCACCTTCCTAGACCTTTACACCCCACCCGAGAGTAAGGGGTTTTAGAGTCCTCTAAACGATAAGGTTTAAAAAACATTTAAAAAAATTTTTAGTTGCGATAAAATACACATAATGTGAAGTTAACCATCAGAACCGTTTTTAAGCGTCCCGTTCAATAGTATTAAGGACATTCACATGGTCGTGCAGACAATCTCCAGAACGTTTTCATGTTGCAAAACTTAAGCCCTGTCCCCACTAAACGATTGCTTACGGCCCTGCCCGCAGCCCCTGGCCCCACCGTCCTATCTGCCCCCATGAGTTTGAGCACCCCAGGGGCCTCATATAAGTGGAATCACACAGCATTTGTCTTTTGGGACCGTAGGGTATTGTTATCCAAACCTGGACAGTTTTGAGAGTGGACAAGGGCACTGGTTAATAATTACACCACCTCAGACCAACTGGAGGTGTCACAGGCAAACCAGGACACACAGTGGCCTGTCACACCATCGTGGTGACCTGTCTAGCTAGCTCTTGGCTTGGCTTTTCCTCCTGTCTCCTACTGGAGAGTGTGTTCACCGGTCGCTTGAAGGAGAGTGATCGTCTCAAAGTCTCAGCCGGGACTTCTGTTTTCCTATCGTACGGCTCTGGTTTTGCAGTGGTGTCTTTACCCACAGACAGCACGACGTGTGACAGAGCTGTGCTGAGCCAACACCTGGGGAGACCCCAGCGAGTCCCCCTCCAGTAAAATCACAGACCGTCCAGCCCCCCTGGTCTTTCCAGCATTGCCAACAGGTGTTTCTTGTGCTGCAAGTTTCATCAATTCCTAGGATCATCCTAAAAAGCCTGGTGGTGTCGAATGTGGCCCACAGGCTCCCCACTAACGCTGGAGCAGACTCGGCCTTCCTGGGATAAGTGTCCTATTCCAACCTTTTAGGGGGACAACCAGCTGGAGAGGTCCTGGCTCCATTCTCTACAGGCCTCCCTGCAGTGAGCACTGGGACTCACAGCTGAGTGAGACTCCGCGGCACGCGTGTGCACACCTGGAGGTCGTTACTTCCTTGAGTGGATGCTTACAGCTTCGCGGTTTAAAAAGCCCTACCAGACGGCTCAGTGGCTAGATTCTCGCCAGCCGACTCTGCGGAAGGCTGCAGGGTCACACAGCAGAGAGGATGCCACCCTGAGGTGCCTCGGCTGTGACAGCCCGAAGCTGTCAGGCTGGGGCAGGTCGGCTGTCATCTGCAGAGACCACCACAGAGATACGAGAGGAGGGCCTGGTAGGAGAACCATCGACAAGTCGGTTTGGAGAGAGGGGTGCCTTTTATATAGAGGGGCTTCTTACGTGGAAGGGGCAGCCCGGAGCCGAGGGTGTTTTGTCCTGTAATGCCAGCTCCTTTTAAGTAATTCGTTTTCTTGTGTTTTTACCAAAGAGCGTGTTATGGTTCATGATTAATCCAGACTAGGATGTCCCAGTCAAAACAGCAAGGTCACAAGGGAGCTCCCGGTCACTCTCCATTTCTCACCAAGCCCCCAGGCACCCACAACCCCCTTTTTCTGTGTCCCTGGCCTCGCCTCTTCCAGACATTTCGTATACATGGAATTGTATGATCTGCGGCCTTTTGCGTATGGCTGGTTTCACTTAAAATAAACGTGTTCAAAGTTTCTCCACACGTGGCGTGAATCAGAACTTCAGTCCTTTTTGTGGCCGCGTGTTATTCCGCTGTCCTCTGATGCTCGCGTCAGCTTTTCTGCGATAACATAGCAAACGCACGCACACGCACACACGCACGCACACGCACACACACACGCACACACACACGCACGCGCGCACACCCGCCTTGGGTGGTCCCTCCCACAGCGGCCTGGCTTTGCCCCCAGTTCGCTTCTGATATCAACTCAGCTGTCACTCCTGATGACTCAGCTGTCACTTCAGCAGCCTCCCTCCCCCCCACCCCTGTGACAACCCCCCCTGGCTTGTCCTTTATCTTTGTCCTCTGAACCGGCTATCCTACTACTTCCTCGTGGCATAGTTTTCTTGTTGGCCTACCTCTCCCCTCACAAAAACTTGTCCATTTTGGTCTTTTTTCCATTGCTGTATGCCCGCTGCCTCCATGATGCCTGGCATACGGTAAATACTCAATAAAGAGTTGTTAATAAAAGCAGTCAGGGCAGAGTATCTAATAGCTTGTAACCCACCACCGATTTTGAGGGCATCTCTGTGCAGTGGCCTCGGAGATCCAAGGACAAACAGCGTAGCCCCTCTAGGGGAGGGTCTGAGCATGGAAACTAGACATCGGGCGTGAACCGCTGCCGCAGGCCACGGAACGACTATGGTTCATCCAGCCGCCTTTTCTTTCTCAGAAGCGGAAGTTTCAGACTGGGAAGTGCTGTGCGTGGCTTGCGGTGGCCTCCGCTTTGTCCTGGGAGATAGCTTGTCTCTGCCGAGTGTGTGGTGCTTAGCTTTGTGAGGTTTTTGTTGTTGTTGTCTTTTAATGAACATGGTTCGAAGGGGAAACTCATGCTGAACTGATTTTCCTGAAAGTGTGAACCTGTGTGACACCCTAGGCCAGCCAGAAAGGTGTCAGGGTGAATGGCCCTCACTCCCAGCACCCACAGGTGGGGCTGGGGGACTCAGCACGGAGGGACCAGCCTACCCCTGCCAGGCCTGTAAGAGCCTCAGTTCCGTGTGGGACAAGTGACCACGGGTCACTCCAGGTCCTGACCGAGACCCCAGCCTGAGCGGCGTAGGCTCCCAGACTGCAGACGACTCCCCCTCATTCGCCTGGGGGTCCAGTGTGGTGCAGACCAGGCCATCGGGAGGAGGATGGTTGGGGCTGTTTGAGCTGACCCTCAAGGTCACGTCCCTTGCGGTTCATTTTTAACAAGATGTCTAGGTTCAACCGCTGATGGTTTTTTCACATGGAAGTTGCCTGAATTGTGGGAGCTGATATCTGAACCTTTATCATCTGTATTCATTTATTCATTCACTCAGCAGATAATTACTGAGTGTCTGATATGCCCCAGGCACTGTGCCAAGTGCCAGGAAAATACCTTCAAGAAGCTCAGTCTGGTAGAGAAGACATTTGACTAACAAGGACAGTTGCAACACGGGATGATCATTGCTTTGGCAGAGGGGTGTGTATGGATATCTGTGAGAACCGGCCCGGGTTAGGGACAGCCCTCGTCAAAGAAAGTGGCTTAGGGCAGGCTGCCGAATGGAAGGGTCCACGTCTGCCTCTCCCAGAGTCTCAGTTCCCCAGTGGCCCTGCCCACGGCAGAATTCCTCTAGAGAAACCGGACTAAAGCAGAGTTTTAAGTAGGAGCAGCCGTCCTGGAGTACAGGGATTCTAGAGGGAAGTCCTCACCCCTAGCTCTGTTCATTCTGGGAAGGAAAGATTGTGGAAAAGATAGAAAATTGCTCCAGCAAGAGCATCATCTACAGAGGAAAACCACCTAAGTGACCCATGGCCCCAGCTGCAGAGATGACCCCTCTGTGCCTCCAGCCAGTCCGAGGGGTCAGACCCTCCGGCAGAAAGTCAGGGCTGCAGCGGGGCAGGCAGCAAGACTACAAGTGTTCTCCC
This sequence comes from Pteropus vampyrus, assembly GCF_000151845.1. Lineage (NCBI taxonomy): Eukaryota > Metazoa > Chordata > Mammalia > Chiroptera > Pteropodidae > Pteropus > Pteropus vampyrus. The sequence goes on from NW_011888830.1 coordinate 1,156,447, forward strand.
GGGCAGCCTGACTTGAAAAGCAAGCCTCCGCCCCCTGGGCCGGTGCCCACTCGGCCTCCGTGCTCCCTGAGACGCCTTTCCAGCCAGGAGAGGCTGGAGCTCACACCTGAGGTGTCAGCGGCGGGCCGTCTGCCTCCTCCTGGAACCCACAGAAACCACGCCTGGGAGACCTCACCCTCCCACTCGTAGTTATTCTCAAAGAGCCTTACCGGCTTACTGATTTCTTTTAACTTTGTTCCACACTGCTAACAGGGTACTGCCAGTCCTCTCTTTAGCTTGATTACCCAGGTTTCAGTTATGAGTACCCACCTTTGTTTCCACGTCGAGCTGTTGCCAGCCCATTCTCCACCCCATTCCCACCTTCTGTGCAGTCAGATGCCTCCACCAGGGGAGCTGTCAGTCCCGTGATGCCACACCTTCGGGCAGAGCTACCAGGCATGAGAGTGTCAGTGCCCCCCCACACCCCCACCCTCCTGACAAAGGAAAATACAGGTTTTCCCCAAAGTCTGCCCTCCAAAGTCGTCAACACATAACACCTTACAGCAATCCAAAAAGAGAGAGAGCTTTGCTGTTGCAGGTGAAGTGGCCCATCGTAATTCAGATGTGTCAGATACACCTCAGACTAATTCCTTCTTTGAAGCCTCCCGTTGACATAAGTCACAGCAGGTATAATTAGCTTTGAAGTATTTCCAAAGGCAAGTCTGGAGCCGAGGCAGGGTAAGCCACACACAACTGGGGTGTCAACGCTGGAAACCCCAAATCTAGACCCAGATACCGTGAGGACGGCCGGCCTCTCCACGCAAACGTTAACCCTCGTGTGTGCCCCAGAGGCAAGAAAATGACATCAGGAAGCCTGGGGTAAGACAGAAGAAACGCTTTCAGCTTCTCGTTCAAGTGCTGACATTTGCCAAAGCTTTACGGTCCGTCTTTCTTTCTGCGAGAAAAGCCAAAACACACAGAAGAAAGCGATACAGAGAGAGGCCCTCCCGGGAGGGAAAGGAAAGGAAATTGAGTCCAATGGGGAGGAAAAAAAAAAAATGGCCTGTTTCTCTCGAGGCCTGTTAAGTACTTGTTGGCCCTGTTTCTCTCTCTTCCCTAATAATGACTCATCAGGCCAAAGCCGAAAGGTTTTTGATGGGTTAAGAGGAGGCCGTCCGTGGAAGGGTCAAGGCCTGGCTGGCGCTCTGGGCATCTGTCACTGAATTAACCGAATCCATTCAGAGCTTATGTCCCCTGACAGGGAGAGGCAGCTGGCCAGAGGGACATCTTGATCCCATTAGGTCTGGCTGCAGAGAAAAATTAGCTTTTTTTTTTTTTTTTTTTTTTTTTTTGCTGGGGTGGTGACCTTCTTGAGATAATCAGTGCCAGGAGCTCTCTTTCTGGGCAGGTAAGGAAGGACATAGTGAAACGCCCTTCGTGAGTGAACTGTCAGGGATCATAGCTCGCCCACGTTGGAGGGCCTGGTTTGCTTCCCAGGGTAGCCCCGTTCCATGATACTGAGCTGCGTCACAGCAGGGTGCTTGCTTCTCGGCAAAGCCGTGAAGATTAGATGTCATATCAGGAAAATGGTCACAACGGACACAGGTCAGAATTGCAGCGGACTCGGGAAGTAGCTGTTTAAGAACCAGGACCAAGGAGCCCAAAGATGGTTCGGCCAAGGCCAGCTCAAGTGGCATGAACAAGAACCGGGGTTGGGTTCTGCTTGGATTGTGAAAACATCCAGTTAACAGAAAGCAGTTTTTTAAAAGCCTGTGGCACCGTATTAGCCATCTCTTAAAGAAAATTACACAAATCTGTCCTTCGGGCTGATAATGTGTTCGAAGTATTCAGAACTTTGTTTTTTACATTACGAATAATACTGGCATATAAATGATAGAAGGTAAAGGACATAACAGCGAATTTTTACTGAACACAAACTCAATAGTGAATGATAAGTGCACTTAACGTTTAAGCATGTTATGCGTATTTATTCAATAACATGGCACGAAAATAAAACTATCCTTAGTAGTATTTCGAAGATGAGAACAGTAAGACGCAATTATGTTGCCAAGGACGCGCAGCCAGGTAAGTGGTAGACAGGGTGGCTTTGAAAAGTCTGCTTTTAGTCAGTACTATTCTGTATTGCCTCCCGTAAGTAGGAAATGTTTAAAACAAGCGACTTTGTTTTCAAATTCCCGAGAGAAGCAGTGTGGCATTCCGGGGCTTTATGGTGCTGACCTTCATCACCAGGCACAGGGTGGAGGAAAGCCCGCCACACACCCTTCCTTTACCGAAAAGGAAGCTGAGATGCAGTCAGGACTATCCCTTCCCAGCGGGCATTCTCAGTCCCGAGAGTGATGAACTGAACCCGTGGAGCATAAGCGATGCTCGTGGATACTGGTTGCCTGCAGCACGAGCATGAGACGTCTTCATAAGGGGTGCTGCAATCCGTGGAGTTTTTAAAGCCTGTTACAGAAACTATCCATGAGTTTCTTTTCCTAATTGAGGTTGCATTGTTTATAGGTGTGCAACATTATAAATCGGCATCTGTATACACTTACAGCGTGCTTACCACCAGCTGTGTCGTTTCCATCCCTCGCCACACATTCCCCCTCCCCCCCACCTCCTTCCCGTCTGATGACCACCCATCTGTTGTCTACATCTACCAGTTTGTTTTTGTTTTGTTAATGCCACACGTGCGAAATCGTATGATATTTGTCTTTCTCCACCTGACTTATTGGCATAATATCCTCATGGCCCATCCATGTTGTCACAGATGGCAAGATTTCATCTTTTCTAAGGCTGAGTAGTATGTTGTGAGCGTGCGTACATGCACCGCTTCCTCTTTACCCATTCATCCCTCGTTGTTTCCATATCTTGACAATTGTAAATAAAGTTGCAGTGGACATGGGTGCATATAGCTTTTTGAATTAGTGTTTTCATGTTAAGATAAATACACAGAGGTGGATTTGCTAGATCATATGGTTCTATTTTTAATTTTTCAAAGAATCTCCATACTGTTTCCCAGAGCGGCCGTGCCAGTTTACACTCCCACCAACAGTGCGTGAGGGTTCCCTTTCTCCACATCCTTGCCAACTTTCGTTTCTTATCTTTTGATAATGGCCATCCTAGCAGCCGTGAGGTGATTCTCATGGTGGTTTTGACTTACATTTTCCTAATAATTAGTGATGTTGGACATCTTTTCGTGTACCTTTTGGCCATCTGTATATCTTCTTTGGGAAAATGTCTGTTCCGTTCCTCGGCCCATTTTTGAATTGGTTGTTTTCTTATCGTTGAGTGATGAGTTCTTTACGTATTTGGAATGTTAACTCCTTATCGTATATATGATTTGAAAAAGCCTTCTCCCGTTCGGTAGGTTACCTTATTGTTTTGCCGATGGCTTCCTTTGCCAGGCTGAAGATTTTTAGCTTGATATAGTTCCGTTTGTTTATTTTTGTCTTTGTTTCCTTGCCTTTGGAGTCAAATTCACAAAAACTTCGCTAGGACCGTAGTCCAGTAGCTTAGCACTTACGTTTTCTTTTATGTACTTAATTCAAGTCTTTAATCTATTTTGAGTTAGTTTTTGTGTATGGTGTAAGTTAGTGGTCCAGTTTCATTCTTTTGCATGTGACCGTTCAGTTTTCCCAACACCATATATGGAAGAGACTTTTTTCTCTCCATTATATATTCTTGGCTCCTTTGTCATAAATTGGTTATCCTTCCATGTGAGGCGAACATGTGAGGAGAAGCAGGAAGTTACTTAGAGAGATCAGTAAGAGGCTTGGGTTTATTTCTGGGTTCTCAATTCTGTTCCATTTGTCTGTGTGTCTGTTTTACTGCCCGTCAACAAAATACTGTTTTGAATGCTATCGCTCTGTAGTATAGTTTGACGTTGGGAAGTATGATACCTCTGGCTTTGTCCTTTTTTCCTCTCAGGATTGCCTTGGCTATTCAGGGTCTTTTGTGGTTCCATACAAATTTTAGGATTTTTTTTTTTTTTCTGTTTCTGTGGAAAATGCTGTTGGCATTTCGATAGGGACAGTGCGGAGTCTAGATTGCTTTAGGTAACATGGGCATTTCAGCCATGTTTATTGTTGCAATCCGTGAACAGGAAATATGTCCATTTCTTCACGTCAGGGAACTCCATCGTGAAGTGAATTTCTACGTCCTGAATACCGTCTTCTCGACTAGATTGCAAGCTCCTTACAAATGTAAATATGCATCAGACTCTATGCCCTTTCTTTCCCTACTAGCATAGGCCTGTGCAACTGATAATTAAAAAAAAAAAAAAAAAAATCACTGACATGTGGTGTTAACCCCCACTATACCTAGAGACATACACCTTCTTCTGTTGTTCCCTAGAATTGGTCCTCTCATAAAAGCAGAACCTCATCAGGGTTTACCTGGTCATATTGTCTGAACACACCGGCTGGGGTTTCTGTGGTTACACTGACAGTTTAATTAAATGCCATCTAGTTGAGGTTCAGAAACTCCTTTTGTCCTATAGCCCTCAAATTATGTGGCAGCTCGTTTTTGTTTTCCGAAGGTATAAATATGCCTAGAGATTAGTGACAGCCCTGCTACTAGAAAGTGAACAGAGCAGAAATAAAATGAAGAAGTAAATTTTTTGGTTCATATGTTTTTTTCCTGAGCTCAGAGACTATTCCTAGCCAAGAGTCTAATTCTTCTCATAAGACATCTCCTTGCTGGTGCTTGGAAAGCATTCGGCATCGTGTAGACTGCCAGGGGCCTTTGAAGAAGTGATCATTTACTTGACTACCAGCTCGAAACAACTTCGTTCTCTCTCGTCACCAGATTTTCCTGGTGTGAGAAAGAGCCCAGGACAGATGTCCCAAGAGTGAGTCCTGACAGCAGTTACTTATTTACCCTCTGCCAGTCCCTGAGCCCCTCTTCACCGCACTTCCTTTATCTGCGGAAGGAGGAGGCTGGACCAGGTGGCTGCTGGGATTCTGCATAATAGCCCGTTTAGGAGAAGCAGGAAGTTACTCAGAGAGGTCAGTAAGAGACTTGGTGACTCAGCCTCAGGGACAGGAGGAAGAGGAGGCTCCCCGAAGTCCTGGTCCAGAGTCAGAGCCACTGGAGAGAGCCTCCCCCCACGCCTTCACTGCCGCATGGTTCCGAGCTCGCCCACCCCCACGTGCTGTCCTGTCCCGCACTCAGTAAACACTTGCAGGGCGGAAGTCTCATGGAGTCAAGGCCGCTTCGCCTGTCCCCGCTGTGCCTTCACCCACTCAGAAAGCAGGGGGGTCCCTTAACCCTTTCCTGCCCCGACCTTCAGCCGTACACAGGATGTGGGGATCCTGCAGACCAGCTAATAGAGTCCAGCAACCAGATCCTGCCGCTGAAGTATTCATCTGTGGTCTGTAGCACTCGGGGCTCCAAGGCGGTATCTTAGCCACTCTGTTTGCTCTTCGTGGATAAACGTTTCCCATCTCCTATGTTATACATTAGGACATCGAGGCCCAAATCACAGGTGTGGGCCAAAAACTATGAAATCCACATCTAGTACCAGGCACGGTCTCAAGGGTGGTAACAGACACCGCCTCAGTAAAACCACTTCCAGGCGGTTTCTC
>NW_011888830.1:1163244-1163635 GCF_000151845.1 Pteropus vampyrus
CTATGAAATCCACATCTAGTACCAGGCACGGTCTCAAGGGTGGTAACAGACACCGCCTCAGTAAAACCACTTCCAGGCGGTTTCTCTATACGTTCATCTCCAGGGCAAGCCCCGATTATTAAGGCTGTTGGTTCTTCATCCTGAATTTTGTTGTCCGTTAGTCCTCGATTGAAAGCTGCTGAATGCTAAGGCTTTCCCATGTGGACAGCCAGAATAATCCAAGTCTTTAAAAAGAGAAAGAAGTAATACTTACCATTTACAGCCTACAAGGGAAGAAACGCCCCTGTGTAGGACTGAAAAGGTTTGCTTTGATGCTTACGGTCACAACCATTGCTCATTTGTAAAAATCATCCCACTCGTAAAGTTCGCCAGCCGCTGGTGAGCAGAGTGC
>NW_011888830.1:1163685-1168251 GCF_000151845.1 Pteropus vampyrus
CTATGAAATCCACATCTAGTACCAGGCACGGTCTCAAGGGTGGTAACAGACACCGCCTCAGTAAAACCACTTCCAGGCGGTTTCTCTATACGTTCGTCTCCAGGGCAAGCCCCAATTATTAAGGCTGTTGGTTCTTCATCCTGAATTTTGTTGTCCGTTAGTCCTCGATTGAAAGCTGCTGAATGCTAAGGCTTCTCCATGTGGACAGCCAGAATAATCCAAGTCTTTAAAAAGAGAAAGAAGTAATACTTACCATTTACAGCCTACAAGGGAAGAAGAGCCCCCTGTGTAGGACTAAAAAGGTTTGCTTTGATGCTTACGGTCACAACCATTGCTCATTTGTAAAAATCATCCCACTCGTAAAGTTCGCCAGCCGCTGGTGAGCAGAGTGCTCGTCCCACTAATTGGTGGCCCAGCGCAGAAAGGAACACAGAGGTCACACTAATGCACCAGGTGCCCTGGCTCCTGCTTCTGGTTCCGTCCCTGACTTGCCGTGTGGCCTTAGGCAGTTGCCCTGGTTTCTCTGGACCTCGTTTTCCCCAAGAAGAAAATTTCCCGCTCACTCTTCTCGGGGATGCTAAAAGATCAAAGAAGGGGTGTTTGCAGAGCTTTTGAAGATGCCCAGGTGAAGCGTGTTAGAAAGGCTTTGATTTAATAGGTATTAATAAATCCTTTATTGATAGGCTCTGTATTTTTGGCTTCTAATTAAGTCCTTGGGCATAACTGGCCATAGGCGTTACCCCAAACCCCAGGGAACTCGCCCAGTCACAGGGATCCCCGTGTGTGTGTGTGTATGTGTGTTACGTTTTTATGTGGAGTCACAGAACATGTGGATGTCTTTCCATGGTAATCCTGGTTACGCTGCTGCAGCACTGAGCCCAGGAGCTACCCCCGGCCCAGCTCGTCAGACCCCATGTGGCCTGCTTACCACGGGGACACCAGGCCAGGCATCTTCCATTTGCTCGTTTGGTGTTTTTACTCTGCCGGCTTTGGTGGACGGTGTAGCAGGCCAGGCCTCTGAGCTCTGGGGCAAAGGGAACTTGGGAACAGAAACACGCAGCCCTCGCCCCCTATGAAGAGACAGTGTATTTACAACAGGCGGTGACTGCCCTGGCTGCGTCCCCCACCTTCAGACCCTGCTGTCCAGCCCTCCCCAGCCCCTAAGTAAAGAGTGAGGATCCGGCCAGTGTGGCCACTGTTCCTGGCACCCTGCAGATGTCCCAATGCCATCCTGTCCTGAAAAACTGCCCTCCAGCCACCTCACTCCCACCCTCCTTTCCCAGTATTTCATTTGCAAAATTGAAAAATTGTAGCTGACATGGGGGAAAGGCAGGGCTCTGCCCTGGTTAGAAAATTCTAGAAAGCTCGCACAGACCATACAGCACCCCAGGGAGGGCCAGAACCAGGTGGCCAGGGTGCAGTCAGTGCCCGGACAGGAGTCTGGGTGGCAGCGGGGGTGGCGGAAGGCCCCGCAGCCCAGCCAGGCGCTTGGTCTGGGCCAGTCAGCAGGTCGGCAGGGAAGAGGCCCTCCATGGTGCAGTGTGGGGAGCACTGTAAGGGAAGGTGGGGTGTTCTGTTTTCCAGGGACGGGGGAGAAGGAGGGCTGCCCGGGAGCAGTCCCTCTGGACGCTGGCTCTGCTTGGGGGTTCTTCATGGGGTGGCAGGGAGCTTGGAACCAAAGGCCCAGGAGGAGGGTGTGTGAGCACTCACGCTTCCTGATGGAGAGGAGGAAGCTCCTGGAGGTCTGCCAGGCAGATGCAGGGTGGGCACCTTACCCTACGCCCTGCCCAGGTCAGTCTGCGGCGCTGGCACCTGCCAGGACTAAAGAATGGGGGTCAGGGACGGAGTGTTTGGCCCTGGTGCAAAATGAAAACACAGGGCCCCTGCATCCAGACTTACTGAGGATTTCAAGATAGTGATAGCAGAGTTGTTGAGTTAAGCAGAGGCCCATCTGAGCGGGGGCTCACGAGTCACATGCCCGTGAAGGGTGGTCCTGGTCAAGGTGGGTGGGTGCAGCACAGGGGCTGAAGGTCCCCCTCAGGGACCAGCCTGGGTCTTCCATCCATTTTCTTCGAAGGAAAGGGGAGGAGGGGTGGGGCATAGTTCTGTACGCTTCCTTCGAGATTTTCAGCACGCAGATAATCAAACTGTATTTGCTTAAACGCTGGCGTTGGGGCTTGAGTTAGGAAATTTAAGAAAAGGATCGTTTTAGTTCCGAGTTATTCTTTTACTTGCCAGGATTTGGGACAAGTCGGAACAAGTAGGAATCACGATAAGATCTGTGTTCATTGAGAATTTACTTTGTGCCAACGCTGTACCTACGGTGGTCTGTTGCTGCTGAGGTGTGCGGGACGGGGCGGTTATCCCCGTGTTTTACAGGCGGGGACACTGAGGCTGAAGGACGCGCTGCCAGTTTCCTGAGGGCGGGCAGGCCGCTTGGGTGTGGAGGCGCCTGCATGCGAGCAGAGCTTGTCGGCCTGCAGGGCCTGTGCAGCTTTGGCCCGTGTGGTACCTGCCGGTTACAAGGGTGGTGTCAGGAACCCAGAGGTGGCCACAATTGAGATGGCACGTCCATACTTATCTAACAGCCGCGGGTCAGAGAGGGACTTTGGGTGTGTTCCTTGAGGGGATTTAGTGTGGCAGAGCACCAGCTAGGAGCCTGAGACACAGTCCTGTCATTTGGGTCGTAGGGGCTCTCCGCAGGCGGCATTTCATCTGTGGCCTGACACAGAGCGGCCTGAGCTAGTGCAGGGCTTTGGGGCACTTGGCTTTCCTTGAGTCGTCACTCCACCCACTTGGAATTGCCGCTAACGGAGGAGGGAAGTTACCCTTTCCCTTGGCTTCAGGGTGCCGGGTACCATGAGCTGTGCATCAAGAGGTGGCTCCGTGATACAGGCGAGTAGAGGTCCTCCTCCTCAGGATGCAGACACAATAACCCTAAAATTCTGCTGAGCGCGTTATGAGGAGAAAAGAATGCAGCCATTCTAGAAATCGCTTTTATTCCAGCCGGTTTGACGGAGGGGTGGAGTCCCCTGGCCAAGCCCTGGCTAGCAGAGTCCTGGGCCGGGCAGGGCTGGTTGACAGTATTCAGGGAACCTGCAGCCACATCTCTAGGGAGGGGAAACCAGGAGTCAGGGGCAGGAGCCCCAGGTGAGGGGGCTCTGGGTCTGAGATGAGACTCTGAGAAGCGTGTGCCTTGGCGAGGATGCCGGGAGGGGTCAGCTGCTCCAGGAGAGAGGACCAGCTCGGGGTCCTGCCATACCCTGCTCTGAGCAGAGTAAACTCAAATTCTAAGTACATGGAAGGGATGCAGTATGCACCAAACATAAGTATGCCTGCATAACTCTAACCTCTTCTGGCATTTCCCAGAGGGTTGGGTAACTGCCTTCTCTCAGCCTGTGCAGGGCACCCCCTCAGGGCAAAGCGGCAGCCTAATCAGTCCCAGCCACTGCGGTCCGCTTCCGACTTATGGGGTTGCCCCTCGGAAGGAAGAATGCCCACCGGGGCCTGAGGGGGGCCTGGCAGGAACCCTTTTTACTGCCCACTTTTCAGAGCTGCCTTCGTCCCCCTTCCCACCCTGCCTAGGGAGCCCCCGGCGGCCGCAGCGTCCTGCCCAGCAGCAGGACCCTTGGCGTTCTCCGTACTGCTTGGGCTCTGACGGGCACGTATTGTTATCTTGAGTTGCCTACCCACCCCCCACCCCCCACCCCCGATAATAAGGTCAGGGCGGCCCCCGCCCTTCGCAAGGAAGCTTCCTGAGCGGCCGAATCACCAGGGTGAGTCCGAGCGCTTACACATTAGTGGCAGGAAGTGGAGTCCCGATGGGAGGCTGGGAACTCAGCACCTCCCGTCCCAGCGCTGGAGGGAGGAAGCCCAGGGCAGATGGCTACTGCTCCCTCCCGCCGGCCCGCCCCCTCTCCCCGCTGTCCCCTCCCCTCCCCTCCCCTCCCCTCGGAGGGAAAAGTCTGCAGAGCCGCGAACTGTCTTTGGAGAACTCAACAAAGGCAAAGCAGCCGGCAACAACTTGAAAAGAACTTGCAGGAAAACCCACACCCACGCTGCCGGGTTTTGAACTGGAGAGCCGCGTCTGTGTGTGTGTGAGTGTGTGAGTGTGAGTGTGTGTGTGTGTGTGTGAGAAGCAAGAGGCTGAGGAGGTGCAAACAACTCCACGTCTGTGCTTCTTCGATAAGGAGACCACCGGCTGTGAACCAGCCTCTCCTGAATTCAGCCCGCATTGTTTTCTGTCCAGATATTCCAGTGGAGGCAGTTGGAAAACCTGTATTTCAGAGAAAAGAAGTTTTCCGTGGAAGTTCATGACCCACGCAGGTAAGCTGGGAAACGCCTTTTCTTCTGGGAGCGCGTGGCCCGCCCGGCATATTATTTATATTCCTACCTTTGTGCAGTCATTGTTGCTGTCCATGTCGGCGGGGGCAGGGTGGGTGATCGGGGAGGACAGGGTTCAGGTCAGACGGCGAAGCTTTGCTTTGTGCCGTGCGTGTGGGTAGATGCCGTGGGTTCAAGTGAGTGTGTGAAGTCAGTGACACCGCGACCATCTCATCTGCCTAC
>NW_011888830.1:1168826-1171843 GCF_000151845.1 Pteropus vampyrus
GTGTGTGTGTGTGTGTGTGTGTGTGTGTGTGTGTGTGTGTGGAGCAAGAGGCTGAGGAGGTGCAAACAACTCCACGTCTGTGCTTCTTCGATAAGGAGACCACCGGCTGTGAACCAGCCTCTCCTGAATTCAGACCGCATTGTTTTCTGTCCAGATATTCCAGTGGAGGCAGTTGGAAAACCTGTATTTCAGAGAAAAGAAGTTCTCCGTGGAAGTTCACGACCCACGCAGGTAAGCTGGGAAACGCCTTTTCTTCTGGGAGCGCGTGGCCCGCCCGGCGTATTATTTATATTCCTACCTTTGTGCAGTCATTGTTGCTGTCCATGTCGGCGGGGGCAGGGTGGGTGATCGGGGAGGACAGGGTTCAGGTCGGACAGCGAAGCTTTGCTTTGTGCCGTGCGTGTGGGTAGATGCCGTGGGTTCAAGTGAGTGTGTGAAGTCAGTGACACCGCGACCATCTCATCTGCCTACACGTGTTACTCGCTCACGTCTGTGGAGTTGCCTTGACAAGCCACGGCGTCTCAGAGAAGGTCCGTAGCTCTTTTTTCAACCGGACGGCGGGCTGAGTCCTTTTTAGAAGTTTTCGCCCCAGGAGAGTCTGAAGGATGGCTCGTCAGAGCTTCTGAGAATGTGTCAGGTAGGACAGTTCGTAGCCAAAGTGACCTACCCGCAAAGCAGTTGTGCTAAGGGTGGGATTCCGTGAGCCGCCTGTTAGGTGTGAGCCTTGGGGGTGGGTGTGAAAGAAACATGTTTCTTTCTCTCCCCACCTCACGTTGTTTCCCAGGCAGCACTGTGGAAAAACCAATGCTCCAAGTCAGATGCCAAACAATAGGGTCCCGGTTTGCAGTGCAGCAAGCCGGGCTGGGAAGCAAGCACCTCTGCTTTTCCTCTCTTTGTCTGCTAGCAGTCCTGGAGTCTAGGCCACCCAGAAACAGCAGATTCCCTAGAAGCAGGCCTGACACCCAGGAGGCCGTTGTTTTTTGGTAAGTCCAAACTCAGATGTACAACACGAAGGCCGTCCTGGGCAGATGAGAAAGGTCAGCATCTGCGGAGGAGAGCAAATGTGGGTGTCAGGCTCCATGCCGCCCCAGCGCTGGCCTGGGAGCCAGGGGTCAGCTCCAGCTTCCCCGGCACACGGGGCCGAGGCTCCCGGAGAGCTAGGACATGGGGCGGAGACGAGGGCCGGCGGGCGGAGGCTTGTGTGCCGTGTGGCCCTGCAGCTGGTGACACACAGCGAGACTGCCACGCGCCCGCCCTGCCGTGTCATCTGCGTGGAACAGCCCCCCCCCCCACCGTCACTGCGGGACGACCGCATGGTGGGCACGGCAGGTTCGCGACCTCGCAGTCAGGGGAAGACGGAGGACTGGTCCAGCGTGTCTCTGCGCCCTGCAGGGGCCACGTGGTCCAGGGACTGCCTCATGCGGGTCATGTCGGGGAGGACACTGAAAATAACAGTCCAGCCAGCAGGGAACACACTGTACCAGACCGGCGTCTGAGGAGTGCGGGAGGAGGGGCACTTCCGTAAAAAAAGCGAAATAAATGTGGCCCCAGGGGGTCAGATGCAGGAAGGGGGTGCTGGACAGGATGAAAATGACGTAGGAGAGTCTGAGGGGCTGAGCCGGGGGCCGGGCAGTCTCTTGGTGCCTGTGTTCTGTTGAGAAGTCTGCTAGCTCATACCTCGGGCACCTTGGACAAATCCCTGCTTGGTGCATGTGTGTGTGCGCGTGTGTGTCCTCTGTGGCCTCATCCGTGATATAACACTAAATTCCGTGTCCTTTCCTAAGGCCTAGGGATAGAGGAAAAGTCCAAACCTCACACGTTACCATTACATGGGTATTTTGCCTATTAAATGACCGTGATCGATCTCATTCATTGGGTAGCTTCTGCGTTTGGGCACATAGTCAGGGTCCACTGCCTTTAAAGAACTTCTGGCACATTTAGGGGGACAGGCGGAAGAAGAAACGTGATATTTATTGAGTGTTCACCTCAGCTTGGCACTGTTCTCAGCACCTGTTCACATGATCTCACTGGGTCCTCCCCGTAACCCCAGGAAATAGCAACCTTAGTGATTCTATAGGAAACTGAGGCACGGAGGAAAGAAGTGACCATATCTAGGTTACAAACAGCTAGTAAGTGGTAGAGGCAGGACTCGAACCCAGGGAGCCTGACTCTAAAACTCACGTGCCACACGGCTGCACCCTACCCAGGACAGCAGGCACCAAGCGCCGGAAGGCACAGGCCATAAATGCTGAAGGTCACCAGAAGCCAGGCTGGTCAGGAGAGGCTTCTTGAAAAGGAGAGAGATCTGAGCTGAACCTCCAGGGGCCACCAAGATTTAAAAAGCTCGAGGTGGCCCTCGGGGACAAAGATGTTGGTCAGGTCAGAAAATGAGGAGTCCAAGGCAGCCTGAGCACAGAGCAGGACCAGGTCCCCTGGAGGAAAACAGTCTGTTAGGCTAGAGGCAGGCAGGGAGGGGCAGGGGAAGGAGAGGCCGGGGAGGTGTCGTGTGCTCCCCGCCGCCACCGTGACAACCCAAGTCTGCTGCAGCTTTAAAGACACCTTTCCCAAATACACGGCAGTAGGCAAAGAGAATCGATTCCTCTTAGAGGCAGAGCCAAAGCTACAAGCCCCATCTCTGCCTCTCATGGCCGTTAAGTGTTCTCCGTGGCCTCACGGCACTCCTTAAGTCCAGTGGGGCGACCTGTTGCCGTGGCCTTGTGTATTTGGATCAGGGAAGAAGAATCTAAGTGACCGGACATCGGGATGGTCCAGAGGTCAGCCCCTCCCCCACACCAGGAAGGGAGTCCGAACAGGAGTGACAGGAGGGCAAGTGTGGGAGTGAATCGGGTCGCGAAGATGCCACGTGTGGGACAGAGCAGGGACAGGGGCGTCCCTCAGGGCAGAGGGCGCGTCCCGAAGCATTGGGCGCGGGGAGGACCGGTTCTCCTGCACCTGCGCCCTAACCGGACGCCCAGCACGGTTATCTGCGGTCCCCAGGTCTGGAACACGGTTTCTGA
>NW_011888830.1:1172453-1177565 GCF_000151845.1 Pteropus vampyrus
TGGGCGCGGGGAGGACCGGTTCTCCTGCACCTGCGCCCTAACCGGACGCCCAGCACGGTTATCTGCGGTCCCCAGGTCTGGAACACGGTTTCTGAGGTTTAGGCAAAACAGAAAAGTGGGAAGAGCCTGAAGGGAAAGATGTGGAGAAGAGATCGATTACTCATGGGGCAGGGGGAAAACTCTCAGAGGGTCCGATTCAGGCGCCCCTGTGGGCCACCTGGAACCATCCAGACCTGAAAGCCTCTTAACTCTTCCTCCATCGCCACCTGGGAAGTAGAAGCACCTAGCCTGCTGCAGCTCTCCCTGCTGCCCCGAAGATACATTCCAAGTTACTTTTCCTTTCTAATTCAGCTTTTCTGGGAGGAAAAAAAATAGACATTTACTCCCAGGAGCAGCCATTGTCACGGAAGCCAAAGTGAGGGTTCAGGTCACGGTTTCTTTTTAAATCTACGGATAAGCTGGGGGGGTTTCTTCCTCACTCTCGCCGGCTCCTTTTCCAACTGTGTGCTGGCATTTTTTCTTCTGTTTTAACCAAGGAGTGGAAGACCCCTCCTGGAATCAGCATCACCAACCACCAGATTCGAACTTCTTCTCAGAAGTAGGTCTGAAGGAGACCACCATTAAATCTTTAGGCCCCAAGGGAAGGTGACGGGAGCAGCTTCAAATTTCTTTCAAGGGCAAATGTGCCACAAAAAGTACATATAATTATTCAGAAGTCATGGCTACCCCATTTCTTCCAAATTAGGTATCTTAATCTTGAGAACACACATTTTCTTCTGGCATACACGTTAGATGCCCCAGACCCCACCCACTGACCCAGCACCTTGCCCGACACGACACACACGACACACACGACACACACACGCACACGCACACGCAAACACATGTCCTTAGATCTCACTCGCTTAATAACCTGCTTGTCTTATGAAACATACTTCAATGAGAACATTATCATATAGCTCTTTTTTCCCCAATGCCGTGGATGTGAATTGTGTTGGGACCTGTGTTTCAACTTTCATTTTTTTTAAGTCTGCTGTGCATTCGGTATCCCCTCTGTGAAGGTGTATGTGGAGTTGGGGTGATGGGGAGGGGTTGACTAGGCTCATTTCTTTCTGCCTTCCCTCTCGCGATTCTTTATACTCTCTCCATCCTCTGAGTGTATTGAAATTGGCAACCAGCTCTTTCAAGGAACATTTAGAGTAACATAAGTCTGGATTCCCTCCCAATTTCCCAGAGGCGGTAGCCTGGGGCCATCCGCCGATAATCTGCTCATCCTTCACAGCAGGCAGCATTGCCTACTTAAAGGACATTGTCAAAGGCTTTTCCTGTCTCTGAAGTTTGTCTTGGCCCAATGCCAAGAGCTATGACCTAGAACGACCCATCTTCAGACAAGGCTGAGGCTTGGTCCAATTCTGAATCCCAAGGAGCCAGTAAATCAAATGATTAACATTATCCACAGGAGCCAAGACATGGAAACAACTTAAGTGTCTATTGACAGATGAATGAATGAAGAAATTGTGATGTTTTTACGCAGCGGAATATTATTCAGCCTCAAAAAAGGAGGAGGTCCTGCCATGTGCAACAACATGTATGAAACGGGAGGACATTATCCTAAGTGAAATCAGCCAGACACAGAAGAAAGGAGCCGCATGATGTCACAAGTAGAATCTAACAAAGTTGAACACATGGAGGGAGGAGGAGGCGGGGAAACGGGACGATGTCAGTCAAACGGTGCTGAGTGGCAGATACAGGATGAGTAAGGCCGGAGATCTGACGGACAGCGTGGCGGCGACAGTTAATCATGCCGCATCGTATCCTGGAAATGTGCTGAGAGAGTAGGTTTCAGGTATTCACATCACACACACACACCAAAAAGTAGTCAGCATGTGATGAGATGATATATTGGTTAGCTTGACTGCAATCCTTTCATTATGTACAAGTATGTCAAGTCATCTTGTGTACCTTAAATACAATTTTTATTTAAAAAGTCATGTAAAATGTCCTTTGGTAGCCAGTTTACCTGTGAGAGACAGAAAGAGAGAGTGTGTGTGCATGTCCGTGTGCTCATCTGCCACCTCCACGTCAGGGCATTTAGGAGCCAGCGGGTTCTCAGTAAAAGCCGATCCCTGGAGTTCATCACAGACACGGCTGATCCTTCTGAGTCTTGCCTTCCAGGGCTTCTGTGACAAGGAGGACGTTTGGACACAGTGGCATCGCGGTGCATACGTGGTACGCGTGCCCAGCGTTGATCAAATCCATCTGGGCTATGGCCATTAGCCAGCACCAGTTCTATCTGGACAGGAAGCAGAGCAAGGTAGGTCTCTGTCCTGGGGCTGGGAGGGGCTCTGCCGTGACCACACCTTGCACCAAGCTGAGGGCAGACACGGGCCCTTGTCCGGATATTGTCCTCTTTGTCTAGGGACTGAGGATTGGGTGGGCAGGGAGGCACTGTGTCCCTTGTCCTGAGATGTGCACAGGCACACACCTGCCTTCAGAGCCATAGGAGGAATGAGACCAGTTCTTTCAGAGGGCACGTTCCTTGCAGCTGGTCAAGGGGCTCTGGCCTGACCACAGCCGGAGCCACTCAGGCCGTCGACTCCAGCCAGGTAGGAATTCCTGAGGAATTCCGACCATGGTTTTGACCCTCGAGAACCTCTTCTTAGGAGCAAGCAGGCCAGGCCCTTCCTGGTGTTCAAACAGTGGCATATTGTTTTCTGTTTGGAGGAGAAGAAAAAAAAAGTAACCACCGTTCTCAACTAATAGATACCTCCTAGCTGTTGAGGATAATTGCTGTGAAAACCCTCCAGGCTTTTCCAACTGCCAGCTTCGTTTTTTTAAAAAGGCAAAACTGGAAACATGGGAAAAAATAAAAATAAAAGGCAACAACCCCGTTTCCCTCAGGTAGACCTGGAGCCTGGGGCCTAGGTAAACAGCCATCCTTCGAGGGGGGTTGGACCCAGCCCCACTCCAGACGCACCCTGTGCACTTTCTGTGAGTGGAATGACGGCTCCTTGGTTCACACACCGCCTGTGTCAACACACGGCCCCCTCTTCCTCCAGCTTTGTCTGCCGTGCTCCCCTTGCCTTCCCCTAAAAGCCGCTCCCGTTCATTACCCCTCAGGCCAAGAGCCTATTGAGATGGGCTCTGCACCCTTCTCCAGATCCTGCTGCCTTGGGGCGGGGCTGGGAGTGGAACACAGAGCTAGAGAGGAGACCGCCCTTGGCCTACTGGGTACCTGCTGGGTACAGCCACCGTGGGAAGTGCATCCCATTGTGTGAGTGCTTGGGAGGGGGGAGGTGGCAGGATCCCGGCTGCCCGGGCCCCAGGTTTGCTGGGTGCCTCTCAGATCCTTTCGGCGTCCCCTTTGGCCTTATTTTCAGTCTGGGTGGAGTGTCTCTTTCTGGGGCTTGGGGACAGGCACGGAGGGAGAGAGCCGGCGTCCAGTGGGAGGTCAGAGAGGGAGGAAGAAAGGAAGCGCAGCCTGTGATGCGGCTTCGAGTCAGTGCCTTCGGCTTCGCAGTCACTTTCTCTGTCACACGTGTCCTCCTCGGCCTCCTTCCTCGCCCCTGCTTGGTCACTTGCCGGGGTGCGTGGGCACAGGGCGGAGCGTTTCTTTTGTTAGGAACCGTGAGAGTATTCCACAGCTCTGCCGGTGGTGATGGGCACTGGCACGGGAGCCTGAGGCCCGATTAGATCAAAGAATCGGGGCCAGAGTGTTTTGACTCATGCTTTAGTTTGAGACAGCGGGTGGGTGTCGGCATTTTGCCCTCCTGTGGCAAGAGCTGGGGTCAGGACCTTAGAACGCTTGATTCCAAATTCTGTTGTTCAGTATTGGGCGAGGGCGGAGAGTTTGGCAGTCCTCCTGGACCCCATTGCCAAATCTTCTTGCAGGCAGACCCCCTGTGCACTGATCCCACAGCTTAGAACGTGGAACAGGACAAGCTTATCTCACCCTAATGATTGATAGTACATTAGCTGTTTGAGCCCCTTCCCCCGTGCTGCGTTTTTTGGAGTGTTTTTTGTTTTGTTGTGCATTTTTTTGCTCAAAGTCTCAGGTATGTCTCAGGAGGCCTGTTCGGGTCTAGAGCCCCAGGCTCTTACTCCACAGGCGGAGAAGCCTCGTTCAGCAGGCTTACTGGTCAGCCCACTGAGAGGCAGCAAGTAAACCTCAAAAAGTAATGGTCACAGAACAATTCTTGACAAGATGTGTCTTTCAAGAAGCCAAACCGAATGCCCGTAGCAATAGGGAGATTTCAGCCGTCCCCCTGGCAGCCCCTGGGGGCCGAAGGAAATGTGCCCGCTCGCTCCCGATGGAGAACTTTCCCCAGTCCAATTCGAAGACTCACGGAGATGCCTCGGAGACCTTGAGGTTCTCGTGGAACCAGTTCCTCAGCCTGGGGATAGGCGAGGGACAGGTTGTCCCCGGGGGAAGTCCGAGGGCTCTGTCTTCCTGGGAGCTTTCATCACTCTTGCTTTGTTTTCCCCAGTTAGGGAACAGGGAGGGAAATTCCTGGCGGAAATGATCGGTTGGTCCAAAGACGCAGTGTTAGTGAAGTTGCTTTCGGAGATAATGTGCAGTCTTTTATTATCATGAATCCAACACTCCTTTCCCTGGCCGACACTTAGTGTAAATTCTCTAAAAGGCCCCCAAGTTAAGTCAGGTGATAAAATGTCTCTTAGCAGCTGCAACACCTCTTGTTTCCGGAATATCATTCTTTATGCAACAGGGAGGTGATCCCTCTGGGTGGGCAGAGTGGCCTCTGGTGAGTGGTGGCTGGCAGGCCTGGGATGAAGAGCTTCCAGAAATTTCTGAGCAGCCAGTGTTGGCTGGCACCCTGTCCGTTGCTTCATACTCTACTATACAGGGCCATGCCAACCATTCCTTTCTGTGAAGGGCCTCAGGAAAGCCGGGCCTCCCAGGCGATGCCTATCAACCCCAGAAACAAGTGCGGTCTAGTGGCTGAGTCAGCAGGGGTGGGTGGCCAAGGAGGCTTCTGTTCTTGCCCTGGCACTCAGTTGTTTTCTTCTCTCAGGGTCATTATGTAAATCGTTTAAGAAAACCAATCCCTTCCTCTCTCCCTCCCCCACATGGTGTGTGCGTGTGCCTCTGTC
>NW_011888830.1:1179439-1183293 GCF_000151845.1 Pteropus vampyrus
TGCGAAATAAATGGAATGGAGCGTTAACCAGAATCTGAAGATGCAGGTGCACACTAGAAGCAGAGCACCGTGTTCGGGTGCTCATGGGTGGCACTCGAGTGTCCCGGGGAGCTTCTGCCGAGGAGTTTTACAGCCGCACACACTGTGCTCACAGGTACAGGATGCTGTCACTCCCTCATAAGCCTCTAAACTGGCCATGGCCACATGGCTAACAATTTAGGAGGTTTAGATGCCTCAGAATGTTTTGGAACGTCTTAAGTTTGTTTCAGATAGCTCTTACGTCTTTCACAAAGCTGAAAAAAAATTTTTTCCTCCTTGAGATACAGAATAGTTATAATCGTTACTGTTTATTGAGAGATGTGGACCAGGTAGAGAGGAGGGCAGGGAGGAATGTCCGTTTGACTCCAAAGTCCCCGCTCTTAAGCCTGTGTGGACTAATAGGCTTAGAAAACTCATCACCCATGACCGCTCTTGAGCCATACCTGCAGCTGCAGCAAGCTTCGGTGACTAGTGACAGGGCCAAGGGGACACAAACAAAAACGCTGTGGGTCAGGAAATGCGTCGGTTTGCTAAATTTCAGGACTCCCGGCAGGCGAGTGATTCCTGTTGTCTCGCGGAGGTGAATGCCCCTTTGTGACCTGGCTGCCTTTCTCACTCTAGTCTAAAATCCATGCCGCACGAAGTCTGAGCGAGATCGCCATCGACCTGACCGAGACGGGGACCCTGAAGACCTCGAAGCTGGCCAACATGGGGAGCAAGGGGAAGATCATCAGCGGCAGCAGCGGGAGTCTCCTGTCATCAGGTGTGCATGGCCTCGGGGTCGGGAGTGCCCTCCTGAGGATGTGGAAGACAGTCCTGTGGAAGGGTGGCCTTGACCCCGGGGTGGGCTCAGGGAGGGCGGGGGGCGCGCAGCAGCCGAGGGGGCCGCTTGGCGGCTCGCCAGGAGCCGGCTCTGGTTTTGAGACTGAAGTTTCCGACCAGATGGGAACCTGAGCGAAGTGTCAAGGGTGGGGGAAAGGAAGCAGGTGAACCACTGAGTGTGGGAGGGGTTGTTGGTCGTGTAAGCGTCTCCAAGCACCTGACGGTCAGGTATGTCCCCTGCAGGGACGGCAGGTGGGGTTCACGCGTGTGTCGTTAGCGGAGAATCATACTGAGCAAGGGCTGAAGGTCAGGGGTGTGGCACCGGCGACACTGCATTCCATTCCTCAGTGAACCTCTTGGGACTTTAAAAAGCCCAGCTGACTCCCGATGGTTGGCACAGCGGAGGCTTGCTGTCGCAGGGGGTGGTAGAGCGATCAGGCGGCAGCCACCAGACACGTCAAGGGCTCTGATTCCTCCGTCTCTTTCTGCGGGCCCTGGGCAAGTCATTTTGTCACGAGATGTTGGGAGGGACAGAAAGGCTCTGAGGCTTTCGTCGTGCTGACTTCAGGAGAAGGGACGCCGTTGGCTGAAGTGACGGGAAGAGGAGCAGGTGTGAGGAGGGCGGGGAGGGAGCGGGAGGCCGTAGGCGTTTGGAAACGTTAGCGAAACGTATCACCAACGCAGGTCGCTCCCCCAGGCCACATGGTCAAAGCCCGATTGTTCTTGGGGACAAGTGTACCCTGGCCTCCGAGCCGTGGAAATCTAGCAGGAAGTCTTTGCCCTGTGTCATCTGCTAGATTCATTTCTGTAAATGTGTCCGGTGGCTGCGCACAAGCTCAAAATGAAATAAGGAAGGAAAGCTGCTGGGGAGCAGGAGAAACTGAAAGCTGACCAGTGAGCTTCTGGGCCGGCGGAGTCCAGGCAGAGCCAGGAGAAAAGGCAGACCTAAAGAACGGGGGAGGACGTGTGCCCTCCCAGACTGGGGCCGATGGCACCCGGCTCGGGGCCCCTCGTTGGACAGGCCCCAGCCATGTGTCCCATGGCCACGTGTTCTTGACGCAATAGATTTTGCCCTCGTTTTCTTAAATAGAGCCACCAAAATTACATAAGCTGCAGGCCCCACAACACCTGGGTCTGCCTCTGCCGGGTCACCGTAGGGTTCCCGTAAACCCTTCCCTGCCTACGATTCTTTAAAAAATGTTGCACTGATACAGTGTGCCCGACGATGATTATTTCTGAGGCCTGGGAGGTTTACAGGAAGACAGAGATGATGTCTTCTCTTATCGAAGACAGTGCCATTCAAAGCCTAGGCCGCTGCCTTGCGGTACAGCCGCTCCCAGCCCCTGCTGAATGGCGAAGGGCAGACCAGAGCCCACCCCCGGACACCCCTCACCCCCACTAAGACCCAGCGTCTCAGACTCGTGCTCGGATGTGCCCACCCATTGTGTTCACCCAGCCGCAGATGAGCCCGGCTCACCCTGCGGTCTCAGCAAGGGGTGCATTCCCGCTGCGGTGACACCCCCACCTGGACGTCTGCGTCCTTCCTGAACGTGGCGTGGTTGTTCCCAGTAGGAGAATGACCGTCCGGCTCAGGGGTCCCCAACCCCCGTGGGCACCAGAACTGCTCAGAAGGCCCCTCAAGCGCAAACAGCTGGGCTGCGGCCCGGAAGTGTTTGAGTCTGTAGGTCCAGAGTGAGCCCGAGAACTTGCATTTCTCACAAGGACTCAGGCGATGCTGATCCTGCTGCTCTGGGGACCATGCCCGGGAAGCCACTCTTCTTGCTAAGGGGGAGAGGAGCGCCTGAGGTGGCCGCGTGGCTCAGGGTCACAGACAGGACCCAGGTATTCCCACATTTAAACCTGGACCCTGGACCGTCTGCTCGGGCCCCTTGGCTCTGCAGTCTCCAGGGGTCCAAGGCAGTAGCCCAGCAGCAGGTACAGATGAGGGTGTGAACAGGAGCCCCAGACCTCCTGACACGGAACTGACATCGCTCAACCATCAGAAATGAGATCCAGGCATCCGTAAGACTAGAAAGCAGTTCCTCTCTATCCTAACCCTATCTTCCACAGTGGCTGCACCAGTTTACATTCCCACCAGCAGTGCATGACACCCGGCAGGTGCTCAGTACACAATTAAAAAACCCTAACCCCTAACCCTATCTTCCAGCCACCAGACTGATGGTTAACGTCCAGCCGATGGTTAATGTCCATTGGCTGGGCATTAACCATCAGTCTGGTGGCTGGAAGATAAAAGAAAACCTCCGGGCTGAATTCACTTCCACACCTAATAGAAGCATCTTTATCCCAACACGATAAAGCGATGCTCACGTGTTTGATAACGTAGTGATGGGGCCCCAAGCTAAGCTGTTTGGGAGTTGACAGAGTCAGCTAAGGCCCCCTGCCCTCCCCACTCTCAGTGGCTTGGGGGCGTTCGTGGACACTGACCCCCTCAGCCCTTTCCCTGCCTGAGATGGCCGCACCGCTGAGCAGGAGGAAAGCTGCCCTGAGGAGAGGGCTGGGAGGTGTGCGCTGCGCCCCGTGACCAGGCCAGGCAGCAGTCCAGCCTGCCCAGCTCCGCAGGCAGAGCCTGAAGAATGGCCCTTGCATGCGATGCTGAGGCTCTGTGGAGAGGCCCCCCTCCCCGGCTTAGGAGAGACGATGGAGCAATGGAGGGGAGAGCCCATGAAAACACAGAATGCCCATCAGTCACCAAGGGTCTTTCTAGGACCCGTAGATCTGGTCACTGCTCCTTCTGGGGCTGCTGGTTGCTGCCCCGCAGGCTTGTGCTGGGAGGAGACGCCTTCACTGAGGCAAGCCCTTGGTGCAGACATCTAGGCAAGGCCCCCGCCCCGTGCTTGCTTTCCGTCCTTGCGCGTCCTCTTGCCCAACTGCTTGCTGAGAACGCTTTGAGTCACGTACTCCCACAGACTGCGAGGGCAACGCTCCTCCAGGGCAGCCCTGACTTAAACACTGTTACACTTGCCAGACCCTAC
>NW_011888830.1:1183343-1204491 GCF_000151845.1 Pteropus vampyrus
CACCAGACTGATGGTTAACGTCCAGCCGATGGTTAATGTCCATTGGCTGGGCATTAACCATCAGTCTGGTGGCTGGAAGATAAAAGAAAACCTCCGGGCTGAATTCACTTCCACACCTAATAGAAGCATCTTTATCCCAACACGATAAAGCGATGCTCACGTGTTTGATAACGTAGTGATGGGGCCCCAAGCTAAGCTGTTTGGGGGTTGACAGAGTCAGCTAAGGCCCCCTGCCCTCCCCACTCTCAGTGGCTTGGGGGCGTTCGTGGACACTGACCCCCTCAGCCCTTTCCCTGCCTGAGATGGCCGCACCGCTGAGCAGGAGGAAAGCTGCCCTGAGGAGAGGGCTGGGAGGTGTGCGCTGCGCCCCGTGACCAGGCCAGGCAGCAGTCCAGCCTGCCCAGCTCCGCAGGCAGAGCCTGAAGAATGGCCCTTGCATGCGATGCTGAGGCTCTGTGGAGAGGCCCCCCTCCCCGGCTTAGGAGAGACGATGGAGCAATGGAGGGGAGAGCCCATGAAAACACAGAATGCCCATCAGTCACCAAGGGTCTTTCTAGGACCCGTAGATCTGGTCACTGCTCCTTCTGGGGCTGCTGGTTGCTGCCCCGCAGGCTTGTGCTGGGAGGAGACGCCTTCACTGAGGCAAGCCCTTGGTGCAGACATCTAGGCAAGGCCCCCGCCCCGTGCTTGCTTTCCGTCCTTGCGCGTCCTCTTGCCCAACTGCTTGCTGAGAACGCTTTGAGTCACGTACTCCCACAGACTGCGAGGGCAACGCTCCTCCAGGGCAGCCCTGACTTAAACACTGTTACACTTGCCAGACCCTACGGTTCTATTGTTCAGAAAATATGATACATATAACCCAGTGTCCTGTTCGCTCGGTTGTCTTCTCTCCTTCATCCATTGCCTCATGCTTTAAAAGAAAAGTGTCAAATAGTCCTTAAAAGCATTTTGAGAAGTTCATCATTTGCAAATTCTATTTTCTACCTCTAGCCCAGAGCCTGACACCCAGTAGGTGCTCAGTACACAATTTAAAAAAAATTTTTTTTTTGTTTTATGTTTATGACTTATTTTATAAGGGGAAATTTGTACCTTTTAACTTGACCCATTTCACCCACCCCCTGTGGCAAGCACCAGTTCGTTCCCTTTCTCTGTCTTACTTAGATTAACGTCCTCAAGGTCCATCCATGTTGCTGCAAATAGCAAGACTTTCTTCTTTTTTACGGTCGAATAATATTCCTGTGTATGTGCGCACATTATATTGATCCATTCATTCGGCGATGGGCACTTAGGTTGTTTCCATATCTGGGCTGTTATAAATAATGCTGCTATGAACGTGGGAGGAAAGTTGGATAAATTCCCAGAAGTGGGATTGCTGGATAATATGGTGGTTCTATTTTTAATTTTTTGAGGATCCTCCGTGCTGTTTTCCACAGTGGCTGCACCAGTTTACATTCCCACCAGCAGTGCATGAGGGTTCCCATTTGTCCACGCCCTCGCCAACACTTGTCATTTCTTGTCTTTTTGATGATGGCCATTCTGATAGGTATGGAGTGAAATCTCATTGTGGTTTTGATTTGCATTTCCCTGATGACTAGTGATGTTGAGCATCTTTTTGTGGGTCTCTCGGCCATACGTATGTCCTTTTTTGGGCAAATATCTATTCAGATTCTCTGCCTGTTTTTAAATCAGATTGTTCGTGTTCTGCTATTGGGTTGTATGAGTCCTTTGTATATTTTGGACAGTAACCCCGGATTGTTACTGGACCGAACTGGGTCCAAATGCTTGGTAGTTCCAGCCAAAAGACAACTCAGATGATTTTGTGAGAAGGAACTTGATTGCAAGCCAGCAAACTAGGGCACCCTGAGGCTCATTCTCAGAGCAGCGTACCCCCTACAGTGTGCCATCCATCTTTATCACGGGGAATGGTGTATCAACATTGAGGTAGGCCCCGTCGTGGCATGTGTAGGTGGGGGCATTCCAGCACACGCACGTGGTCAGGAAACATGGCTCTGCATACATTCACGTTCAAAAACTCATTATAATGAGAGCATAATGAGGAAAGTTCGTGAGGTCACTAGAGGGTCCTTCAGGCTGCTCCAGCCCTTCCCAGGCGGTTTCATCTGGTTCAGCTCCCCGGTCCTGCAGAACACTCTGGGCTGGTTCCTGAAACACAGTTCTAGCAACCACCATCATCAGAGTTCGCAGAGGTATGGACAAACATCTAAGTCTTGGTCTTCCTGTGAAACTTTCAGCAACTTGCAAGAGAGCATTACAGAAACCTTATAAGTTTTAGAACGATCTAAGTGAGGTTATGGGTGAATTGAGACAAAGTTATAAACTCTAAACAAAGGCTAATCTGTGCTAGGTTACCTGCTAGTCTCCATGTGTAGTTTAGGTTACGTTAGCAGATACGTGGTTTGCAATTAATTTCTCTATTCATTGGGCTGCCTTTTCTTTTCGTCGCCGGTTGCCTTTGCTGGGCAGCAGCTTTCTAGTTTGTTGTAGTCCCACTTGTTTTGACTTTTGTGGCCTTTGCTTTTGGCATCAAATTCAAAAAATCATCGCCCAGACTGATGTCCAGGATACACGGTTGTTGAAGTTAAATTTCAAAGAATACTGGTAAGAATCCTGCACGTGTGGCATTCTAAGAACCTTCTGTGTTCCTAGAGTGTGTGGTATCTTGGGCCGTGCCAAGAACCCTCGTACCCCTGCCACCAACATTCTCCCTCGTGATGGTATCAGTCGCTTCTGTCACGCTGGTGTCAAACCTTTCAAAGTTAAATCTTGTCAGATCAGGCTCCTGCTGTGAATCAAGTCCACCCTGAGTATCTGTCGTTCATCCTTCCAGCCTTGTCCTCGGTTACTGTGGTGTAACCGAGCCACCTCACGCTGTAACAGCCCTGTGGCATAGGCATTTTTTCTAGCTCCCACACTTGGCTAGGCACTATACACAGCATTCGAAAAGTTACAGGCCCTCTCCTCACAGAGTTTACATTCCGTTCATTGGTATAAAACAGATAAAATATTTCCAAGCTACTCATAACTTCAAAGGTGATTTTCCTATTTAACGTAGACCATATAATTAATCACCTTTAAAATGACCGAAGTCCAGTATGTGATATCTGAGATCTGGGACGCTAAAGAAATGAAGGAAGATCATTGCTTTCTGTTCAAGAAGTCAGAAGTTCACAGTCACTCATGCCCTGAGCCAGCAGCTAGTATTTCAAATAGGAAAGGTCCGCGTAGTTAAAATGATGTGTTAAAGCTTGGGGCCAGGACCCCCGCATTCTTTGGTGGTGATACATCGGGCCCCCCACCCCGTGTGGAGACCCTTAGAGGCAGTGAACCTGCTGAGCCTGAGCTGCAAGGCCTGTGTCAGGAAGGATCAAGTCCTCGCCTCCTGCCCCAGTACCGGATGGGATTCGGACCCCAGGAAGGTCTGGAACCCACATCCTAAGTCCGTTTGTAAGGGGGCTGTGGTGGCCCCTGCTCCCAGGACGCATCTGCTAAGAGACTGCCTGGCCTTCCCAGGGTCCCCTGGAAGAGAGAATGTCGAGGCAGTGCCCCCAAGCCAGGCAGAGCCCCGCCCCTGCCCTCCACGAGCCTGACCCCCCGTGGCTCAGTAAACCTGCCATCTGACCACTCCAGGCCCCTGTGTTCCCTCTGCCCTGTGAGGTTGTTGCTATTGCTCACATGTGCTTCAGGTAACCAGTTTCTGGAGGTTTGGATAGAGTTTGAGAGGACAACTGTGGATTCAGACCATTTGGTTAGGATGTTTTCAGAATTCAAAAGAAAAAAAGAAATCCTGAAATCCGTTTTTGTGGGCACTTAGGTTTATTCCTGTCTTCCCTACCCCCCTTTCTTGAAATCTCAAAAAAGATTAGAGAGGAGGGGGAAAAAATGGAATAACAAAACAAAAAGCAGAGGAAACAACGGATCTGTTGTTGAAGCTGAGCACGCCCGGCCTCTTCAGAGCTCCTGTGAGCGTGGGAGGGCGTGCGGGGTTGTCCTCAGCATTGTTTCGGGGTTTGCCAGCCCAGAACAATTCCAGTGGGCATGTAGGGGCCAGGGGAGGCGAGTTTTGCTCTCAGCCTATTTAAAGAAAACAGCACAAACTTGCTTAGGAAACACCCAGTGTTGTGCAGGTCCACATGGCTTATTGCATTAACCACCCAGTTACTGTGCATCCTTTCTGAAAGAGACAAAACAAAAAGGCCAATGTTGCCTTCTTGAATGGAAACGCAGGGGCGTCAGCTACCCATTCTCTGTAAAACAAAAGGACGTGTCCTGTCTATAAACGGGAGTGAGATGGCAGTTGAGTCATCTTCCCTGCGATCAGCAGGATTGTGAAGAATGCGGTGATGATTCGCTTTGGAAAGGAAAAGCACACACACCAAACCTGCAGTCTGCTGTTCTAGCCCAGCTCTGATGCTTTCCGTGCTGGAGAAGCCGCGTGGTGCTGAGCGGGGGCCTCGCTCTGCCCGGGATCAGACCGCGTGCATCGCTCAGCGCTTCACACCTGAGTGCTAGCGCTTCCTCCCTTTGTCAGGGAGTTTATTAATAACCGACGTAACAATGAGGGTGCCAGCTATCTGATCGCCGCATACGGACCGGCAGTCTGATACTCATCTGCCAGCTTTGTGGTCTCGGCTCCGGTCAGCTCAAAACACGCTGCCTTGCGTTGGCACGAACCACGGTGTTTGGGGCCTTGTTTTTTTTTTTTTTTCTCTTTGTCTTTACCCTTTCTTTTCTGCTCTCCCTTTATCTCCTCCCTACATCTCTCTCCAGCCTCTCGAAATTCTCTGCCGTCCGCTGCCTGTCCCTTCCCTTTTGGGTCTGCTGTCAGGCAGGATTCCAGGGGCGTTCATTTTGGCCCTCAGCTCAGGGCTCTGCGGATGGGCACAGCCCTGCGGGCACCGCCCGAGGCTCAGCTCCTGCCAGCGTGCGTTTGCACTGGACTATGTCACCAGCGAGGGCTGCGGAAGCTCTTTCTGTGGAATGGATGTCTCTGGACTTGTTGGAGCAGGATGGGCCCGACTCAGAATAGAGACGATAGAATGCTTGCCCCTTTCCATCCTCATACTGGGGAAATAAAACCCAATAAATTCGTTCATACGGATGTGTGTTTGCCCTCGGGGGTTCCTGGTAAAGGAATATTGACCCACCGAGGAGAGCGAGGGCAGAATGGCAATGGGCAACCTAAATGAACGACTTTCCAATAATGCAGCTTCAATCACTGGGAAAGAGAGATCACTGTCAGCTCTCCTAGGCATTGCTTGCTTGGTTCCCACTCGCACCAGCCCTCGCAATATGGCAATAGAATAACCAGAAGCTTGGAGCCGGAAAGATAAGTCCCCTCGTTTCGCAGTATGAGAAATGGAAACCGTACAAGTGACTCATGAACAGTAGTAGTTTCAAGTAGGTATTTACCAGACGCGGCTGCCGATTTTCATAAGCAATTGTTCCGTTTCTTTGCCCCTCCCCCGCTCTCTGGTTAT
The DNA here is from genome assembly GCF_000151845.1 of Pteropus vampyrus. Lineage (NCBI taxonomy): Eukaryota > Metazoa > Chordata > Mammalia > Chiroptera > Pteropodidae > Pteropus > Pteropus vampyrus. The sequence continues at coordinate 1,188,842 of NW_011888830.1, forward strand.
ATTCGTCGTACTCTTCGCCACGTGAGAGCCCGTGGCCCCTGGCCCTGCGGGAGAAGCCACCCCAGACAGACACCCCCGGCTGCCACCACAAGGTGCTTGCTTTTCAAAGCGCTGCCATGGCTCTTTTAAGGGAATAATTTTATTTTTACAATTTCTGACTCTGGAGAAAAGTTTTCCGCGCGTGCATTTTTCACGTTACAAATCACATTTAATTCTCTGAGACGGTCTCTGCGGCGTAATGCTATTTCACGCGGTCTCTTAGGGCCTCATAATTGGGGCTCTGTAAGGCAGATAAATCTCTCTTCATCGTCAAGAAGGGTTCAGAACTTTTCCTCGTATTTATTCCTGGGGTGTCTGCCAAAACTTTCCCTGACAGCTTCTACAGATCTGCTGGGAATATGCCTTCGGTTTTGTTTTATTTTTGTTTTTTGTTTTTTTCTTTCCCGAAGGCCCAGACAGATTGCCCCTTCCTTCGCTTACATTTAGGACAGCAGATTTCTTTCTTCTTTGGGGCGCTGTTTCTTTCTGATTTCCCCTCCCCTCAGAGAGGATAGCACCCTCCTGTCTTCTGAGATCAGTGTCTGGTTCATCAGGGTTGCATCTGCGTGGAAACAAACGAGCCACAGTGCCTGGGAACATGCTCTTCGTAGGATGCACACTCGCATCCGGTGCTGAGTAGTCCAGGGTCTTTTGGAAGCCGACAGCGAATTCTCCACCACAGCTGAACGAGGATATCCTTCCGTGTGCTTGCCGGAGGGAGGGGAGCTGCCGTGTGTGCGATGGCCCCCACATCCTGGAGGCCGGAGTTCCCCAGCCCCTGGAAAGGGAGAAAGGGATGGGCAGTTTCTCCAGAGGTGGCAGAACAGGTTTTCACCATTATCTCTGCCAGTCACTCCCATGGTGTCTGGGGAGTTCACTCTACAGGTTCCCGAATACCCTCTGAAAGTGACTTCACACCCTTGAGCGCGTAACCCAAACTCTCCTGGTCGTGTTTGGTAGGAATTATCTCCTTCGAGGGCAGATCTTTCTCTCCCCACCACCGGCCAGATTTTGGGTGACCTGTTTCTATAAAAGCCTTTAGACTTGCAGCAAAACCTGATCATAAAATAGCCCAAAACAAAAGGTTAAGTTTTCAGTCTAGTGTCACTCACGTGGGTAATTACCAAGTGGTAACAGGGATGAGGGGTTTACTAGAGAACCGATCTGACACTGAGTGAAAATGGGGGGAGCGCCTCACCTGCGCAGTCCAGACTTGGGGTGACCATCAGCTCTCCAGGGTAATTATCTAACTGGCCCTGGGCGGTGGGTCCCCCCTTATGTGGCAGCCGCTGCCTCTCCCCTTCATGAGGCTTACCTCCTGCCACCTCTCTGGTTGGAGGCTCTATGAGGGCGGGGCCCGCATCCGGTCACCTGTCTCCCCACCCCACCTGTGCAGAAGGTGCTCCAGAGACTCGTTGCACTGTTGTGTCTGAAGAGCCCCCGACTGCTCCTTCCCCTCCCAACCTCCGCAGCCCCACGGTAGGGCCTGGGCTGGAACGGCAGGTGTGACGGGCTGCACACTACACTTCTTGCCGTGGCGACCCAGCCGTGACCAGACAGGCAGTGCCTACCCTCATGGCATTTCCCTTGCAGAGGCGAGACAGACCGTGCTGAGCTGATTCCGCAGCTCTGCCCACCCCCCGCCCACGTCCCGGTGACCCCGCCTCTGAAAACGGTCACACCGTTTTTGTGAGGATAAATGAAGCAGAACATGTGGGGAACTTCTGTCAGGGGTTCTGTGAAACTCCACTTCCTTTCCCTTCTCCCTGGTTTCCTGGACGTGTAGGGCCTGGAACACGATTTAGTACAAACGACTACAAGTAATTCACGTAGCCCTTATGCTCTGAGCTCTGGCCTAAGCCTCTTTCAAGCGTTATCGAATTCTCTCAACTTCTGAAGAAGTCCTGTTTTCATTCCCACATTACAGGGGAGGAAACAGACCTAGGCCGTGTCACGTTGCCAAGTCCTCACAGGTAGTAAATCGTGGAACTGGGACACGAGCCCAGGCCCGTTAACTCCCAACTACTAGACTGTAGACGTCGGCCTCAGGAGGCCACAAGACCTGTGTGTGTTTTCCAAAGCAGATTTCCTTCATTCTTTCCCATAAAAACTGGGTACCGCTCTAAACTTCGACTAACAACAGCAACAGGTCATTGACGTGTTACTTAGGCCTTTCGAAAACATTCCGATCACCTCTGTTCTCTCGCTTCGTGCTCCATTCTCTGTGGACGGACAGCCCTTGCCAAGGAGCCCGGACGCGGTGTGGTCAAGCTATAAATTTTGAAAGCTCACTCTCGTCCCATGCATCTTCCTCCTTCATTAATCCCCAAGACAGTTCAGATTAAACTCTTACTACTTAGCACTCAAGTTTACAGATACGCGCTTCGGTCCGTTGATAAGATGACGAAGTACGTCCTTCAGGCGCTGGTTGATGGTTAGACCCTCCCTCGCCATCTGAGGCTGTCGCCGTCCGTGGAAGAAGGACCGAGTTGGCAGCGTGCTTGTCTTTCTAGAGGGAGGGAGGGTCGAGAAAACAGAGAGGATGGCACTATGCGTGCAGTTCGTCCTGGAGAGACTGCAAAGATGGCCGCTGGAGGCAAGAGGGAGCCATGTATCGAGTAATAGATGTTTCAGGTTTGGAAGAATCCCAGAGGTTGATTAATTGGTCATTTCTAGACGGGAACATCATGGCTCCGAGAGGTTAATAACTCAAGGTGTTTCTGCATTTAATAGCAGGCAGGCGATGGACATCCAGATTTCTTTCCAGTCCCTAAGATATCAGATTTATGTCTTTTTGACTTCCAAGGGGCTGAGTTCATGACCTTGGAGTGGTCTCACATGTGTGAAGGCTCACCTGTGTCACCTGTGGAAACGGATAACCCATAGTAACAGAGAGCTTTATTCGCCAAGTCTAGGTGCTGAGTTGAAATTATTTCTATGTCTGGAATCGTTTTTGATACGCTCACAAACCTTCAGTTTGTGAGACTCCCGTTCCCCTGAACCCCTAAGGCTCTTTGCTGGGGTTTCTTCCTGGAGTCACTCTGTCACTTGATTTCTGGCTGACTTGCTGGCCTTTAGGATGTCGACTGTACCATTCAGGGGACGTCTAGAGGGCATGTGTGGAGGTGGCAGGGACCTCCTCAACTTCACAGAGCACTTGGGGCTCCTTCTCCTGATGTCCCCGAGCTGCTCTCTGTGGAACCGTCGCTGGGGCATCCACCAGCTCTCCTCGTGGTTGTCCTGTTTGCTCAGTTGCAGGTCACATCCCCACAGGCTCTGAAAGAGAACTACCCGGAGAGCCCTTGCCCTTGCCCTTGCCCCAGACCAGAGGGTTTCTTTAAAAGAAATAATGGCACTGGAACCTCTTTCTAAATGCAATCTGACAACCCGAATGCATGAGACAGCTCAACGTGGCACTGTTCTGGCTCGAAGTGTGCAGAGTGGGGGCCCCAGAACCCACGGAACCTCTCGACCCTGTTCCCACCCTCATCCACAGCAGCCTCAAAGGCACGTCTGCTGCCTGAACCTGTATCGCTCCTTTTAAGGGTGAGCTTTGGAGCCCACGGGGTACATTGAATTGCATAATGAGGTTCTTCTTTTTGACCAGTACCTCCCTGAGCTGTGGCGAGGAGGTGATTCCAGTGATTTCTCTCTCCGATTCTGCCGGGGTGTGCATGCATGTGTGTGCGCACATATACTTGAACTCACTCGTGTTAAATCTTTGCCCAGGATGGAGGGGGGTTACCTGTTTCAGGCACAGTGGTGTCGTATGTGTGTTCTCTCGGTATTAGTCATTACAGCAAATTAAGGGCAACAGGTCACTTGCCCGAGGTCGCACATCTATCTAGTGCGTGGTTTGGAGTTCACCAAACCCAGAGCTGTTTGGCCCTCTATTCAGCCCTTCGGTTACCACTAAAATGGAAACGCACAGGCCCCAGCCAGGCCGGCTCAGTTTGCAGAAATTGAACTTGGTGCCCAGCACCACATTCCTCATGAAACAATTTCCAGAATAAAGACGTGAGAGAGCCAAACAGCCTTAGAGCTGCCAGACGTGGAGAGGGCCGCTTGAGCCATCGGCCTGTCTTACGTGGGTTGGGTATTTAGGCTAATTATTATAATTAGTAATCATTTAGGTAGCACTAATGAGCTCTGGAACTCAAGACGGAAACGTAACGAGTTCCGGAACTAGACACCAGACGATCTAAAAATGTCATGCCGTCCTGCTCAGAGGCCAGTGTCATGTGACTTGCCAGCCTTGAGCATATCGAGCCTTAGATTAGACTTCCCACAGCATCCTTCCATCTTTCTTGGACCCATGTTTCCCCCGGGCTGTTTTTTTCCACTCTAAAGTCTGACTTCCTTCCAGTATTATGTTACGTTCTTATTAATTCTTTGGATGATGGGACAGAGAGTACCTCATTACATTTTCCCGTGTCTTCAGATATGATTGGCATGAGATTAGGCGGATGTGAACGTGAAGGTAGTGCCGATAATGGACTGACTTAAGGAAGTAGAAAACCACAAAAACAGGAGCCGGGCCAATCACGTGTTAATGAACTTGACACCGTGTGGGTTTAATATCTGAAAGCCACGAGGTAGTAGAGGCTCCATAAGAGTCGCGCTTTTGTTTGAGTTTGCTATTGAATTTGGAAACCTGTGATTGAAGCATGATAGAATCCAAGAAAGACGTACAAAAATGATTAAAGATTTGGAAGGTAGCTTCCATAAAGAAATGACTTCAGAGGTACTGGATTTCTTTATCATCTTAGTGAAGGTGCAGCTTAATTATGGCATCCAAGGGTATGACTGACAATATTTACTTGTTTGCTCAAGTTAATATTTATGAGCTGCTGTGGAGGCAGAAAGACGGTATGTTCCTGCAGTGAGATTGTCTCCATTTCGAGCTAAGATGGGGTAGGGGAGAAAAACAGCCCAAAGTGGAGTCACAGTGTCCTGAGACATTGAGAATTCTTGATTATCAGGGTCATAAGAACCTAGGTGCATGGTCACAGGGAATATGGGGTTCCCTGCTCAGAAACTAAGTAAGTCAGTAGAGTAGTATATTTAAGGGGATGATTTGAGTATGGCAGAGCTTTTGATGGAAAGGCATAGAATCCTTTCTAGCCTTATGATTCTGAGATGCCTTCTTTACCACTGAGAGAAACAGACCAGTCGACTCTGAGAATTTCGATTGGATTATTCTCATATCTGTCATCCATTCACTGAATTGTCCAAAACTGTTTCAGATGGAAATACCATATTCCTACCCCTTGCCCCAAAAACACACTGGTGTTTTTATTGGGATTGCAATGATTCTATTGTTTAGTTCCTGGAGAACTGAGAACTTTATAATGTCTAGGTTCCAACCTATGACCACGGTTCATCTCTCTCTTGTTTTCCACACGTAGGTACAAATTTTTTATGTTGTGATAAGAACTTTTAAGATTACTCTTAGCGGCACTCACATACAACACAGTCCTAGGATTTTACTCCTAACTGGAAGTTTGTACCTTTCATCCATAACCATTTTCCCCATCCTCTACCCCCTGCCTCTGGCTACAACCAACTTGTTCTTCGTATCTATAATTTCAGGATTTTTTTTTTTTTTTTTAGATTCCACATAGAAATGAAATCATATGGTATTTGTCTTTCTCTGTCTGACTTATTTCACTCAGCATAATGCCCTCAGATTCTGCCCATGTTGTTGCAAATGGCAGGATTTCCTTCTCTTTAATGGCTGAATAAAATTCCATTGTCTGTATGTGCCGCATTGTCTTTATCTGTTCATCTGTTGATGGGCACTTCAGTAGTTTCCATATCTTGGCTACTGTAAATAATGCTGCAGTGAACATAGGGAGACAGATATATTTTCAAGATAATGATCATTTCCTCTGGGTAAATACCCAGAAATGGAATTGCTGGGTCATATGGTAGTTGTATTTTTAATACAACTCCATACTCTTTTCTATAATTCCTGCACAAATTTACAGTCCCGACAACAGTGCACGAAAATCTCTTTTTCTCCACATCCTCGCCAACACTTGGAGTTTGTCGATTTATTGATAATAGCCATTCTGACAGGTGTGAGGTGATAGCTCATTGTGGTTTTAATTAGCATTTTCCTGACGATTAGTGTTGTTGAGCATTTTTGCATTTGTCTATTGGCCACTCGTATGTCCTCTTTGGAGAAATATCTATGCAGGTCCTCTGCCCATTTTTTGATTAGATCATTTGAGGGTTTTTTTTTTTTTTTTTTTGGTCTTAAGTTGTACGAGTTCCTTATATAGTTTGGATATTAACCCCTTATTGGACGTATCATTGTCGAGTGTCTTCTCCCTTTCACAAGGTTTTCTTTTCATTTTGGTGATGGTTTCCTTTGCTGTGTGAAGACACTTTAGTTTGATATAGTCCCATTGGTTAATTTTTTGTTTCCCTTGCCCAAGGAGACATATCCAAAAAAAAATATTACTGAGAGTGGTATCAAAGAGCTTACTGCCTAAGTTTTTTGGTTTTGTGGTTCGGGGTCTTAAATGTAAATCTTTAATCCATTTTGAGTGATCCTGTTTTGGTCTTTTGCATATATCTGTCCAGTTTTCCCAGTACCATTCATTGAAGAGACTGTCTTTACCCCATTGTATATTCTTGCCTCCTGTGTCCTAGATTAAATGACCATACAGGCATGGGTTTATTTCTGACCTCTCCATTCTGTGTCATCGATCTGTGTGTTCTATGCCGGTACCATGTTGTTTTGCTTGCTGTAGCCTTGTCATATAGTTTCATAATCAGGTAGTGTGATATCTGCAACTTTGTTCTTCTTTCTCAAGATTGCTTTGGCTATTTGGGGTTGTTTGTGCTTTCATGTAAGTTTTTTGATTAGTTATGTGAAAAATGCCTTTGATATTGTGATAAAGATTGCATTGGGTCGTGTGGACATTTTAATGATGTTAATTCTTCCTATCCATGAGCTCGGTATATTCTTCCCTTAATTTGTATCTTTAATTTCTTCAATGTCTTATAATTTTCTGAGTACAGAGCTTTTACCTCCTTGGTTAAATTCCTAGGTATTTTATTCTTTTTGGTGAAATTACAAATGGGATTATTTTCTTATTTTCTTTTCCTAACAGGTCATTATTGGTGTATAAAAATGCAACAGATTTCTGAATATTAATTTTGTATCCTGCTACTTTGCCAAATGCATTTATTCTAATAGTCTTTCGGAGGGTTCTTTGGGATTCTCTCTATATAGTATCACATCACCCGCAAATAATTACAGTTTTACTTCTTCATTTCCAATTCGAATACCTTTTACTTCTGATATGATTGCTGGGTCTAGAACTTCCAATACTATGTCGAATAGAAGTGGTGAAAGGGGCCATCCTTGTCTCGTTCCTGATCTTAAAGAAAAGGCTTTCAGCTTTTTACTATTGAGTATGATGTTAGCTGATGGTTTGTCATATATTATCTTTATATGGCGAGGTATGTTTCCTCTATCCCCACTTTGCTGAGAGCTTTTATCATAAATGGATGCCGGATTTTGTCAAATGATTTTTCTGCATCTATTGATAGGATTACATATTTATCATTCGTTTTGTTTATGTGATGAAACACATTCATTGTCTTGTAGATGCCGAACCAACCTAGCTGGAAGTCTCATCTCTCTCTTTGTTTAGGTCTTTAATTTTTCTCAGCAAAGTGTCATAATTTTTACTGTCGAGATCTTGCACGTCTTTCATTAGCTTTCTCCCTAAGTATTCGATGTTGTTTCATTCTGTTGGAAATGGCATCACATCAGCCCCTTGAATGCTCACCCAGTATCACTGTCCATTACTAACACTTTTGTTCTCCATGGGCCTGAGAAACAAATAATCAGCTTTTCCTTTTCCAGGGAGTCAGTGTACCTTGTCTAACCCATTAAGGTAGAAAAGGTATCATAGTTTCACTGCAGGAAACCTATTTCAGAATCTAAACATTGCAGCCCAGAAATTATTTTTTTTGATCTAACCTAAATCTCTCCATGTGGCATTTCAGCTTATTTCCCTTTAGTTTGGTTCACAGTTTGCCTTCCATAAAGTTTTCATGTTTAGTAGTGCGCTATTTGAATCATCATACAGATATTTCTGCCATGTCGTAAACATATGTATAACCTTTCTCAGGAGGGAATTTACTCATGATATACAGTATTAAGTTAAAAAAAAAATTCTATAAAAATCTAATTTTATTTTGTAAATGTATGTGCTTACATAAAAAAGTCAAAAGAAAATGCCCAATGGTGGTTATCTCTGGGTGCCTAGCTTATGGACTTTTTTAATGTGTCAACATTTTCAAAATGTTTATGATGAACATGCATTATCTTTGTACAAAGCAAAAAAAAAAAAAAAAAACCAGCATTTTTAAATGGAAAAAAGAATTCAAACTGCACATTAAAATTACTAGCTTGAACTTCACTCTCCCCTTCATTGCGTAGTCTATTAAAATTTGCTGGTGCAATTAAAACAGGTATGCGCCATATCTTAAGATAAGAAAGAGAAACTCCTTTTTCAGGTATGTAAATGTTCCTGCCCTTCTGGCTAGCAATAAATTCCACTCCGTGCTGAGAATTCGCTCCTCACACTTAGAACCTGGCGACACCTGTTTTATTTCACACTCTTGATTCCTGGGGTAAATCCCAGATCCACCATGTGGGCTCCAGTTAAATTCCTTCATGGTCCAGCTGTGGTGTCCGCCCCCCCACCCCCATCAGCTGGCCTAGTAACCCCTAGTTTATTGACAGGTTCTCAGGAATCAGATAGCTCTCAGTCTGCCAAGAAAGATATGCTGGCTGCCTTGAAGTCCCGGCAGGAAGCCTTAGAGGAAACACTACGCCAGCGGCTCGAGGAGCTCAAGAAACTCTGCCTCCGAGAAGCTGTAAGTGGTTACTTTTGCGTCCCGGGGAACTCTGTGTTGTCTGTGCCCTCGTCTGTCTTCAGGTCTTTACGGATGGCGATAGCGGGGGTTATAGAGGGAGCAGACGAGGGAAGCGAGACCACATCTGATACGCAGACGGTGGAAACGCCCGGCCCTATCACATGCCCCATCAGAAACGGAAGCGGTGGACGTTAGTTAATGCAGCACGAGTAGACCAGTTAAAGCGAGTCCTGGAAAAGTCCCAAGCGGGACCCCTCTAGAGGCCAAATGCCAAGTAATAGTAACAGCCGTGGTAGCAATTGTAAATAATAACGACGTGTGCATGCTACACCTTAGTCTGTAAAGCATTTCCTCATACACTGTTTCTTCCTGGAACATAATGGTTTGCCACTGTCTTTCTAGGTTTTGAGGTCTGACTTTTGTTTCTCAGATTTATCTTACTGAGATAAATCGTACTGAGAAGCCTCATTGGGGCTCCACAAGGAAACCAGGATTTCACTTAATATAGAATCCCCTTTACAACGCACCATCTTTTTAAAACAATTAAATCTCAGCCTAGTGATATAATGACGTTTTATACAAAGCAGTGTTTCCTCCAGCCCGCACATGCACTCGTCTCAAGTTTCATTGGGATCCAGAGGCGGTGACGGGCCCCCATTGTATTTATTTGAATGTCCATTTCCACCTTCTGGTGTTTAGTCCACAGCCCTCTGTTAGCATGTGTGAAGAATTGAATTTCGAGTGCAGCACACACTCCCGTGCATGTGTGTGTGCATTCACAAGGACGGGATGGGGCGACAGCCCTCCAGAGAGACTGCAGTCCGCGTAACATTACACAGAGCCGTGTCCGTGAACAGTCGAGAGCGGGAAATAGAAAGAGGTTCTCAGACTGCGATCCCCTCCCCCAAACACGCATGGCCTCGCTGCAGGCAGAATGAACAAGAGGCCGTGGAGTGAGATCACATTACATTTCAGCTTGGCTTAATTATGCTCTGGATCGATTTAAGCCAGAGCCGGCTCAGAGCAGGCCCACAGGAGCACAACCCATCGCAAATCTTAGGAAAGCAGGTGTCCTGGCCGGGGGTTGTGCTCTGGGACACAGTAAATGTTAGCAGCCTTTGTATAATGAATATGCGGGAAGGACTGAAAAAAAAATGAGTTTGGGTGTCTGCATTTAATAATTTGTCAAGTCCTTGCTTTGTTTTTAATAGCGGCACCATCCCTAAACCCAGCAGGGAGTCAGCCTTGGAAAATTGGAGAAACATGTCAGGGCCTGGTCAGCAGGCCTTAAGGAAAGGTCTGACTTTCTCTCTTCAAAATAAAAGCAAAATAAGGAAAACAAAGCTCCCGCTTCTCATAATGTCGACAGCAGAAAACAGAATTTGAGCGGAAGAAATAACCTCAATGGCCGTAGGCAGATTGCTTCTGTGCTGGCTCCCGCCAAGGTCTCCCCGCCCCATCTGTAATCAGGGACGGGAGAACCTCCTAGCTAACTCTGCTACGAAGCGCGCACACACCGCACCCCTCACTGCGTGTCCCCTGGGGAGCTGGCCGGGCAGCCAGAATGAGGTGGAGCGGGAAGCAGTTGGCAGGAACAACGAATATGAGGACACAAGAGGAGCTGAGCTGAGCTGCCACAACCGAGCGGGAAATTCCTCCCTCCCCACGCGGCTCTGGTTACGTGTGAAATCAGATTGAACGTGGAGAATCGGGGCCTGCACTCCAGTACCTTCAAGCAGATGGCGGAAAATCAGTAGCCTCGTTTTTTAACATATTTTGTTTTAAAACCTCAGATACTTTGGACTTGTAAATCAATGGCTGTGCTAACCACTTCTCCCTACTTTTTTTTTTATAACTTGCAGGGTGAAAAAGAAAGTCCTCACAATATAAAGTCCTCAGTATGTGTCTTATTTATAGACCAACTTTTAGGGAGGCGGATAAAAATACTGCAGAATAAACAAAAAGGACTTGGGCAGCGTTCGAACACGTTGAAAAAAGAAACAGGGAAGAAAATTGCAGAGCATTTCATACTCAAATAGTTGGCCATTGTGCTCCGAAATGCTTACAGAGAGAGAGGAAAGGCCAAGAGTTCATTTCCCAGCGCCCGCACGCAGATGGGAAGGGGCCCAGGAGCGCGGGGGTTGGGGTGCTTGTGCACACCAGATACGCACACACACGATCACGCCGTTGCACTGCCCACACACCCCAGTGGGTGCACGTGTGCACGCACACACCAGTATGCACACACTCCAGTGTATGCATACACTCGCACACACACACCAGTGCACAGCATACACCCCAGTGTGAGTGTGTGCGCACGCACACACACGCACACACACACTCACACACACTCACACACACACACACATACATACATAGTGGGGAGGAGGGTCCAGGTCACGCCTCTCCGCAGGTGGGTCGGCGTGGACTCTGTTGGTTCCGGCTTTCCCTCCCAGGGGACATTCGCATGGGGCCACCCAGCACAAAAGCCTGTTGTGTGAATGACGGACTGCGAGCTTTTCCTCGAGTCTCTGCAGCACTGGCTTTGACTTGGGTCTAGAAACCAGGTCTGGATTGTACCTGGAGGTAATACCTGTGCCATTCAAAGGCACACATTGGTCTTCCCCGGGTTTTCTGGTCCCTGAAGGTGACTTCTGCACCTGATGTGTCAGCTCTACCATGTGGATGAGCTGCTGGCTCAGAGTCAACTTGCGTTGACTCAGAGCCCGGTTCTAACCCGAACTCGTCCCATGGACCTCAGGGTTTGCTGGATCATGGTCACTGTGTCAGTCCGTCAGCTAAGTTCACTGTCGTTATCCTCACAGCAAACAGATTTCCAGAGCCCCAAATACATGACAGACCTAACAGCCTTGTCAGGAACACAGGTTATAGTTTCAGACGCTACTGAGACTCTTATTTGTATAGATTTAATATCTCTTAAGCTCAGCCTGTTTGCTGAACGTCCAGCCTGAGTGGAATGATTATCATCGCATTCAGGTTCTAATTTGTCATTTGCCTTTTTCTGGGATTTGCCACGTAGATATCGCTCTTCCTACGAAAGCTCATCGGAAAGACATTTTAATCTGAGATATTCGTAAGGGAGTATTTGATGCACAGGTGGCTGGAAGCCCAGAGACCTCTCTCGCATTGGCCCTGCCCCTGCTGGCCATGTAGCCCCGCCTGGCACACAGTGGGCATGCAGGAAACACTTGAGCAACTAACAAACGAATGAAATGCAGGTTTTACAATTAAAACTAAGGACGAGATTATTTATCTGACAAATTTCCTTTCAGAAGAACTTTTCGAAGGGCATCTGTTCTGTAAAGAAAGGACGGCTTGCATCCATCTTTAGAGAAAGGAAGTCGCTCCAAGTCTCACGTGTACATTTTGCTTGAGGGTCCTGGGTCAGGTCTATGCATGGAAGTATCTGTGTGTCCTCACAAACCCAGCACGTGGCCCCCTCTGACTTCATTCTCCCCTCATGCTGTCCACATTTGCAGGAGCTGACGGGCAAACTGCCCGTCGAATACCCCCTGGATCCGGGAGAGGAACCACCCATTGTTCGCAGGAGAATCGGGGCAGCCTTCAAACTGGACGAGCAGAAAATCCTGCCCAAGGGAGAGGTGCGTCCAGCCTCCTGGGGGCGAGCTCTCTCACGTTCCCTTCCCACGCGGTACTCGGCCAGTTTCTTCCTTCTGCCCAGTGCCAAAGGCCCTTCCGCATTTCCTCCCGAACATCTTCCCTTTCGCCTCCTGTTAAGCGACCCGGTTGGCCAGTATGTGGCCCACCTCGGTAGGACTGGTCTGCTGGCATTCGTAAGCACTTTGATTTTAGTGTGAGTTGTTTCTCTGACACGAGAGGCCTGTTGCAGGCTGCTAAGTTAATCTTGGGAGAGCATTCTACTAGCACCTGTCACATGTCCTTTTAGTGGCCTCCCAGCTCCGTGTCACGCAGAGCCAAGGGTCATGTCCAATCCATGGAAGGAAGAAAGCCACCAAAGGGGAAAGAAAATTTGGGCCACGCCAGCAGGGGCGGGAAAGCCACCGGCTGGGAAGAGACGCTGGGTCCACCCTCGGTGGTCCCGACTTCCCTTTGCGGCTGAAGTCGATGCCAGGGCGTGAGCAGGACCCTGGGCCCCCGGCCTCCCTCGTCCGTCCGTCTGGTAGAGCTGCCGAAGCATCGCTCACTTCTGCTCTTTGGCCTATTGGTGGGGCGGGGGGTGGGGGACCAGGAGCCTTGGGTCTCCGACTGGTTTAATAAGTTATCCAGCCTCAGAGCAAGAGAAGTACAGGGTCAGGTCCAGGAAACGTCTTCCCAGATTCGGAGTCCAGTGACCTGTTAAAATGCCCTTGAACGGCGGGCTTAAGGGGGCAGCGGTCACAGCCCGCGGAGAAGGCCGTGCCGTACACGGCTCGGCTTTTCAAAAAGTGACTGGGGGAAGCCGATGTCCTGTAACAGGTGGCTCCACGCGAGGGCAAATTCGCAGGAACACAGGCGCCCTGGAGCCTGCGGGAGGGGGGGACTGGTCCCCTGGGATCTGTGTGGGTGACCTCCCTGCCCTGTGCTGGGCAGACAGGGCACTCGGCTTCTATGAGGAGACCCTAATTAAGAGACTGTCCCCCAACCCATGCCCCATTGTCCTTCACAGTCCCCCGCACCCCATCTTGTCACTGGCTGCTCCTTCGCACTTGTAGGCCAAAGGCCCCGTAGGTCCCCGAGAATTCCACGTGTCCTCTGCGTCTCGTCCAGAAGTCCCTCACCGGCAGGAGCACGGGATCAGCTGGCTCTTAACAGGGCGTGGGAAGGAAGAGCTCCCCACTTCCCCCAGAAACGCGCTTGGTGGCCCCAGCCACGCAGCAGGCAGCCACCTGTGCAGACAGGGCCACCAGCCTGTGCTTGTCTCAGCTGAAATAGCGAGAACTTGTCCTGGGTGCCCACAAAACTTTGGGGCGGCGCCCTGTGCCCAGGCTGTCAGAACAGCCGCCAGGTAGCGTCACACCTTGTCCCTGGCCACCTGTCCAACCTGACATTCTTCTCCCTCCCGGGGAACAAATACAGCCAGAGTCGAAAGGATCTGGAAGGAGGTTAGAGTTTGTTATCTCCTAATTAGTGCTGCCTGACCTTCAGCTTTCCGTCTCACGCGTCCTTCCCACTCCCTTCGGTCTTAAAGTGCTCGAAAGCCAGTCCAGCGTGGAGGCCCCAGCCTGCCGCGTGGTGCCCGGAGGCCGGGCTCTTTAACCGGCCGCCAGCTGGGAAGGTCTGCTGATCCAGACAGACTTGCCTCCACATGGAACAGGGACCGAGGGTGTAGAAAGTGGGTGCTCGCAGGGCACCCAGCTGTCAGAGATTGTAGCAGTGGGGCCAATGCAGGGTCAGGCAGGGTGAGAGTTAGGCACCGGGGCTGCTGTGCTCCCAGTGCTCGTGTACCCCAGGAGTAGAGAAGGCTGGCTGGCCTTGCGGCAGGGCCGGGGAGCACGGGGGGCGCCCTGAGTGTAAGCCGTGGCTGTCCCGCCCACAGGAAGCCGAGCTGGAACGCCTGGAGCGCGAGTTCGCCATTCAATCCCAGATCACGGAGGCCGCCCGCCGCCTCGCCAGTGACCCCAACGTCAGCAAGAAACTGAAGAAGCAGAGGAAAACCTCTTATCTCAATGCGCTGAAGAAGCTGCAGGAGATTGAGAATGCAATCAACGAGAACCGCATCAAGTCTGGGAAGAAGCCCACCCAGAGGGCCTCGCTCATCATCGACGGTCAGTGCCCACCCTGCTGCGTCATGCCGCGGCACGCCGCCCCCACTGCCCCGGGGAGCCGGCGCCAGTCCCGCAGGTGGGCCGAGAGCCCCCCGCCCCCCATGACCTCAGCAAGCTACTTCACCACCCTGTGCCTTCACTTTTCCACCCATAAAACGAAGCTAATAAGACCTCAGACCAGATGAGAGCCATGAGGAGCACTCAGGCCCATAGATGAAAGGGTTCTGTCAATCGAACTATCATTATCCGTGTTTATGGCTCCCTGGGAGAGCCTGCCGCCATGAGCTAACCGCCCCTCCCCCGCTCCCCGCCAGCCGAGCCCCAGACGGCCCAGGCTCTGCCGTTCTCAGGGGCCCGACCAGCCTGCCGGGGTCTGGACGGCAAGGAGGGCGGCCGGGCTACTGTACTGCGCGGCAGCATCGCAGCCACTCTCCGTCCTCCTCTGTCTCAGGCTCCTGTCCCAGGGCTGACCCGGGAGGACTGGGCCACCCACGCTCAGTGTCTAGAGCCTCGAACTCCAGTTGGGAGGGGTCAGGAGTCTGGGTGATTATATTCGCTCAACACTAGAAGGAAAGACCCCCAAATTCACCAACAGCCATCAAGTCCCCCAAGCTTATAATCCTTTTGTTCTTAAGTCAGCAAATTCTTCGACGTCTGTACAAGGATTCTTCCATCTTTTATGCACATGTAAAATGCTTTTGCTCAAGAAGGCAGACAGGACAGAGGTGGGTCCCAGGGAGGGGGCAGTGGGGAGCCAGTGCTTAACGGGGACAAGCGTTTCAGTTTGGGAAGATGAAAAAGTTCCGGAGCTGGATGGCGATGGTCGCACAGCAGTGTGAACGTACTTAATGCCACCCAACTGTACAGAAAAAATGGCGAAAATGATAAATTTTATGTGTATTTTATCACGGTATATAATATAAATATGTATAAACGTATATACACACACAACCTAACACT
>NW_011888830.1:1206286-1211577 GCF_000151845.1 Pteropus vampyrus
TATTAGAATTTTCGTATTTCCTATGGCTGAGAGGTGAGATTTACGGTGACATCCAGTGAGTGGTACTTTACTTTTTTAGTTGCCCAAACCACATTTTTAACTAAACAGAGAATCTGAACACCATACATAGTTTCATTCTGAGTATTCGTAATTTCTGGAGGAAAGGGGCAGACATTGGTTTGGATCATCAATGAAAGATCGACACCTGATAGGAGAGCCTGGGGGTAGCAGGAAAAACAGAAGTGAGCCCCACCTGGACCCCCCGCCCCAGGCCACCGCCACACATAGGGGAACAGAACTCCGAACACACAGCCATCTCCGAGAATGTTCCGTGGAATTAACCCCAAATTGGAGCGGCCAGGGCATTAATGAAATGGAAATACATTAAGTGGCAGTTAATTTTTTTTTGCCTGGTCGGGAAACCTCAGGTGGGCAGTGATAAGTGGCTCTTCAGACAGAAAACATGAAAGGTCTACCCAAGCCAGAGTAATGAGGATAATTGCAATAATAATAATAATTGCTGTTGATGTGGGGAAGGCTGGTGAGCTAGTTATCCAGTTGTCTTGGCCCTGCTCTTAGCAATTGGACTGTAGTATTTTTATTGTCAGCTTCCTTACATGGGTGGGGAGGAAGTGGGGCTGCAGGGAGCAGGGAGCAGAGGGAGCTGTGCTTTGAATGTTAAAGACCCAGCCCTGGTTTTGGCTTCGCTGGACTCTAGTCTGTCCAGGGAAGGGAACGACACAATTTAGTGAGATTCCTTTATAAAAGAGGAGTCGGGGAGTTATGCAGTGTCGTTGGCTAATTTTGATGCATTATTTCTGGTTAGATTTCCCCCCATGTTCCAGACTCCCAGACGACCCAGGGGTATCACTGCCTCCCTTGGACAGCACCCCCCACCCCCACCCCTAGCTCCCACCGCAGATTCCCTCCTTCTAGGGTTTCTTTCCTGGTTTGCGGGGGGCAAGAGGCGTGCAAGCAGCGTGCATGCCCACGCTTTGGGGCTGGGGATTGAGAAGGAGAATACTAGCTGGGAATGGCTTAGGGTGAAGTGGACAGGTGCTGGGGTTTCAAGTTTGTTTCTTGGTGTTTTTCCCTCAAACTCTACTCCGCCTTCACAGGGAACACTGCATTTTGGGGGCCCTGTCTGCTCAGCGCCGCCCTCCCCTGGGCTCTCAACATTGGCTCTCTTCCTTCACCCCTCCCTAGCCCCTCTCCTAACTTTGCCCACTTTTGTACCCTGCCAGAGGACGAGTTCTTCAACAGGGTTTCCACCCTGACACGTCTGTGCTTAAGGAGTTGCAGAGTTTTCTTGTGGCTTTGAGACGATCTGACTCCTTAGCCTGGAATTAGCAGCAGGGGCGCCCTGCTTATCAGCGCGCACAGTAGGCCCGCTGCGCTTGCACTCCCGCTCCCCCACGCCCCTGCTCACAGGGCCCTGAGCTCCTCCTTTCCTCCTCCTCTGCCCACCCACTGCTGCAGTCCCTTCCGGACCAGGCTCACCCACAGCTCCTTCCCCGACCCGGGGTCACTTCCTCCGAAGGCCCCAGAGCACAGCGCTGTCTGTGTTGGCGCCTCGGCCCCTGCAGGCAGGCGCCGGTCTTCTGCGCCTCTGCCATGTTTGTGGCCGTCGTCTCCTTCCCAAAGAACCGGAGGCAGCTCCAAAACATACACATATGGGAACGTGTTAAAAGACAATGTATGTAGCAACTTCGGGGAAAAAGCGGAGAAGCTGCTAGAACCACCAGCAGAAAATAACACTCAACAGATAGGCTTTCATTCGTTTTTCCTGACAAATGTTTATTGAGCACCTACTGTGTGTCAACAGACATGGAGGGTATAGCATTGAACAAACCAGACAAAACTCTCATGGAGCAGAACCGCCAACGCAGATTAGACGCTCCCTGTCTATTAAATGAAAACTTAAAATAATGACGTTTTGCTGTTGGGTAGGAAGCAATCATTTGTCGATGGTATTTAACAAAATTCGGGCTTTACCCCCCCCCCAACTTGAAGCTACTCGGTTGAAACTTCTCCTCCCATGTAATGCTGCTCAGCATTTGGGTTGGGTTTGCTTGGGACTGACCTGTCTTGGTATCCACCCGGGAGGCGTCATGGGGCGCCTTCGAGAGCGGGTGGCAGTCCGGCGGCCGGGGCGGGGCGGAGGTGGGGGGTGGGGCCGGTCTGGGTCGGTGGGAAGGATGACCCCTCGCTCAGTCCCTCTCTTTCCGTCTCTGCACAGAAGACTCTCAGGTCACCAGCACACTGTCCCCCTTACAGTCTCCTCACAAGGCCCTCCCTCCGCGGCCACCATCGCACAGCAGGCCCGCTCCTCCCCAGTCGCTGGAGGGACTCAGGCAGATGCACTGTCACCGCAATGACTATGACAAGTCTCCCATCAAGCCCAAAATGTGGAGCGAGTCCTCCTTAGATGAGCCTTACGAGAAGGTCAAGAAACGTTCCTCCCACAGTCACTCCAGGTGAGCTGGGTCGGGCAGAACACCGGGGGGGGCGGCGGGGGGTGTCACGGTCAAGGCTTCTGAAAGCATCGGGCTGTTCCGGATAGCATCCACCCATCCCAAAATCCACATCAGCCCATCTCCTTCTCCGGTTGGCCTTGCACCAGGGCTGTGCTCACAGCGCCCTCTGCTGCCCACCCTGTCGAGGTGCAGATTGTCATTCGAGGGAAGGCAGGGGTTTTGGCCTGCGACCAAGGTGCTGGCAGACGGCTTCGATGTTGTTAAATTCCACAGGAATTAATTAGGAAGTCTTGGGCAGCACGATTCCGGAATGGCAAGTGAGAGTCCACTCATAGGAATCCCACAGTGATTCACAACCCTGAGCCATCGGCCAACAGAATTCTGGGGCCAAACAGCTGTGGTCTTGGCTGGGCGTTATCAGCTCATTACTCAGCTGACCTTGGAAAGAGTTTTTTCAGGAAGGCGTTTTTGGTCTGCTTCTCTGTTTTTCTCATTTCCTTTAATTATACCTTATGAAGCTCCAAGTGGGTGCCCACCCAGGTAAATATTTGTCTCTCGGAAAACAAACTGGCTGAGAGCAGGGGCTTCAAAGAACAGTCACACTGCTTGTTCCAGAGAAGGCTGACAAGGCCCTTCATCTCTCATCGCCCTGGGGGTCAGGGACAAGGACCCCTCTCTCCCGCCCCACACCTCCGTGTTGTGGGGAAAAGGCTGAGAACCAGGGTAGTGACCTGAGGGAGGAAGGGCGGGAGCCCTGGGCACGTTTCCCCAACACTGGGACCGACACCCCAAGGCTGGTCAGCTCCCTGGGAACAGGCTGGTTCCGTCCGGCGGTGACCGGCATGGCCTCCTCTGCTTTGCAGCAGCCACAAGCGTTTCCCCAGCACGGGGAGCTGCGCGGAAGCAGGAGTGGGGAGCGGCTCCCTCCAGAGCAGCCCCATCCGCAGCCTCCCTCACTGGGACTCGCAGTCCAGCATGCCGTCCACCCCCGACCTGCGCGTCCGGAGTCCCCACTACGTCCATTCCACGAGGTGAGTCCCCCCGGCCCTCGGCCACTCCCTCCCTGGACCAGGCCTTCCTTGTACAGTTTGGCATCAATGGCCCCCAGCTGGTCCAGACAATGAGTGAACTAGCGTCAGTGAGGCAGGTTCTTCTTAAAACGAAGCAGAGTAGAAAGCTGAGCTGGCAATGGTGGGCCCAGGTTGGCCGAGAGCCCTGTTCTAATCCTCTGTCCACAGCCAGTGGGCACCGGGAGTGGCAAGAGAATCCCCTGCGGACAGTGGGCACGGAGGAGCTTCCCTAATCGAAGCACAGGCAGGAAGGGCCAGAGGATTAGCCGGGACCAGAACAACTTTGCACGATGGGGCACCCTCTACTGGGTAGTCCTCAGGTAGCTTTATCCTGGACCTTGTCATGCCTCAAGGCGTGAATTCATTAAGAAGCAAAGGGACAGGCAAAAGTGAAGCTCTAGTGAATCATACCGTCAAAACCAAAGCCATTTTATGGTTCCATTTTATCAAAAACTGAGTCCGTGGGGACCACACCGCGAAGGGCAGATGGTGTACGTAGTGAAAACATTTTGTGTGGGATAAGGCGGAGCTCTCCAGGGGAGAGCGCCTCGTTCACGTGTGCATTCATGCAGCAAGTATTCATGAAGTGCCTGTCTGTACGAGGTACTGTTCTAGGGGATGGAGCAGTGAAGCGAAACACCACACCCCTGCTCCCGTCAGACTTCCATTAGTGGGGAAAGGGTCCTAAAAAGAAATACATGTCAAGCGGTGATAAGCACTAAGACAAAAAATGAGCAGGCCGAGTGGCTGGATAGTGAAGGGAGAGGCCTCACCTTGTACTTGGCCAACGGGGCCACTGTGAATTTCACATGTGTCCCTAGCATTGTGTCCTGCAGTATTGATGGATACTTACAGAATGGACTCAGGTGAGCGTAATGGGTTATAAACAAACTATGGCGTGGTAATTATGTGCATCAGGCATCTCTCGTTCCGTGTTCCACCAGCCGGTCTTCACGGGAAGTGAAAGTTAGTGTTTGGTTGAACCACATGAAGTGCCTCTGCTGGACCGTTCTTTGACCTACCAAAACGGGGCGTTTAATTTGGTTTAACGTAATTCTAGAATAGGCATTCTCTCGGTTCTCTTTGTAGCTAAAGAGCCCCTTTCCACTTAAAAAAGGCCCTGGCTAGAGCCATCCATTTTTCAGAGGAAACCCTTCTGTGGGCGCTGTCTTCAGTCCTGCCTCCCACAGGGAATCAACAACCACAGCAGAGGCGTGCTGGCCTCCAGGGCTCAGCCGTGCCCACCCCCTACCCCTCCACGCCCGCCTCCCCCCCCTGGTCTTTACCCGGGATGGGAAGCGCCGGGATCCCAGAGCAACCCCGCTTTGGCCGTTGCCTAGCGCGCGTTTGGGGAGGCCCTGGGCGGGCGGCCGTGCGCCCCTTTCTAAGCCTGACGATTGCAGAGCTCCCACCCACCTCCCCCGCGCGCCCTTCCCCCGGACACTGCCCCGGGCCTCCAGACACACGGGCCGTCTCCCCGCAGGTCGGTGGACCTCAGCCCCACGCGCCTACACAGCCTCGCCCTGCACTTTCGGCACCGGAGCTCCAGCCTGGAGTCCCAGGGCAAGCTCCTGGGCTCGGAGAACGACACGGGGAGCCCCGACTTCTACACCCCACGGACTCGCAGCAGCAACGGCTCGGACCCCATGGATGACTGCTCGTCCTGCACCAGCCACTCGAGCTCGGAGCACTACTACCCGGCGCAGATGAACGCCAACTACTCCACGCTGGCCGAGGACTCGCC
>NW_011888830.1:1211972-1249894 GCF_000151845.1 Pteropus vampyrus
TCGCGCTCGCAGATCCTGCGGACTCCGTCGCTGGGCCGCGAGGGCGCCCACGACAAGGGCGCGGGGCGCGCCGCCGTGTCGGACGAGCTGCGCCAGTGGTACCAGCGCTCCACCGCCTCGCACAAGGAGCACAGCCGCCTGTCGCACACCAGCTCCACCTCCTCGGACAGCGGCTCCCAGTACAGCACCTCCTCCCAGAGCACCTTCGTGGCGCACAGCAGGGTCACCAGGATGCCCCAGATGTGCAAGGCCACGTCAGGTGAGAGGGGGCCCGGTGGGGGCCGGGAGGGGGGACCCTGCACAGGCGCGCTGGTCCCCGGTGACCTGTCGACGCATTCCAAGGGCTTCCAGGCTTTCTTAGAGTCTGCGGTGAGGAACGAGAGATCGTTGATTCTAGAAACCTGGCGTCAGACGTGTGCGACTTGAGGTTTTCGACCCCACCCCCCCTTACCCTCTTCCATTCTGTCCCGGGTTTCGCCCAGTAACGGAGACCTCGGAGGGGGTGGCGCAGGGCATCTGACCCCCTCGAGCGGGCTGGGCCAGCTCGTCCCTATTTCAGCGTCCCCCGTCGGGGTGCCAGCAACTTTTCCCGGTGAGGACGGAAATCAGAGAACTCTGGGGGAGTCGCGTCTCGGGGTTTACCCAGCAAAGGCGCCCCTTTACCACGGTGAAGAGTGCCGCTAATAAGGTAGAGACCTGGGTGACGCCTTTAGAGCTATGCTTGCTGCGGGCCACGGCTCGGTCTAGAAGCCCCGAGTGTGGCCCCAAGAGACGCAGTCTAGCTAAGGAAGGAGTTCGGAGCGCTGCACTCGGCTTCACCTGCGACCGCATGGAGAACTCAGGTTCAGGCTTAAATTATTGTGGTGGTAAGATATAACCACAATAATTTCCGCAAAGTGCTTTTAATACTGCTACTACATCTTCAAATTTTCATAATCGAATTAAGGGTAACCTTACTCTCCTACTCAGAGTAGCAAGTAGTCTGAATCAAGTGACAGAGAACCCATGCTTTCCCTTAAGACGTTACAGCCCCTGTCCGAGGGAATCCTGGTGCTGACAACACTGGTCCAGCAGTCCCCTGGCCACTGGGCTCTGGGCAGCAGTGGTTCTGACCCGCATACGTCCGTGTCCGCCGCACTCACAAGGGGCGGGGCTGGCCGGGATTAGGCTCCGCCTCCCACCGACTGTAGGGAAGGGGTGAGGGAAGAGAGAGACATAAAAATGATTGTAAAAGTAGAAAAAGTGAGCAGCAAATGAAAGGGATTGCAAGTCAGGACCTGACTTGTGTCTGGAAAGAGTTAAGGGCGAAGACCAGGACGGGGGCTGATCCTAAAGACAAAATGGAGCCTCATCTCTGGGGACCTGGGGAGAGCAAAGAGGAAGGACAGGGGGCTGCTCAGGTGTGCCAGGCCACACGGCTCCCGCATTGTCCTCATGTCCCAGCTCGCTTGTTGATTACGGCACATTGGCCAAATGAAAGTTCCCGATACAGTAATGAAAATGATTCAGGCTGTCCCTTTAGAAGTCCAACTTCAAGGTCCTAGAACCTTCTCCACATTCCTCCTTTATTTGTAAAATGTGCTCAGTGAAGTCTGCCATCCCCTCCCCGGGAGGCTTCTGAGAGCAAAGGGATGGGTGTGTGGCGGGTGGCGGGTGGCAGGTGCCGTTTGAGGAGCGCGAGCCTCCGAGCCTGTCAGCAGCAGCAGCAGGGTTCCCACAGAGGGCCGAGCACGGGTGTCCCCGGAAATCATAGCACTTGTCTAGATTTGCTTTACCTAAAGAGATTAGGTACATCTTGGAACATACTTTAAAAATTCTAAGAAGCTGTAGCTGAGATTTCCTGATTAAAAGATTCCGTTCCCAGGAAAGGTCAGGATGCATTTAAAGGAGGATTTACTTCCTACCAGATTTTCCCAACTAGAAAAATCCTGCCCGCATCTATGAGCTCCTGGTAGTCAGATGAGCTCTTAAAAGCCTGGCGCCCTTTGAATTGTCTAAGAGGGTAAGTTATGGCGGAGAACAAGCTCTGAGAACCTTTCTGAGGCCATCTGTTCACAGTGAAGGCACAGTTTTGACACTGGGGCCACATCCGAAAGTGCCCTGAGGCATAGCTCCCTGGCGTCTGGAGAAGCAGGCCCTGCCCGGGACTCCCTCAAAGAATGTGAGAGCGTCAAGTTCTTTGCTACCATGCAGGCTGCCACCATCCCTGTGGCCACTTCCCAGGGGCAAGGCGGGCACCTGAGATCCCAGGTCAGCCTGACTCAGAAGGAAGCTGCGTGTAACTGGTCAAATGGTTGGGGAGGTGGGGGAATGTTTCGGCATTGTGACCTTGCCACAAGGTCAGATCCAGCCTCTCTGGAAAGAAGCTCCTTCACCTGACCAGAGACTGACCGCTGTCTTTTCTGTGCCACCTGCACACAGCTGCCTTACCTCAAAGCCAGAGAAGCTCAACACCATCGAGTGAAATCGGAGCGACCCCTCCAAGCAGTCCCCACCACATCCTAACCTGGCAGACTGGGTGAGTTCCTTTCAGACCTTTCATCCTCCTAAGTTCTAGAATGATCCTCGGCCTGCTTCGTCGGGAAGCGTGTAATCAGTGTGAGATCCTAGTGACAGCAGGGTTTATCAGCAGAATGACGAGTTCCAAAGAAGCCCCATGAATTGTGCTTCCTTCTACCCCTCTTCTTTCCATCGCTGTCCCTTTAGATGGGGGACTTCCCTCTGCTCTTTTAAAGTTGGCAGTGGCCCTGGGAACGTGGGCAAGGCGGCCGCCAGAAGTCCAACTGCTGCTTTGGTTAGAATTCCAGACAGGACTTGTCAGGAGAGGAGGTGGTGGCCTTTGTAAGCGCCCCTGCGCTGGGCCCCAACCCCGTGTTTTACTTGCTTCTCAGGGTGCCCCCTTAGCAAAAAAGGCAGGAGGCTCAGATCTGATCTCTGCCCTGGCCAACCATTTGTTCTTAACACACAAAGGGTGTCAGGTACCTTGAGACCTTTAAGAAGGGGCTCAGCAAAATGGTAAAACCAGAATTCCGCTCCTTTTATAGCTTTCAGTGTAGGCAGACGTCGTAATCTCGTGGACACGTGGGATGTTCTTATCTGCTGAAGAATCTGGCAGATGCACGTAGCCTGCTTTCCTCACAGTTCCTGCCTCTTCTGTTGTTCCTAAGACATTGCCTCTAAGCGGATGTTCTATCGATGCCTGGTGGTTAGAGGAGGAAGAGGTGCCTTTATCCGGCTTGATTGTTTCTGGTTTGCTGGAGCATCGGTGGGGGTGTCTGGAAAAATTTGACAGCTGTCTGTGAGTCGAATTATCAGAAAACAACAGGACCAGAATTGGCTCCATTGACTGCATTTCTGGCTCCCATGCTTAGCAGACGTTTTTTGTTTCTGCAAATTTATCTGTAGTGATATTAAACCAGGCTTTTCTGGGGGCTTAGTATTTGACAGAAGGTAGGGGAGCTGTGTCCTCAAAGGCTGGGAGCTACTTCTAACATATATGAGATCAAACAATCCTTACTGCAACCTCGCATGGGAAGTATCAGATGTTTTAGTTTTACAGATGAGGCCGAGGGTAAGGAAGTGCCTTATCCAGTCACATGGCTGGATGGAGCTGGAATGTCAGCCCTGCCTTCTGGCCCCAGAGCCCTGTCTCTTTCCTCTAGGCCAGTGGTTCTTAAATTGCGTCCCCAGACCAGCAGCACGAGCATCACCTGGGATCTTGTAGGAAGTGTGGGTGCTCAGGCCCTCTGGTGACCTACTGAGTCAGAAACTCTGCGGGTGGGGCCCGGCAGTCTGTGTTTTAACAAACCTTCCAGGGGCTCCTGATGCCCGCTCAGGTTTGACAGTGTTCCTGTGTCCATTCCCTCTTCTTGGTTTGTCTTTTGGGCAGCAGCTGCCCTGTCCTTAGTACTGATCATTAAAATGCTCCCTTTCACACCGGCCACACCCCGTCTCCGGCTTGTGTGGTCAGGCAGCGCTGTGAGGCCTAGGGCCCAAAAGTCTCACCAAGATTAATTCACAGAAGAATGACAGGTCTTCTGTGTCTGTCAGGTCCCTCCAGTGGCTAGCTGAAGCCCCTCACCCAAATAAGTAACTTCGGGTTCCAGGCTCTCTCTGAAACCTCTAAATTTTCCGGATCTTGCCCAGTCTCACCTGATCAAACATTTTTATTTGGCAGCAGGCTCTAAAATTTACAGGCACCCCCTCACATGCCTGCACACTTGAGATGGTCTTGAACCTGCCTGTTTCACCACATGTAGCTAGTGAGGACTCAAGACAAATTTAAAACAAAAACATATTTTGGTCCTTGAAGTGAATTCTTATAACAGATTAAGCTGAATTACCATTAACTACCCTCTGTGATGTGGTAAGAAAATGAGAAATGGGTGAACGTGCCGAAGCCTGCCTTCCTAATCGGAGAGGTCTTCCGACTCGCTCACAGGGGTTCAAAGTTCTGCATGACTTATTTGTCACTAACACTTGGGTGTACAGTCAGCTGGTCCTTCCAGTGTGTTAATGAGCTACTGGTCCTGTCTGTGTCGGTTCCTCCCTTTAACATGACCTCTCTTCTCTTCCTCCTTCTGCTTTCCTTCGTTCAGAGACGCAACAGAACACTCGCCCATTATGGACGGGTCTGAGTCTCCAACTCACCAAAGTACTGATGAATAGAGGTATCGTAAGGGAATGTTTCGTTCTTACAGCCCTTCCCCCTCCACTGCTTATGAGTTTGTGATCTCAGATGTGCTGCGTATGTGTTGCCCTTGCCCATATTGTAATTTCCAGAAGGAAACATCTGCATGGTGTGGAAGCCATTATTTTTATGTCTGATTTCTAGGTACATGTGGAACTCTATGTTTATATGTATGTTTTTACATCAGATGTTAGATATTCTTATGCTACTTCCCAGAGAAAGCCTCAATGTGTGTCAGACCTTCCCAAGCCCTCCGTACTTGCAGATAGTTGTAGATGCTCTTACTGGTTTAGTACTCAATGTCCGTGAAAAGAACAGCACCATGCAGTTCACATTTTAAAGCACCAAGGGCAGACTGGGTTGATCCAGAAGCACCTGAAAATCACCCATGATTTCATCCCAGCATTCTCAAGGGGCAGTCGTGTACTCCACCAAATGCTGTAGGGTCCTGCTTTCCAAAATGTGGTCCATAGACAAACATCGTCGTCACCTGGGAGCTTGTTAGAAAGCTAGACTCCTGGGCCTACAGAATTTGAATCTGCATTTTAACAGGATCCCCGGTGAATTAAATGTACTGCTGTGGTGGGCACAAAACCAGTAATACCCGGTCTGAGACCTGTCCTTGGGGACCAGGAGCTAACTGGGAGATAGAATACAGATTAAGTAGCATTTCAGAGATTAAAAGGGTCAAGGATATCATTCAGAAGTGGACAAAGAGTTAAAAGTTTATTTAATCAAAAAACTGAACCTCGACTATTCTAGGAACCATGCTAGAGACCAGAGTGCTAAGAGTTCAAGTTCAAATCAACAATTTGAAAATCTTATCAGGAGACACACATGGGGTAGGAAACCTGCAGCACTTATGTATGAAGTGCTCTGAGAGTTTAAACAAAGTGCTAAAAGGAATCCGAGGGGAGCGGACTTCCGGCTTCGGGGATGTTGCGTGAGTCTGGCCTCAGGCCTGGGGGGAGGGTGGGGTTGGCTAGACAGGTCGAGGCCATGCCAAGGGCAGAAAACACAGGCACAGACACTAGCAGGGTGTCTGGGGAACGGCAAAGTGTCTCATTTTGCTGTAAAGAAAGCTAGAGTAGGGTAGGACAACATCTTGGACCAAGTAGGAGAGATGTGGGACAGTTTTTACTGCAAGTCCCGACCGGCAGATGGCAGGTTAGGAAAAGAGGGGCTTTATCTTTTGAGAGGAAGATGGTGCTAAACAAAATTCGACTGCATAAAGCTGAAAGGCCTTACTGGCTTTGTTTAGTGATTCATTCATTGGGCAGCATCCCACCTCGCAGAGAGAAAGGAGCCCCGAGGAACTGCACCAAATGGAAGACTTACAGGCAGAAGCGGGGGACAAGGCAGCTATACTGGTGAGAAAGCAGGCGGTTATGGCGGGGTCACCTTCCTGCAGGGAAGGCGGGGCCCTGTCAGGCAGACGTCCTCGCTAGTGCGCATCGGGCAATTCCTGACGGACAGGCTTCTGTGTCTAGGGGACCTGAAACTAAGTCTCGGTTTGGGTATAAGCAACTCCATTTTGGGCCTGTTGTCTTGTTTTAACAATTGCTTCCCTTCGATCAGACTCTCAGCCTGAGAAATGTGATCAAAATGTAAGGAATCAGTGCTACTCCCATCTACTGCCCTGGAATTCTCTTAATTTCTTGCGCTCTCTCTGGTATTCACGTGTCATGACATCAGGTTTGCATCCTTTAAGTTGATTATTCCCTTCGTTCCTTTTACTGACATTCTGTTCTTGGGATCATTTGCTTGATGGTTAGTGCTGCGAACAGGTATTTAAAGCTTTTGAGAAAATACAGTGCACCAGGGTACTATGATTAATTACAAGCAGGATAATTTCCAATGTCTATGGTGCACTTTGGAGCCATGGCACCCAAGACCCAAACCGATGAGAATCATATAAGTCAAAGACCCTGTAGAAGGAGTCACTTCAAGCCAACTGGCTTATTCAGCGATCTTATGTAGCTGAGTCTCAATTTCCCAAAGTGTCAGTTCAGGTGCAGTAAGTGGTGTTGGTCCCAGGCATCTGTGGGTCAGGACTCAAAAGGTGACAGCCACGGAGGCCAGTAAAATTTAAGGGTCTATAGCCTGCACAGCATGTTTCATTCCAGTCACCCTTGCCTTGTGTCCCTTTCTTTGTACAGAGCCAGGACACAAAGTTCCCCGGGTCCAGAGTGGTTAACCAGAGACAGGGAAGTGGGTCCCACGGGTAGGGAGTCTGACACGATGGAGAGATGGCTGAGTCTGGCCCACAGAAAGTGAGGCATTGGGACCTGGAGAAGCTTGTGACAGGCAGAACTAGAGAATCGCCAGCATCGCGGCAAATCCAAGTCACCTAGGGGTTGCGTTGACACCCTCTGCCGTGGCCTGAGATGTGTGAACAGTGGCATGACCTTTCTAGGCCAAAGCAAGACAAAAAGGTGGACAAAAGAATCAAAGATCTTCATGGTGTAAGAATTAGGAAAAGGATGGTCAGAGAGGGAAGGAAGGAGGACCCGAAAGAAAGGTTCTTGATCTGACCTCTCGGAAAGAAGCCCTCTGCTCTGATGTTGGCTACTTCGCTTCCTTATCAGTTTGATTGTGGGGTCTCCAGCTTTTGCAGAGGACCGGAAATCAGGTGGAGCCTTCTTCCGCTGTGAAATACGTACCCAGGGTTCGGAACCTCCTGATTTGGCAGTGGTGTCAGTGGTCAAGAGTTCTTGGTATGCACATTGCTAAAGAGAGTTTGTTGTAATGGAATTGAAGGAAATTCGATTTCTGTGATGTACAGCATTTTACGGTAATAACTAGAATTATGACTGATACCAGGACATACCAGATTTCTAGGAATTTCATAGATTCTAGAACACACTGATTAGAATTCTTCACCTTGGAATCCTTAATTCCTAGCTGCGAACTGTTTGTTACACTGGCATCTTGTGCACTGGCAAACTTACTTTTCATAATTTCTAGAAGAATATTCTTCACAGTAAATTTTTCAGTGTGGCACAAAATGTGTTGACTGACAGACCCAAATGTTTTTAAATGTTTCTCTGTGAAAGGGAGCCAACAGGGGATAAAACTCTGTTCAGTAATTAATGTTGCAGTTCTTTATCTAATTTGGAAGTGATCTAGATATTCAACGACTACCTGTCATTTAATTTACCTCAGTATAACTTTAAGGTTTCAAGTTATCGAAAAGTTTTGGAAACGATTTTTTAAGTAGACATACCATAAGCATAATTACTGTTGAAAAAAGTTCACTTACAAGCTTTTGTTATAGACATCTAATTTATTTGTTTTTAACAATTTGGCTGGCTTGTGAAAATTTCATGAGACATTAAACAGCTAATCATCTTATCTTTCTTGCTGACAAAAGATCCTAACCTCCCAAGATCCAGAGTCCCTCCCAAAAAGATAGCTGTCCCTGGCAGAGGACGGTCGATAACCAATAGGTCTGGATGTGGGCAGGAAGGGACAATGTGAAATGTTACCTGTATCTCTTGACCAGACACAGAGAGCCAACTCTGGTAAGAATTCGCATCCTCCACTGGCTTCTGCCACTTTTCCCAGGAGCCTGTCTGCAGGCTCCAGAGGGAGTGGGGTTTAAAGTAGAGAGCAGCTCTGGTATCTACCACAACTTGGCAGGATTTTCCAGTGATTCTAATTTTAGCTTCCTCTTGGCCATGAAAGGGAATAACTGGTAGCAGTTACCGGAGGATCCCTCAGAGCCCTGTCACCCCTGGGAGGGGCCCGTATGGGCATCTGTCAGGCCACTAACCTGGCTGACTTGTTTACAGCCCTGTAGTCGCGTCCGCGTGGAAAGGTGGTTCAGAGGGTTAGACTGCGAACCCGGGTAAAGGAGGACGAGGGGGCAGGAGGAGCCACGCGGGTCCTGTCTTCTGTTTCAGGTGTCTCTTGTACCTAATTTTTCAGTACCCTTTTGCAGGGAAATCTTTTAAGGAAACTACTGGGAATCCTGAAACCTTCCGGAGGTTTCTGCATGCCAATTAAAATGGCATCCCATTCTGCCTGACTTGGGAGCCCTTGCTTTCAAGGGTACGTTTTAACGAATGCTCGTCTAATCAGAACATTCCCCATAATGGTTGTCATCTATATAAAGAGGTAATCTGAGGCACGCTCAAATTAACAGAAATTGAGTTTATTTGCGAATAGAAGAACAATTGCAGTTCTGGAAATGCACACTATAGCGAGCTACATGCGAGCCCCTTGAGGATTTGGGGCAGGCTGTAGTTACGGGGAGGGAGTGAAAATGAGGGGGACGTCCAGCCAGCCAGAGTCCAAGCGGTAAGTTCATTAGCTTGAGGATGGAGAGATTAGATTCTTGGTAGACGCTCACTGGTCCGGAGATAAGTCTCGGTGGTCTGGTAATCAGCATTTACGGGAAACTGGTCTCAGTTCTAAGTTCTGTTCTGAGAGCGCATGTGTGATTCTCTATTTCATAGCCTCTGGTTCCATTCTAGACTGAAATCCTTTCACATTTCCTCTCCTGATCAAGACCTTTTGCAGAAAACATCACTAACGAACCATGTCATTTAGGCGTTGTTTTCCTCCTTCCTTTTGATTTTTTTTTTTTCTTGATCAAAGACGTTGTTAGATGGACTACATGTCCCTCAGAGCAGGGAAGGACCATCCTCAGGTGTCTGGTCTCATGGAGGAGGGAAATGGCAAGTGGATTTCATTGGCCTTATTTGAAAAATGAGAAATGTCAACAGCCAGACTGCACATTTGGATCAGGGAACAAGGCAGTCCAGACACGGCATGAATGGACTTGGTGGTTAGACTGGCTGGTGTCCTCTGCTGATTTGAGAAGAGCTGTAAATTCCTATAAGATCGGGTTAGGTTTCCTGTATGAGCCTGTCTTCACCGTCTCCATTTTGTCCCTAACATAAGTGACTCCATTTCTGTGATGTTCCACAGTTTTTTGATCAAGTCCCTATGAGAGGGTGCTGAAACCCAGTGTGTTTCTTCTGCATGGACTTCATCCATTTTGTCTGTCTTTAACCATGCCATGATTGGACATCTTTCTTCAGGGTGAGGAAAGATTTGGGGGTTAGGAGCAACTATAAGGCCACATTTGAGCAACTTCTTATAATGGGTCCAAGTGGAGGATCAAGGCAGGGAGACTGTGTCAACTGTACAGGTGTTACTGATGCTTGCAGTGTTGTGAGGTATCTGTGGGTTTATTTTTACCAAGCCTCAGTAGACAACAATTGAGTACTTTAAAAATCACAAGAAAATAACAAAAAGGCTGGAAAGACCAATTTATAGTACAGATCTAACCCTTAAACCCAGTCCTGTAGGTAACCAGCTGAATAAATCAAAATTCCAAGATGTCAGAAAGGACTTATTGTACCCAACGAGCTTGTTGTTGGATTTGGTGTAACTGACCCTTAACTTTCCCAGAGTGTTAGTCCAAGTACAACAAGCGGTGCTGACGACAGACGCCGCCTTGTTCAGCTGCGGGATAATCGAGGGCTAGCCTACCGTCCAGGACAGCTTCAGCGAGCGAGTCCGGGGGTCCGTGCTGGGCAGCTGTGACTTTCGCAGTACAGTCGGCAGTGTTTCCAAGGGGTAAAGAGGTGTCTGATCGCAGCCTCCTCCGTTCTCACTCCTAACGAGAGAAGGTGGGATCTGTCAAACGAAGGGAATCCAGAACGCCTCCTGGTGAGTCCTCTTGAACATGACAAGGGAACTGCAGGGGAGCTGACTAGTGAGGCGCCTGCGAACTGTTTGTTACACTGGCATCTTGTGCACTGGCAAACTTACTTTTCATAATTTCTAGAAGAATATTCTTCACAGTAAATTTTTCAGTGTGGCACAAAATGTGTTGACTGACAGACCCAAATGTTTTTAAATGTTTCTCTGTGAAAGGGAGCCAACAGGGGATAAAACTCTGTTCAGTAATTAATGTTGCAGTTCTTTATCTAATTTGGAAGTGATCTAGATATTCAACGACTACCTGTCATTTAATTTACCTCAGTATAACTTTAAGGTTTCAAGTTATCGAAAAGTTTTGGAAACGATTTTTTAAGTAGACATACCATAAGCATAATTACTGTTGAAAAAAGTTCACTTACAAGCTTTTGTTATAGACATCTAATTTATTTGTTTTTAACAATTTGGCTGGCTTGTGAAAATTTCATGAGACATTAAACAGCTAATCATCTTATCTTTCTTGCTGACAAAAGATCCTAACCTCCCAAGATCCAGAGTCCCTCCCAAAAAGATAGCTGTCCCTGGCAGAGGACGGTCGATAACCAATAGGTCTGGATGTGGGCAGGAAGGGACAATGTGAAATGTTACCTGTATCTCTTGACCAGACACAGAGAGCCAACTCTGGTAAGAATTCGCATCCTCCACTGGCTTCTGCCACTTTTCCCAGGAGCCTGTCTGCAGGCTCCAGAGGGAGTGGGGTTTAAAGTAGAGAGCAGCTCTGGTATCTACCACAACTTGGCAGGATTTTCCAGTGATTCTAATTTTAGCTTCCTCTTGGCCATGAAAGGGAATAACTGGTAGCAGTTACCGGAGGATCCCTCAGAGCCCTGTCACCCCTGGGAGGGGCCCGTATGGGCATCTGTCAGGCCACTAACCTGGCTGACTTGTTTACAGCCCTGTAGTCGCGTCCGCGTGGAAAGGTGGT
The DNA here is from genome assembly GCF_000151845.1 of Pteropus vampyrus. NCBI lineage: Eukaryota > Metazoa > Chordata > Mammalia > Chiroptera > Pteropodidae > Pteropus > Pteropus vampyrus. The sequence continues at coordinate 1,223,321 of NW_011888830.1, forward strand.
TCAGAGGGTTAGACTGCGAACCCGGGTAAAGGAGGACGAGGGGGCAGGAGGAGCCACGCGGGTCCTGTCTTCTGTTTCAGGTGTCTCTTGTACCTAATTTTTCAGTACCCTTTTGCAGGGAAATCTTTTAAGGAAACTACTGGGAATCCTGAAACCTTCCGGAGGTTTCTGCATGCCAATTAAAATGGCATCCCATTCTGCCTGACTTGGGAGCCCTTGCTTTCAAGGGTACGTTTTAACGAATGCTCGTCTAATCAGAACATTCCCCATAATGGTTGTCATCTATATAAAGAGGTAATCTGAGGCACGCTCAAATTAACAGAAATTGAGTTTATTTGCGAATAGAAGAACAATTGCAGTTCTGGAAATGCACACTATAGCGAGCTACATGCGAGCCCCTTGAGGATTTGGGGCAGGCTGTAGTTACGGGGAGGGAGTGAAAATGAGGGGGACGTCCAGCCAGCCAGAGTCCAAGCGGTAAATTCATTAGCTTGAGGATGGAGAGATTAGATTCTTGGTAGACGCTCACTGGTCCGGAGATAAGTCTCGGTGGTCTGGTAATCAGCATTTACGGGAAACTGGTCTCAGTTCTAAGTTCTGTTCTGAGAGCGCATGTGTGATTCTCTATTTCATAGCCTCCGGTTCCATTCTAGACTGAAATCCTTTCACATTTCCTCTCCTGATCAAGACCTTTTGCAGAAAACATCACTAACGAACCATGTCATTTAGGCGTTGTTTTCCTCCTTCCTTTTGATTTTTTTTTTTTTTCTTGATCAAAGACGTTGTTAGATGGACTACATGTCCCTCAGAGCAGGGAAGGACCATCCTCAGGTGTCTGGTCTCATGGAGGAGGGAAATGGCAAGTGGATTTCATTGGCCTTATTTGAAAAATGAGAAATGTCAACAGCCAGACTGCACATTTGGATCAGGGAACAAGGCAGTCCAGACACGGCATGAATGGACTTGGTGGTTAGACTGGCTGATGTCCTCTGCTGATTTGAGAAGAGCTGTAAATTCCTATAAGATCGGGTTAGGTTTCCTGTATGAGCCTGTCTTAACCGTCTCCATTTTGTCCCTAACATAAGTGACTCCATTTCTGTGATGTTCCACAGTTTTTTGATCAAGTCCCTATGAGAGGGTGCTGAAACCCAGTGTGTTTCTTCTGCATGGACTTCATCCATTTTGTCTGTCTTTAACCATGCCATGATTGGACATCTTTCTTCAGGGTGAGGAAAGATTTGGGGGTTAGGAGCAACTATAAGGCCACATTTGAGCAACTTCTTATAATGGGTCCAGGTGGAGGATCAAGGCAGGGAGACTGTGTCAACTGTACAGGTGTTACTGATGCTTGCAGTGTTGTGAGGTATCTGTGGGTTTATTTTTACCAAGCCTCAGTAGACAACAATTGAGTACTTTAAAAATCACAAGAAAATAACAAAAAGGCTGGAAAGACCAATTTATAGTACAGATCTAACCCTTAAACCCAGTCCTGTAGGTAACCAGCTGAATAAATCAAAATTCCAAGATGTCAGAAAGGACTTATTGTACCCAACGAGCTTGTTGTTGGATTTGGTGTAACTGACCCTTAACTTTCCCAGAGTGTTAGTCCAAGTACAACAAGCGGTGCTGACGACAGACGCCGCCTTGTTCAGCTGCGGGATAATCGAGGGCTAGCCTACCGTCCAGGACAGCTTCAGCGAGCGAGTCCGGGGGTCCGTGCTGGGCAGCTGTGACTTTCACAGTACAGTCGGCAGTGTTTCCAAGGGGTAAAGAGGTGTCTGATCGCAGCCTCCTCCGTTCTCACTCCTAACGAGAGAAGGTGGGATCTGTCAAACGAAGGGAATCCAGAATGCCTCCTGGTGAGTCCTCTTGAACATGACAAGGGAACTGCAGGGGAGCTGACTAGTGAGGCGTCTCTGCTTGGTTGTGGACAGTTAGGACAGTACATAACTGCAGAGGCACTGCCCGGTTATGCGCCAGCCACCGGGGCATTCATAGGCCCAAGGAGTATGACCACCACCACAGATAACTCCTGTCAGGGCTCAAACCACTCCTGCTGAGGTGACACTGCTGATGGATTTTCATGGATTGTTGCATCTGCCCATTCAAACCAGGGTTAAGTTAGGTTTCTGGTGCAGTGGGAAGTAAATCTAAATTCCTTGCAAAGGCAGATGCCACTGGTGAGATTTTTTTCATGATCAGGGCAGATCTGATTTAGATAATCAGAACATAGGGGTGCAAGTATACTATGGTTTGCATGGGTATTTGTGTCTAACCGATTAGAGAAAGGAAAAAAAGCACTGGGAAGCCTGGCTGCAAAAATTTAAGTTTGTAGCTGACATCAAAGGGAATCTATTGTTTATGGTGGCATCAGGAGGGAAAACTACTTACAGGAAGGACCAAGGGTCTCCAACATCATGAGAGATACAGAGCTCTAGATGGTGAATCCAGCAGCCTGAAATACAGTCCGACAACTAGCTTCTGGGAGATCTTGAGTTTGAGACCACCGGTGGCACTGCCACCGTTCAGGTCCATTCAGGTCTGTGACCCCAGGGTCAGATGCCTTCAGGTTTAGCTAGACGGGAACTGGAGAGCAGTACCAAGAAAGGTCCTTTCTAACAACGGAGTCCTTTAGTTGTCTTTTCCAGTGACATATTCTACAGAAGTAGGTCATGAGGAGATCAGACGTCAGGTTGTATTCTTGTTCAGCATAGACTTCTTTAACTTGTGAGAGAGGTTTCTGGAAATAGAGAATAGCAATATTTTAGTAGGCCCCACTGGGCAATTTGATGGTCAGAGTGTGGGGGAATTACGCAGACATGTGGGTCTGCTGGTTACCTATTTTGTAAGGCGTGAGCTTATGTTTTGCAAAAGGTAAAGGACCTTGGTTTCTCTAGACCAGTGACACCACCTTGGTCCAGGGAAGTTCCAAAGTCTCATAAAACTTTCGTAATTGGGTTTTAATGATGCCATGTTAGTCCTGAAGGTTGAGGCTGGTAGGGGCAGTGCAGTCTTTGTAGCATAGGAAGGACTCTGCAGAGTACCTGGATTGCCTGGCCAGTAGAATGAGTTCTGAGGTCTCTGCAAAACAGTGGGGTCTCCCCATCTAAGGATGATGGTTTCAGGTAATTTCTTTACAAAAAGGCAGTTGCTTATCAATAGGATAAAGCTTCTCTACCCAGTAAGAAACATACGGACCATGACCAATTCATAACGCTTGTTCTTAACAACTGTTTACACATGAAAATTCCTCGATATTGAACCAAATCTTATCTTCCTTGCTGACGAATTTTGTAACAGATAACGTGAACTTATTTGACTAGTAAACCCAGGTAGAATTAAAGTCGTATATCTACATTACAAATTAATTTTGGCAATACCACCTGGAAGTAGAAAAATATTACACCTTACAATGTACGCAAATATGCAGATGCAAACAGAGATGTTTTCACTTTAAAATATTAGACTTGAGAATGGTACCAACGCACAAATCACTAGTTTATAAAAGAACAGTTGGATCCAAATCGCAGCCTTTAATTACGTACAAATTCTCTTGAGGTTGGCCGGTGACCTAGTGTCAATCCAGCCTGTTTCGTGACCAACTTATCCCAGGGCGGGAGTCTTAAAGTTACCTGGCGTGCATACAAACAGCTTTTCAGTGCTCAACCTGTGCCCAGCAATTTTGCAGCTTTGGCTGCCGGGATGCCCATTAACAAGAGACTCATTATTCTTTTACGTCATCGTGGGCACACTAAAAAGCTGTAGAAGGCCTGAGGGATGCACCTCCAGCAGTTCCCAAAGTGAAACTGTAGGCTGAACCAGCAGACAGCAACAAATGGGGACTGTGGACTAGCCAAGGGCTAGTGCCTCGGGGGTTATAGGCGGAACCATCTGCCAGCTCAAGGGACCAGCCAAGCCCTGGACCATGGACTAACCAAGGGCTAAGGACAGGTACTCTGCTGGCGCCTCCCTATCAGTCTAGACTGACCGTTAACCCTGGACTGGAAAGCCAGTTAGACTGATAGTTCAGCATAGTTCAGCACAGAGAAGAGCCCGGAGCCACGGAGCAGCTTACCCACGGCCCTCAGAAATGGCGAGAAAGGGACCTCGGAGGGTTCATAAGTACCAGAGCCTGTGTTTCTTGTTGTCCACGAAGCTGTGAGCTATCTCCTTTGGGTTCCATCACTGCCACCACACTGTTAAAAAAACAAAATTCAGCTGAGTAAATTTTCAAGATCGTTTTGGCTTTAGTCTTTTAAGTTGCAACCTAATTCCTTGAGGAATTTAAAATTGTACTTGTCTTATAAATCTAGTCTTTATGAGAACAGAAATGCAGCACTCAAAGCCCACGTGTCCTTTTTATCAATCCCCAAATCTCCTCTGTTCATCTCAAAAGACTTGCAGATATTGTAAAAGATCTGAATTTAGGAAACCAAAGTCCTTCTTGGGGAAACTTGCATTCTTTCCCTGTGCATCTGAGAGAGAACTGTTCTACCGCTCTCTCCAGGAACTCTTATGGGGCTGTCTCTTTGAAATGCAAACTTTAGGGAGGTAATTCCTATCAGAAGGAAAAAAAGAGGGAGGGTGGGTGGAGTCCATCTGGAACTAAGGCAAATGAAAAATCATGTCTTCTCCACAAATATTAATAAAAAGGTTTAGCCGTCTGAGCAGGTAACCTTAATGTACTCCAACTTCCAGAAGCATGATTTTTATCCAACTGTTCTTTTATAAACTAGTGAGTTATGCACTATCTATCGAGCTGTCTAAAGCTGCTTGGCCCTGCCTGGGCATGTGCCCCTTTTTAAACCAGTGACTGTGGCCAGAGGACTCAGGTCCACCTGCATCACTTTTCCTCCCTTGGCAAGGGGAGGGGGTGACATGCTGGTAGAGAACACCACTCAGACCACATGGCATTACAGAGAGACTCTACCAGGGTGTCAACCCCACTCTGGCCCCCAAGAGACACCGTCTGTCCACAGCGGGGTCCAAGCACCTTTTGCCATTGTGCCTAAGGGACTGAGAAGCTTTGTGGCAAAAAGTTTTGTCAGGGCAGAGAGGGAGTGTGCAGGGTGGGTGTAATGGAGACAGCCATTTACCACCTAAATACAGAAACATATAGTCATGGCCAGTACATAACCAAGGGACTTCACGTTACTTTGCTTCCGAAGCCACACTTACGCATTAACCCTGGTATACTTCAGGGGTCCAGGCACGGCACTCTCAATAAAGCCCACAGCATGTTCACACCCTGGGATTTTCCAACTTTCATGGTATTTTTTAAAACCAGATGAGAAACATTTACAAAATCCAGAATGTCTTCATCCATTTGTTCCTAGACATACCCCCAAATCAGACAGACAAGTGGGGTTGACTGATCATTAATCGTAAGCTGGTTCATGAGGCTGTGTTTAAGATGCTTTTTCAACTCAGTTTTCTTTGAAACACGTTGGATTAGGGCCTTTTCCTGTCACCCATCCCCAGCATAACCCGTATGGGGCGACCAGGAGCTGGGGAGAAAAGCTGACATTTACGGAAAGTCTTTATGGTGTTTCCAACTAGATCTTTCTGCCCCAATTGGCAGGTGCTCTAGGGAGGTCAAACTTGAAAGTCCAGCCTTTAACAACACACAGACCTACTAACTCAGTCACAGACCAATGTCATTCACAGGAACATTACTTCAAACGCTGAAGCTTATAGTTAAAGGCCTAGAGGCTTTGTCCCCTTAGGAATCAGCACAAATGAACAGCATGAATGAAATAACCCGAGTAAGAGCTGAAAACACAACGAGACACGAGGCCCTCCAGGCCAGCGCCAGGGGCTGGGTGAGAGCAACAGCATGGCGTCCACCCCCGCGGGCCGCAGCCAGCCTCTGGGCACCTACTGGGCAAATTCCAACCCATCCCCGTTTTCACCTTTATCTTGCCCTTACACAGCTAGTTTAGGATCCCGAGAGATGGGCTGTTTTCCTAAAAATGACATCCCGAGGATGATTATTGGTTTCAACATAAGTATGTGTGCGAACCCTTCTTGATACATAAAAATTACTTCTACTCAACCTACACAGTGATGTCTACCCAATTTTTAAAGTTTTTTTCTATATGCTTTCCTATGTATTTTCAGTAAACCTTTTATTATTACAAACACGTTATTTACCTTAAACAGTCAGCATTAATTCAAAAGTTTTTAAAACTCAACTCAAAATATCACCTCAGTCTCACTGTAGGGGAAACCTGACATTTCAAATGTGTTTTTAGGACAGAATAAAAATCTACTCATGAAATCTGGTTACTCCCGAGTCTCACGGAAGAGAACCCAAAGCAGCGGTTCCGTGGTAAAAGAATCCTGAGCAATCCAGCCAAAGGGGTTCTTGGCCTTGGCTCCCCGAGAGAATCACTTGGAGAGGCTTTGAGAGCTCGTGTTGCTCAAGCACACCCCAGACCAACTAAGGCAGTGTCTCTGGGTGGGGCCCAGACATGAGTACTTTTGAGATTTCCAGGTGATTCCAGCAGGCAGCCAAGCTTGAGAACCGCTACGCAGGTAGGCGTTAGTTCCATTCCACTCCTTCGCCAATGTTCAAGGTTCAGGTTCCCTCTAAGTGGGTTTTCTTCAGTCTGCGGGAGCCTTCTACACACTCAGCGCCACATGAGGCCTAGTTCCTCGTGGACAGGGAAGACGCTGATCAGCACCGGGCCCTGTGCAAGCACAGCACGGCATGCTCGCAGGACGGGCTGGTAAATACCATTCCCCACTAACCGTCCCCTCTCCTTGAATTCCCTGCAGGAGCTACAGCGATAGCTGTTTCCTGGATTCCTCCCTCTATCCAGAACTAGCTGACGTCCAGTGGTACGGGCAGGAAAAGGCCAAGCCCGGGACCCTTGTGTGAGCCAGCCGGCCTCAATCTGACCGTCTCAACGCCATTCTGAGATCACCTCACTGCCTCTCATTTGCCTTACCCAGACGCACTGTCACCCTGCACCAGCTTCGGCCCTCAGCACTTTTTTTCTCCTGTCTCCGCATCCCCTCACCCTCAAAAACCTGACTGAGGAGACATTCTGGAAGGTTCCGGTCCCACTGTGTGTCCCCTGGCTCTCTTGCCCACAGAGAGCCAGGCAGCAATCCTCAATGGCACCCTGGTGGCTTCCCCCTGCCGTGACAGCCCCCAAGCCAGGAACCGTCGGGGAAGCTGGCTGGCATCAAATTCCTATGGACAAGTGGCATGGGTAGAGAACAGGAAAGGGGATTCAAGTACAGGGTGATCCAGAAAGACTATTGAGCTGTGGCAGCCTGCCGCCTGGAGGCCAACCAAGCACTTCGAGCAAACGAGCAAACGATGCCTGCGGTGGGGATGTTCACTTGACACCTGAAACATTCTTTGGGGGAGTGGCTTTTGGGGGAGGGAGAGAATGAAAAAGGAAGCTTAACCTGTCAGATTCATCAGAGGATCACAATCAGTTCTATGCTGCCAAAGATTTAAAAAAATTAAAAAAATAAAAACAAAAAATAAGAGGGGCCAAGAGGAAGACATTCTTTCTGCAATTAAATCTCAAATTCTAAACTGCTACAACACAGCACAAGTGAAAGTCAACCGTCTGTAAATTGTTTCCCCTGTTCTTCCCTCTCCTGTTCTGCCCTCTCCCTGAGTGGCGAGCCTGAAAACTAACCTGGAGCGATGTCCTGTGGCGAGCCTCGGCTGGCACGGCTGACTCGGATCTCCGGAGTCTGGACGTGAAGCAGACGGACCTGTGGGGAGTAGCAGAGTGTTCTATCGGCCCTGGTCTGTACGGGGATTCAGCTCAAGTCCAAGACACAAAGCTGCTCTCCTCTTGGGATTTGTAGGAACATAAGGTGATGATTGCCAAAAGTGGTTCTCTCTCATTAAAACAACCAGTAAATGTGTATCCTATTTTTTTGCACAAGGTGTTTCATTTTGTTTTTGATGGGAAACCAAGGGAAAAGCACACTGCGATCCATTCAAAGTGTTTCACTGTTGTGGCTCATTTTATGTTTGTTAGCACTTGTGTGACAAAGAGCTCAGATCCGATTTTGGTTACCAGTGTGTCACTTATTCAGAAAACCCAATTATGCCCGTAGGTAGAAAGAGTTTACTCAACGTGTCTACTAAGCAGAGCAGGGTTGAAAAAAATATCAGCTCCCAGGGGGCCCACATGCCTACAGCAGCAGCAGCCACCTTGACGTACCGTCTGTCTGCAGGTACCAAAAGAAGAAAGAGGAACAAAAAAAGGTGTGGGAGCTGCATGTTTACACGTGTTTTTGAGCTATGCTTAATACACAACTGGAAAGCCATCAATCTTCAGAGGCCTCAAAACTACTTTTATAATAATAACAAGTGCAAACTCTTAGTTGGGTCGTTCAAAATGGCACAAACACGGTCTCCACAGAGGTGGTATGCTGTGCTTATTGGGGGATATTTTTTTCTCACTCATAATGACTTCCTATTGGAAAGGCATTTGACAGCCAAGAGACAGGAGCTGGGGTGGGGGTAGTTTTGTGGGAAAGCAGAACTGAAGTTAGCTTTAGTGTAAAAAGAAAAACCTTTGTTCTCTATGTGTGTGTAATCTAAGAGGAACAACAGCCTCCACGAGACCAGGAGGGTGAGAATGGACAGTCACGAAACCACTAACCGTGGGGCGTCCTCCGCTGCGGCTGGAGAGGGCGGGGACTCACAGCGCCCGGGCACGTGTGGATGATCCGCAGCCTGGTCTCACGGCTCTGCGCGGCCGGGCTGGCGATGCCGCCTTGTGGAAGGGATTAATATTCACAGAACACTTTAGGGGTAAACCCTGCAGGATAAACACAACTGGTTATAATGTTACTAAATGATTCGGGGGGGGCGGGGGCGGGGGGGTGGGAGGGGAGGGGTTCTTACTCTCATTTTGATGGTCAGAGCTACAAACAGCAGTTCTTTTTCCTTCCCTGTTCAGAAACATCATACATTGGGCCATTTTTCTCTCAAAAAGAAGATATGGGGATAATCAAACTGAACTAAGTGCAACAGGAAAAAGTCAAAGGGAAATAGAGAAGGCGACAAGGTTACATAAACAAGTACAGTAGTCTGAAGGTCACGTGTGAAGTCAGTCGGATCAAGCTTTAGCCCATTTTGGTCACAAGGAATGAGAGATGAAAACTAAATGCTTGGGTTCTGGATCAGGCGGGCAGAAAGGAATGGAGTGGGAGGGGGACTACACTCAGACAGACATCGCGATAGTCTGGTAGTAAAGACGGAGATTAAGTAAAACAGGTTCTACTGTTTAGCTGCGTTCAGTTACTACAAAGTGTACATAAATTATTAGTCCTTTGAGACTGACATGATTAATGAATGATCGACGTGGTGGGAAACGATATAGTTATTGTATACAGGCACTTGCAAGCTCTTTAGAGATCCCTATTTCTTTAAAACAAAACAAGATGCACCATGAAGCCCCTGGTCTACTAGAAAGCCCCTACTGGATTCTGTGGATATATGTAAGAAATCGCCTGTTCAGCCAGCACACTGGTGAAAACGCCCACATCAGACTTTGTTGTGAGGCAGGTGGATTTATTTTATTATATAGAGGTGAATGTTGGAACTGTTAAAATTCTGATTTGTTTTCATTATTAGTTTAGTTCTAAATATAGCAAACCCCATCCAGGTGCTATCAGATGACCAGTTACTGCTTAGTTAACTAGGTGTAAAGTTTTTCATACACATTAATGTCAATAGTTTATTACAAGTTGTGTAAAACGGACTCTAGTTTAATAATGGGGAAAAAAGGATTAGGTTGCTCCTGAAACTGTAGAGCATGTAAAATGATTTTAATGGATTCTGTTCAACTGTAATCAATGAAAAAGAGGTGAATTAAAAAGAAATCTGCTTTTAATTTATTCTTTTTGTATTAAGAATTTGTATAGTACCTTTAAATTTTGCAAAACAGTGTTGTCAACACTTATTAAAGCATTTTCAAAATGAAAACATCTCAGTTGCCTCTTGGAGATTTTATTTTAAATGATAAATGCTTGCGCGTGCCCTGGAAATCTGTAATTTGGGTGCCCGTGTCCTCGCTGGGCTCCTTTTCAAAGTCAAGCTACAGATGCTATTCTCATTGGCTTGCTAGATGACGTAGACAAGCTTGGTTCATGCAGTCGAGCCTAATTCTTCTTATTCTAATTTTCTTTTATTACTTATACAAAAATAATATATTCTCAATTTTGTTATTTCTCCTACTCCAAAAAAGGATTTGCGATGAGAGGTCAGTCTCTGTCGGGATGCTATTTTAGTACCTGTATCACAGCTGCTCATTACAATAGTTACCCACGTGTGGCATGTGCCAGGCATAAGGACCATTCCTACAGAAGAAACACGGGATGTGGGCTCTTGGTGTCAGCCTTAGTGTCTCCACGTGGCCTCTGGTTCTGTGTAGGAGGCAGAAGTCCAACCAGGGAGACAGGCAACACACTCAGGCTCTTTAGCACCACTGCTATTCACCTCTGCTCACACCACAGCTCAAATTCTGTCACCCATCTCCACATCCTATCACCAAAGCAACAGCCTACTGGGCCTGCAGGTACAAAGAGCCCCGCGTTTATGGGCAAAATAGTAACCAGCTGACTTTAGTAGAAACTTTATAGCAGTTGAACCCCCGATTCCCTAACCTAACCCGGCATGCATCGCTTCTCTAGCAGGAAACCAGAGGTCTGGCAGCCAAGACCATCCCGGGGTGGAAAGCCCTCCCTGGATGGAAGCCCTGGCTGAGGTATTTGCCACTAGAGCAGGCTGACTAACCCCTGCCAAAAATGAGAGCAACCCACTGAGAACGTGAAGCATGCCTGGAAGGGGGCCCGTTAAGACAGCACTTCATAGTTTCTAAGCCTCTCCTGGGGAGAGTAACCGGGGCCTCTGTATCTACATTAATTTCAAACAAACAGGGATCTTCTAAAAGTCTTTTACATGTAAGTATGTGACAACTCAGGAAACTAGTATCTTCCCTTTGAGCTCTATCATCACAGGAAAGCAACTGGCACACAGGCAGATGGGACTTTTTCGGTTTTTTCCGCTCCTTCCTACCTTTCACCACACATACTCTCCCCCCGGCCCCCACCCACAGTGCCGACAAGGCAATGCCAAAGTTATTATTTTGGTCAACAGAGAACACAAACACTAAATCCCAGCAGAAAGCATGAGAAATAGCCAGGATTTTTCCTTCCTCTTCTCCCAGAATACCAGTTCAAAAAAGCTCATACATAAAATTCTCTCTAAAAAGGGGGGTGTCAGAAAACCACTGATGAGCAAGCAGGCGGCAGGCCACCGTGAAGTCATTCACTGCACGTTCTGTGCTGAGTCCAGGTCTTCAGAAGCTTACACTCTCGTGGATCAGACAGACAGGCACGCAACCACAACAAAAGGGGAACGTCAGGTTGCCGACATTAAACAGAAAGAGAGATGAAAATGGGTCCCAGAGATAAGAGATCAACAAGTGTGCAAACAGGATCTCTCACTGATCCCTCATACAAGGAGGTCACTGGTCAGAGATGGCAGAGGAAAGGCAAAAGGACCTGCAGAAGCCTTGCACAAAGCCAGAAGGGCCTGGACTGCGATTCAGGAGTATAAACGTTTATTGATACGGCCCATACATTCACAGTTGCATCAAGATTTTTTTTTTTATCAGAAACTCTTCGCTTCATAAATTTTTATCCATTTTCTATCAAATCTTCATCCATTTTCTATCAAACTCACTCCACTCATGCTTTCCTTCCCCCCACTCTACCAAAACCACTCGTCAAGGTCAAGGATGACTCCCGCAATACCAAACCCAATGAGTAACTCTGCTACTTACCGGCGATGCTGACCACAGTCAATCCCTCCAGCTTCCTTCGCTGTGACACCTTCACTGGGATCCCAGGTTTTCCTCCTCACCACGGTACAGGGCTCTTCTTTCCAAAGCCCTTGGCAGTTATCCTCTGTCGCCTGACTTCTTGGGCTGCTTCTCTTCATTATCCACAATCACTCTTCTTGTAGATCTCATCTTGTCTCGTGGTTTGAAGGGTCATCTCTATGCTGATGGCATCTGTACTTATCCCCACACCCTGGACCTCCTCTCTGAAACTTGTATATCCCGCTGCCTACTCAGCATCTCCACACGGGTGTCTGACAGGCTAACATGTCCAGAACCGAACTTCTGACCTGCCCCTCCAAACCTGCTCCATTAACCATCTTCCCCAGCTCAGTTACAGGCAACTACAGCCTTTCAGTGCTCAGACCAAAAACCTCAGACTCATCCATGATTGCTCTCTCTCACGCCTCACATCTGCAGCAAAACGAATGTAAAATCCTTGCACTTAAGAGATTTCTATTGTATTTGGGGGTAGAAAAAGGAAAAAAAGAAAAAGTAGATTATATAAGATAGTAGAAAGTGGTAAGAAATCAGGGATGGTGGAAGATTTAGCCTCTGAGAAAAAGAAACATCTCTTCCTCCAAGACAGGTAAGAAAAACTGCTGGAAGGTGGAGAGGTGGACAGAGACCTTAAGCTCGCTCTATATTCACCCTGGTGCGAGAAAAGGTAAGTGAAGTCAGCCTCTCTTGAGAGGGGAGCAAGGTAGGGTCAGGATGGAACATGCTCACAAGGATTAGAATATAAAATAGCCCAAGAGGAAAGGAAAGTGGAGAATGTCCTCCAGGCTTCACTTAGGGACCAGATGACACGGTGGCTGCAATTCCCTCCTGGCGTTTACTAGCCAGGGCATGGGAACAAGCGGATGGGGTGATCCAGGCTTCGGTTTTACGCTGTGGCATGACAAAAGGCTAGAAGAGTAAGACAGCAGAAGGTTCTGGTGAAGAGTGACTGAAATGACAATGGAGCTGGAGGACTAGAGAGAAGAATGAAGCCAGGAAGGTGCTGATAAAGCAGAAAACAGAGGAATAAACAGGATGCCTTGAAGAGGCCGAGGAAGAGCGGAGTGGGAGCGAAGATAGGACTTCGTGACTAGACAATACTCATTTCCCCGTAATTCCGTGTAGGGAGAATCACCCCAATCTAATACTCTCATGTGGAAAAGTCGCTGTGACACTGACGTAGGCTAGCGGGACACCGCGCCTGGGGTCACTGTGAAGAGGACCCCTTCATGCAGGATCTGCGAATCTGGCTGCTTGTTGTATCGGGATCAAAACCACGCCGATTATTTTAACAGAGATGATCTGATAAAAACAACTGTTAACCAGATAGTGAAGAGGTGACAGAGCAAAAAAGGGGACACGGATGTCACAGGGATAAGCACAGGAAGCAGCTACCATCTTAGGGATGGGAAACAAAGACACAGGATTATCAAAACACAGAAGCTCGAAGCAGGCGCCCTGTGGCGCCGGCAGTTAGACTTGAGTGGACGCGGCTCTGCTGGCACCATTGCCCGGGGACCCTGGCAGGACCCCCTGAGCCGGTTCAAAACTCCAAAGAGGGGGCGCCAGCTGACGGTGCTCTGACCTCTGAGTGGCAAGACCACACTGGCTCTGCAAGTGTGGAAACGCTGCGAACTGGAGCCAGCTCCGCCAGGAATTAACTGTCACTGCTGGGCTGAGATCCATGGCTGTGCCATCACCATTAGGGACAGGAAGCAAACAGAGAGGAGCAGGTCCCTCTTCCCCACTCTGCGTTCCAGTCTCTCATGTGCCCACTCCCAGCAGGACCTAACAGAAGCTGGCCGGCCAAGGAGAGTTGTGGCCAGCAGAGTCTCATCGCCAAGCAGAGTGAGGAGGCACGGGGCGAGCTGAGACACCAGCTTCGCAGCCAGCGCCTGCTAACCAGCAGCCTGGCCCTTCCCCTCTGAGTTGTGGCTAATCAACTCACTTGTGGTCCCCAAGTCCCAAGTAAGAGGATGAACGAAACGAATCTAAAATCGAACAGACCTCTAAAATCCGCTATAATATAAAGGACAAGCCAATTTCCAAATTTCAGATTTAAAAAAATTTATAAAGGACAAAAAACACATGCACCTTTTTAACCTATGTGAGTGTCCTGTGAGTCACTCACTGCCTTAAAAAGAACTGTAGGAATAATAAGTCAAAGCCTATCAAGATACTTTGCTCTTCTCCTGCCCTCAGACTGGGACTTACACTGCCAGTTCTCTGGGTCTCCAGCCGTTGGATTCAGGATGTAATTTATACCACTGGCTCTCCTGGTCTCCAGCTTGCAGTCAGCAGATCATGGGACTTCTCAGCCTCCAAAATCACATGAGCCGGTTCCTTAAGATTAAATATATACATATTTTTTCCATCTCCTATTGGTTCAGTTTCTCTGGAGAATCTTGACTAATAAAGCAGTTCAAGATTTATACAATGAATCCATGATACCATGAAAAAACTGCCTCTGCCATCTTTAGCATATGTCTCTCATCGTCAAGACTGAGATGGCTTGAAAGCATCTAAGCCTCATGACCACCTTCCAGGAAAGAACAGAGAAAGGGCAAAATATGTCTGTCAGCTAAGTCTGTCTCTTTCTTAGAAAAGCAACTGCCTCCTTCTGGAAGTCCTACCCAAAAGACTTCTATCCAAGTTATTGGTGGAACCACGTCACATGACCAGCTCGAATCTCAAAGCCTCCTAGGACGGCAAGTTGTTTTAACTGCATACACTGCAGCCCTGAACAAATTCGGGTTCTGTTAGCAAAGAAGAAAATGAAAACAGGATAAGCAACTCGCACTGATGTAGCACATAAGCTTGCACACCAGAAGGTAAAAACAGCCAAGTCTTAAATAATAATCTAGTAAAACTAAAGTTCAACAAAAATGCAAAACTTACACGATTTCTTCTTCTCTCATATCTTATACACAGGACATGTCACTATGATGGTACCATTAAACGAGAAAAAAATTACATTAAGATACATGATTTGACTTTTATACAGTTGGCAAAGACAGCTGACAAAGGTTATGTCAATTATCTGCGCTAGTTATGAGATTATTTCCCCTTTGCATAAAAAGCAACCTACCATGAAGGCAAGGCATAGAGTGGGAAAGCATTTATAATACATTATCTACCAAAGGACTCATAGCTAGAATATACGAAGAACTATAGACCAGTACGAAAAAGGCAG
Source organism: Pteropus vampyrus (assembly GCF_000151845.1). Taxonomy (NCBI): domain Eukaryota; kingdom Metazoa; phylum Chordata; class Mammalia; order Chiroptera; family Pteropodidae; genus Pteropus; species Pteropus vampyrus. The sequence goes on from NW_011888830.1 coordinate 1,238,402, forward strand.
GCAATTCAATAGAAAAAATGAACAAAAATAATTTCACAAAAAATAATATCCAAATGACCATTAAATATATAAAAAAGGTGCTCAACTTTGTCACAAGGGATATGCATATGAAAGCCACAACGTGACACCACTTTAGCCCTCCAGAAAGGCTCAAGTGAAACTGACCGAGGATATACCAAGTGTGGCCAGGACGTGGAGCACCTGGAACTCTTAGCCCCTACTGTGGGAGTGAAAACTGGTGTTAGCCCCAGGAAAACTCTGACGGTATCTTCTAGAGCCGAGTACCTGCAGACCTTACGTCCCACAAATTTCACATCTTGGTATATACCCTACAGAAATTTATATTCATCAAAAACCGCATATACAATGTTCATATACAAACTAGGAACAACTCGAATGTTTATCTACAGTAGACTGGATAAACTGTGGGATACAGCAATGAATGAACCACAACTACACACAACAAAGACGACTATCAGAAACCATAAATCGAGACAAAGAAATCAAATATAAAAAGTCAACCTTACTGTTTGACTCCATTTATAAATGGGCACATAGAATAACAGGCAAACTAACCCATGTGGGGAATGACTACTAATGGCCATGGGTTTCTTCTTGGGGTGATGAAAATGTTCCGAACTTTGTGCTGATGGTTGCACAACTCTAAATATTCTAAAAATCATTATACACTTTAAATGGGTGAATTTTATGGCATTACAGATCAATAAAGATGTCTTCTTTAAACGATGTTAGAAATCAGAACCATGGCTATGTCTACAAAGGGGTGTGAAAGGCTTTCTGGGGCATTAATAACATCTTTCCTAACCTGAACGCTAATTACTTTGGGAGATGTTCACTTTGATGAATTTATCATCATGTGGTATATATGCTTCTGCTTTGTGTACTTTTCTGTATGTATATTTCAATAAAAAATTTACATGAAAGGAAATGTAATCTAGCCGAGTCTTGGAAAATAATCCTCAAAGAGCTGAACAAACTCTCAACAGATACTCGATACATAATATTAGGCTCCTTATATCTCTCTCTGTCTCAACCCTACCTCACACTTCAAATGATCTCCCCTTTATTTTATAATCCCTTGTTTAATTTCGGTTTACAATTTACAATCAGCCTAAGGTAATCAATCACCTATCCTGACAATTTTACAGATGGCTTATATGCTGCTTGTCTTGGTTCTTCCTACCCTCTCAGACAAGTCTCCTCATTTAAACCTAAGAGTCGCTGCTTCAAAAGTATGTAGCATGTGTACTCAGGTTTTATAATCTACTAAATTTCACACTAACCTTGAGAGATAAGTGCTATCTCTATATCTCTGTATTTTAAAAAATTATAAAAAGTAGAGTCCTTTTGCCCCGAATTCACCCACCAGGTTATTTCCTTCCTCAACTCTGATAATTCCTTTTAATCAGTGGTTTTCAAACTGCTGGTCACAATGCATTAATGGGTTGCAAGCCAATTTATAGTCATGACCAGCCTATTTTTTTAAAGAAACACAACAGAAAACATAAGAATGCATTGCACATAACATGGTAAGTGCTTGTTTCAGAAATATATGCATACGTGTAATACTAGGTCTCCTTCATTTATCGTTTACTGTTGAGTTATGGTCAAAGAGTTTCAAAAGCTAGAGCTTTCAATCAACAGGGCGGCAGGGACTCTAAGCCGGAGTTCACTAAGGGAAGGAGAGGAGACGGTGCAGATGACTCTTGACGGCTGCGGTAGAAAGCCCAGTGAGTAGACCTGACGGCCAGTAGTGCTCAAAAACAGCTCAAAACTTCTCCATGGTAAAGGACACGTTAAGTTGGAATGCTGTGAGAGAGCTGGGAAAGCTGGTGAGTATCTCGAAGCCAGTGTTTAAGGACAGGAGGAGAGACTACACAAAAGGGAACGGCCTGGTCAAACAGACGCACCATGACCGGCAACACAAGGGTTAGTCTAAGCCAGGCTGTATAAAGTGCCCCAAAATTTACGATGAGGAAAAATAAGTAATCAATGTGTTCATAACTCAACTTTTTTAGTAAACGTAAAACACATTTTTTTTTTAATGAGCAAGGTTCCAAAATCCTGAATGGGGTCAGCTCATGCCACAGCTGCTGCTGCTAACCGTGCCGAATTCCTCCTAGTTATTCCACACCGCCAGAACTTATTTTTAAATTTCCAAAGATTTTAAGGTTACTGTTAACCATTAAAATACTCGCGTGTGGTTATAACTCAGGCAATCTAGCTGCAGAGTCTGTGATGAAAACCAGTTGCCATAACAGTCTTCCCACAGCGACCCTGGGGGACTGGAGCTGGCTGCTCACACTGGACAGCTGGAAGCTCTTACATAAACATGCCGTGAGAAAGTGCTTCAGTTCACGACGCCCATACGTTCCCATACCATGACGTTCCACCAGGATCAAGTTACTCTTCCAGCAGCTTCATGGCAGCGCACTGGAGATGGGGGAGGGGGAGGCACGATCCGCTAAGTTATGCCCTTCGAGAGATTCGGACAAAGAGCCACACCTCAACTTCATGCTGCCCTTTCACCCAAACAGCCCCACTCAGTTCTACTACCTTCTATGTTAAGAAGTATTAATGGGGGTTACTGTCAGCTGCAAAGGACCCAGTGATAGCAATCCCCAAATCAAATCTACCCACGACTCTGAAACTTGTTTTTCAGTTTTTTTCCATGCTATTTACTTTCAGAATAAATGATTCCTTTCGAAGAAAAAGACAGTTGTATTTCTAAAGTTTTACTGAGGTCAAATCCCAGGGCAATCTCAAGTGCTCGTGGGTCAGCAAACCACCAAAGGAAGAACGTACCATTAAGAAGTGTGCTGCTACCAATCCGACTTCCTATTTCTCCAAATTGAGAGTTCAGAGCCCACAGCACATCCGTAAGGTCTGTGATTAGTGACAGCTGCCCTCCTACCTCTGTGTCTCAGGACAACCCCCCTCTTCCTACAAGATCCAGACCGTCCTCCCTCCCTCCTCCTATGTGTCAATTATCTTTGGCCTCAGCTTTATTTTCCTACTTTTCCCCAAAGACTGAAATCACGGCCATGACTTCCAGATTGCCGCCAGCTATGTGCTACGATGCTGAGAAATGCTGCTGGGCCTTTACAGCTGGCAGGAACACTACCAGAGAGACGGCATCTACTGCTGAGGGAAAACCAGTCTTTTACTAAATCTGAATCCAGAAGACAAGACTCCTTTGGTTAGGAGGTGGGGAGGAAGAAAGGGAAGAACATAGTTATTTCAGGATTATGACCGAATTTAAAAGATAATGCCTTTGTTTCAGAATGAGCTAAAAACTGAATATGTAGTATCTGCTGAACTAAAATGTTCATGATTCAAAGTATGCAAGAGGTCTTTTTTTTTTTTTAAATCTAGCCACATCTGAAATCTTTAGATTCAGGGAAATGGAAAACTTTTTTATGGGGTATCTACATCTTTGAGCCTGCCTCCCTCTATCCACACCTAAAATGGTTAACATTCACAGCAGTGTCAAATATGTTACAAATATTTTTTTAAACCATCTATCCATACTGATCAGTTTTAGAAGGTTATTGCTATCACATACACAATTTCTTCTTTATGGGGAATATTAACTAATAGCAAATGGGAAGGCAACACGAAATTACCTGACTACCATGTTGTGGCCTGACTCAATAAACAAAGTGATTTGGAGAGTGTTCACTCCACAATATTTAAAACGAGCCCCACACAACAACGCTACATAACCAAAGTCTAGATTGTTGCCTTACCTTATGAAAGGCTCTCTCTCCTTTGCCCTAGAAGCTACCCTAATTTCTAACTAATTTAATCATAAGAAACAGTTTCCAGAATGCGGATTGGGATAGGGTAGGAGGCGAGGAACAAGACTACCGATTGAGTTTAGGACAGCGGGCCTCAGCCACCATCATGCAAATATCTAGCACAACCCATCAGCCAGGCATGGCCAGAGACCCCAAGTGGCCCAAACCAGCTTCCAAGTCTTCCCAAGAGGGGCAGAGTAAGTGACTGTGAATCTATAACTGCCTCCCTACTCAGCTGACTCTCTAGCTCCCACATCCTCTACCTTTCTAAACTCAGGACTGGCAGAAAGTGGAAGCAGGACAGAGCCTGCATACAGTAAATACTCAGTACACGTTTCCACTATTACTGTTGCGGCTGCGGCCACCACCACTGTCGCTGCTGTTATCATGTGACTGCACACTGCCCGACCACGGGGTGCACGACAGCTACTCTGGCTTCACCTTATAACAACAACAAGGACACGACAACTAATATTTACTGAGCCATTACTTGCCAGGCAGTGTGCTGAGCGTTTTACTTAAACACAACAATAACACAGTAAGGTATGCACTACTATTACTAACCATCTGCAGATGAGAAAGCAAGCTCAGGAAGACTACGGGACTCACTCCTGTCACACAGCCAGTAGTAGATGGAGAGCTGAAGTCTGCAGCCAGGAAGCTCTCACTACAGAGCCCACTCGTACCATGGACACCACACTCTACCTGGTCAGGTAACATTCTTTTCACTCATCTTCCTCTATTAACTGAGTCCGCTTAACTTTTAAAGTACAGCGATTCATCACAATTATCTGGGTATGACATTGCAAGATTCAGAAGTTATCGTTTGAGGAAATCAGACTCAGAACCTACTGTCTCGGGCAGTGACAAGACTACTGGCCCTTTTTCTTCTGCTTGGTGGGATGGAGCTGGGAACAGCAATCTACCACAGGTCCCATGAGGATGAAACACGTGGGCAGTCCTAGTCTAGGAAGAACCAGCAGAACGTCCCCATTCCGGGCTGGCATGACAATCTATTTCCTCACCTTGACCTTAATGCACTGGGGTTACTGTTGGTATAATATCCCATCTTTGTTTTTCAAACTTCTATTTGCTGTTAATTCTATCTGTCCCAAGAGACGACAAATACGAAAATTTACACCCACCCCTTAAAAGATAAAAGCAAGCTTTGTTTGAAACACATAAAAAACACTTAACAGTAATAAAATTTACATTCAAATGCTATTGCAAGACGTCAAAAGTTCGGCAACATTTAAGGGCTATAAAGTTTCATTAAATGGTTCCACATTTTTGTTGAAACATATAAAAATATCTGCTAAAAATACGACATAAAAGACAAGTGAAAAATCACTATTTTTACAGAAACAATTAAGTCCATCCTCCAATGTTCCTTTTTAAGTATCTAACTGCAACTTTCAAGTCTAGACATAAAGATTCATTTTAAACCCCTTCTGTAACTGCTGTCTACACAATTATGAGGAAAAGTCTTTTAGAACTTAATTTTTCGACTATTTAAATTAAAGCAAGACACAGAAATCAGTCTGCAGTCAGATGTGATACGAGAGCCAGCATAGTTCTTAAAACCAAGAGTTGCATTAGGTAGAACTCAGAGTCTAGAGACTCCATTTTTCTTCTTCCCTGTTCCTGTCCGGAATTCCAGAAGTCCATACCACACTCCCTTAAGTTTCTTATTGTTATTTACACATCATACACACATCTCATAGTGCATTGTACTCCACACATTTTGATGGATCTGTAGGAAAGTGCTTCTGGCAAATGGTCATTAACCTCTTCAATCCCTAAGGAAACAAGGAAAATACAGGTTAGTTATAAAATAGCGAAACTATTCCCAACTGATCTCCTCTGTACTCCCTCCAGTGTACCAATATCCCCATTAAAACAGGCAGCAGTCCCCAGCAATACTACTCAGAGGTAGACTTAGAGAAATACTCACTAATGTGCACCCAGAGATCTGTACAAGATAGTCACAGCAAAATCGTTTACAGTAACAATATCAGAAGAACTGCAAACAACCCAAAGTCCACCATAGGAGAATACATGAGTAAGTGTTAGTATGCTCTCAAATGGAACATTCTACAGCGGTCAAAACGAACTAGAGCTACATGTAACAACTAAGTCTGCCTTTTTCCACCAGGTTCCAGTAGAAAATTGAGCCCCGCTACTTAGTTTAAAGCATCCACTGATATAAAGAGACAGCTCCTCTTCTGTGTAACTAAAGAGTGTTATACATATATGTCCCAGCCTTGAGAGAAATGAGAAATAAGCACTCAAATCATCTTCTGTGTCCCACAGTCCAGATGGAGACCTCTGGTTGAGAACAGTTGATACCTGAATCTTAGAAACAATGGTGAATGTAAAAAGCAAGTGGCAAAAGACTGCATACGGTATAATACCATTTTAATAAAACTCTAAAACAAGTTAAAAAATAATATATTGCTTAGAAATACACACCTAACATGGTAGAATTATTTTTGAAAAAGCAAGGAAATAACCAGTTTTCTCTCTCTTCTGTAAATGTCAGTTTTTATCCAGCCTATAACTTCACAGTGAAACTTTTACCTGATGACAAGAACTATCACATTTAAAGTTCAGTCTCTTTCAATTCATCCTCCAGTCTATGATCTTTTGAAACTCATAACTGGCATTGTTTTCAGTTATTCCTCATAGCTTTCTCATCCACCAGTGAACAAACATGCCTCTGGGTCATTCAAATTCATGACAAGGGCAGAATTGTTCTCTCCCTCTGTCCAGAACAATTCTGGGAAGAGTTCTGCAACCCGCAGTGAATCGTATTAACTCTACCGTCTACCAGCCTAAAAATGTCCTTGTTTACAAGGAGGGACTTTGTCAAGTATCTTACAGAAATCTATGTATCTACAGCAATACTGATTAGTCATTAAAAATCACCACCACCAAGAACAGTAGCACTTAATTTTAACGACTGCCAAAGCCATTCTGGCGCACGTTAAATTTTCTCAGCTTGGGTTTGCAAAAATCAAAATCACCCAGTTACTATCACAATAACAAGAACAATGAAATCCTCTCAGGGGCCCAAGGCCGACCATGTTCAGGCCTACATTAGATACTGAAGATGAAAGTGTACCCAGCACACTGTCAGCTACTTAAATAGTATTGCTCCCAAATTCAATTTCTTTCCTCAAAATTATACACTGAAATATCATTTGTTCTTAAAAGGAGAAAGAACTTATGACCTAATGGGAAAAGCACAGTATGTCGCTATCACTATACAACCCAACAACTGACGAACCCACCTGGAAATTCCAGGAGGGTAAAAATCCACCTTGAAAAGTGTGCAGATATAGCAGTTACCTGAAACACCATCAAGCATTCAGAACTCTGCAATTACCTAAGGAGTCAAACAACGCTTAAGCTCAGTGAAATCACCAAAAACAAAACAAATAACAAAAGTTCCTGCAAAATCTCTTTGGTCCATAGTAAAGAGACAAAGCAATTACTTCTATAAACTGAGCTATAAATCTAACAGGTTCAACATTAAAGAAACATGATTTTCAAACATGTTAAAGTCATTTGCGGATTCAAATATTATCCATACTCTGCTATCTAAGAATTTAAAGTGTGGATGGAGGTTATCTTTTGGTTGATTTCCAAGACGACTTTTGCATGCAATGTGAAGAAAGACCATGCAATTTGCTTTGGTCCTCATTTTTTAATTCTCTGCACTAATCAAGTAATTGCTTTAGATAAAGGCCATTCCTTCTCAGAGTCCAGCTTCTCTCCCACCGTGAATTCTAATCATGTGTATGCGGAATTGTGATCCGTAGCCAAGGAAATATAGATGAGATCATTAATTTGGCATCTGAAGTTTCCTGAAGGAATAGGTGAGGAGAGGCAAAGGTAAGAAAGAAAACGCCCTGATGAAACACAAACAGCTTTAGTCAGCAACAAAACATGGCAAGAATTATGATGAGCAAATAAAAGGCAAACTGATGTTAAGACTGCTGGAGGTAATTTTCCTTATAAGAACTGGAATCCTAGGTGTTTGTTCTTTACAGAAGGTATCTGTGATGGTTATTTACCCTCACGAAGCACATTCTATGATTTAAAATACCAGTTTGAAATCTCAGCTGCCAAAAGGTTTGAAAATCAACAGTCCAAGTCGTAAATAGTTTATATTATGATATCTTTTTTGCAATAAGGATAGTACGCAGCAGATTTTTAAAGGGGCATAATCTCAGGACAACATATGGTTATTTTCCAAATGGAAACAAATTGTTTCAATGGGATCTGTCAGGATTTCAATTTCAAATTGCTTGTGGTTCTTAACCCAGTAAGACAATGAGCTGCTTAGCCTAACTTACTGCAAACAGCTTCTTAAAAACTGGTACCATTTTTAAATATAATTTTTATTTTTACCAAAGCAAAACATTTATTTAATAAATCTTTATTCAGTGCCTACTATGTGTCGAGCACTATTCTAGGCTCTGGGAATACAGAAAAAATTCCCTCAGTGGGATTATGTTCTAATATGGAAAGACAGACAAACAAAATATGGAAAACAAGAAACAAAATGAATGAGTAAAATACCTACTATGTCAGATGATGAAAGTGCTGTGGAGAAAGAAGGCAGGGAAGGGGTGTGAGTGGATGTGGGGGGGAGACCGGAAGGTCCGTGCCTCCTACTCCAAGTGAGCCAGGGAACCACCGAGGGGCCTTGAGCAAGAGAGCAACGTAACACGGTCTGTGATTTATCTGGATCACTCTAGGTGCTGTGCAGGTACCGAACAGAAAAGGGACAAGAAGAGAAGCTCAGAGACTGGAGAGGGGACACTGCAATAATCTCTTCGAGAGAGGACGGTGGCTGGGCCCACTTGGTGGCGGTGGAGGTGGCAAGAAAGGATGATTCCAGATATCCTCTGAATATAGAAGCATCAAGGTTGCTGACAGATAGGATATGGGCTAGGACAGAAAGAGACTCTACAGGCAGGAAGCCAGGGAAATAAAGACCCCAAACTTGTTCTCCCACCTACAAAATGCCTTCCAGTTCTTCTCATTGCCTGCCCCACATGGAAACCAGAGCGCAAGGGAGCCCGTCAATGTTGTTCATAAAAGTCAGGTGTCCGGGGCACAGGACAAGGCAAGGAAGGGTGGAACGGGAGAGGCGAATAGCCATTTCATGTCAATTTTACCTTTTCTTTCTTCTCTTCTTTACCAACAAGTAAAGAATGCCCAAGATGTGAACCTTTTCAGGAGACGTCTTAAAATGAATTATAAAGTCTCTAAATAATCAAGAGCTCCCTATAATCTGTGTGAAAGAAGCTTTACCCAAATCTGGGCCAAAGGCTACATCTGTATTTGGCAGAACGAACAAAGTCCTTGAAGTTTCTACCATCAATTTAAATCTCACCCTTAAGATTGAGGCTATCTAATAAACTATACAACTTTTCTTTGATCTGCATGAGAAAACCCTCCCTGTGGTGTGTTTAATTTTTGTGAGAAACGGAACACTTCAAACTTCCAATTTAAATTCTATAAGTTTACATAAAACCAGAAGATGAAATTATGTTACCGTGAAATAGCTACTTGTTGTTTTCTATCATATTTCATAAAACAGATGTCTCACTATATCTCTAAATAAAAAGAAATTATTTCACATATTGCAAGATTCCACTTAATGATGTCTAAGAACAAGCAAAATTCACCAATAGAGACACAAATCAGAGTACTGGCTGCCTCTGAGGGGAGGAGGAGGATTTAGGCTGGGAAAGGCAGGAAGGAACCTTCTGAGATGCTGCTAGAAATGTTCTTCACCTAGATCTAGTTGTGTGTCCTGATATACCTTATACATATCAAGAATCACTGAGCTCTACAATTAATAGTAGACTTTCACACGCCACATTGTTTGTTGAGGTATGTTCTATCTCAATTTTAAAAGAAATAATGACCTTGTTAAATAACTTTCACAATTACCTCATCAGCAAATATCTACAAGTAGAAAAGGCTGGGTTTATGCATTTACTGGGGTCAGCGAACTGTGGCCCACAGGCCCCCTGACTCTTTCACAAACGGAGTTCCACTGGACACAGCCACAGGCTGCTTCTGCGCTGCAGGGCTGAGTAGTTCCTGACAGAGACTCACGCAGTGCAAAGCCTGAAATATTTACCATCTGACCCTTTAAGAAAAGGTTTGCCAACCCTGGACTTAAACTTAAATAATATATTTAAATTGTCCCTTTTTTAGGATAATTTGAATCAGCCTCACCTAAATACCAAAGCGACAAGGAGAGTCATAAGACAGCTTAGTAAATTACTCAGTTAACTAACCGAGAACATCACAGAACTCTAACAAGGGGTGGCAGCATTCCTGTGCCTTGAGCTACACTATGGATTTAATGACACAGGTGATAAATTGGGATTTTATTTGGCCTTCCACAATGTTAATTTTTTTAATTTGGTGCTAATGTTTTAAAAATAGGAGTGTCCACTTTTTAAAAGAACAAGCAAGATTTTGGCTGTTGATTATAAAACAGAAAGATGGAGCAACACCGGAACCATACTCCTACAGGGTAACAATGAGCTAACGTGACTGACATGGCCGAGGCTAAGCACCAGCTGACAGCTCACACAGTGCTTGCTCACATCGTCCACTTTTTTTATAGCAGAGCTAGGAAGAAATGAAATACTACTTCCATTTGTGCCTACATTAAGAGTAGGAAAGCAAAAGAGAGACAGGAGTCAGGTGTTTCTTAACACTCAGTCCACTTTGTTACCTGACTGTCATGGGTGTGCAAGTTTACAACCTTAGGTTTAAGCAATGGTCTCTAGGAACACTGCAGAAAAGAACCAGAATTCTAAGGGCCAGAAGGACCAGGAAGGGCGATAGTTAAAACACGATGCCTGCAAACATCAAGAGGTAGGACTCTCCCCCGTATCTCCCAAAGTGGCCCTACTCCTATCTCGGGGCAATTCTGCCTGTTAAAAGGCTTCTTTGAACTATTTTTGCAACCTCCTGAGTCTATAATTATTTCAAAATAAAATGTTTTTTAAAAAACCTTTTTCTTATACTGATTAGAAATCTGTCTTCTTTCCTGAACTTGAAATCGGTCCTTAACTGTACATGACAAGTTTAATCCTTCTTCCACCAGAAAGCTCTTCCATTACCTATAACTCTTGCCCAAATCTCCAAGAGTCTCCTTCTCAAGAACTCATGTCTGATAGAGTATTCACTCAATCAGCAAAGAGTCACTGAGCATCCACCATGAGTACGGTACTGTTTTAGACTTTGAGGGTACAACACTGAATTATGTTCTTGCTTTGTGGAACCAACACTAAATTATTATGTCTAATAATGTAACAAAATTAATAATGTAAGCTATCATTAGACTTTCCATTGGCCAAATCATACTTCTGATCTTATAGTCTACTAAATTCCAATTCTTTCTCTTATACATTGTTCACATTGTATGCTCAAGCAACTAGCAACTAAGTTACTGGATCCAAATTTCTTTACAGTCATCCTTGCTAAATATTATATTTTTATTTATCTTTTTAGTGGACTAGAAGGAACAAAATTTTAAAAACATATATTTTAGAATCTGCCCTTTTCTTCAGTCTGTCAAGAACTTCTAGAATGCCAATTTCTTTTCCACCGTAACATACACCCTTTCCCTTCT
>NW_011888830.1:1249944-1255632 GCF_000151845.1 Pteropus vampyrus
CAGAATTCTAAGGGCCAGAAGGACCAGGAAGGGCGATAGTTAAAACACGATGCCTGCAAACATCAAGAGGTAGGACTCTCCCCCGTATCTCCCAAAGTGGCCCTACTCCTATCTCGGGGCAATTCTGCCTGTTAAAAGGCTTCTTTGAACTATTTTTGCAACCTCCTGAGTCTATAATTATTTCAAAATAAAATGTTTTTTAAAAAACCTTTTTCTTATACTGATTAGAAATCTGTCTTCTTTCCTGAACTTGAAATCGGTCCTTAACTGTACATGACAAGTTTAATCCTTCTTCCACCAGAAAGCTCTTCCAGTACCTATAACTCTTGCCCAAATCTCCAAGAGTCTCCTTCTCAAGAACTCATGTCCGATAGAGTATTCACTCAATCAGCAAAGAGTCACTGAGCATCCACCATGAGTACGGTACTGTTTTAGACTTTGAGGGTACAACACTGAATTATGTTCTTGCTTTGTGGAACCAACACTAAATTATTATGTCTAATAATGTAACAAAATTAATAATGTAAGCTATCATTAGACTTTCCATTGGCCAAATCATACTTCTGATCTTATAGTCTACTAAATTCCAATTCTTTCTCTTATACATTGTTCACATTGTATGCTCAAGCAACTAGCAACTAAGTTACTGGATCCAAATTTCTTTACAGTCATCCTTGCTAAATATTATATTTTTATTTATCTTTTTAGTGGACTAGAAGGAACAAAATTTTAAAAACATATATTTTAGAATCTGCCCTTTTCTTCAGTCTGTCAAGAACTTCTAGAATGCCAATTTCTTTTCCACCGTAACATACACCCTTTCCCTTCTAGTTTCATGTCACCTATAAATCTGATAAATGTACCTCTCTGAATCATTTGAATCAGTCATTAAAATGTTGAACAGGGCAGCACTGAGGTCACCCAAGTAGACATGGATCATTATTCAATACACCATGCCTTCTTCCCTAACTCAACCAGCAATGAGTCACCTGACTGAACTGTCAAGTCTATATCTGTCATTACATAGCTTCCAATATAAACCAGAAAGCTTTAAAAATAAATATTAACTCCATCAGGCTAAAAAGCCTCTGCACAACAAAGAAACCATAAACAAAAAGGCAACCAACCAAATGGGAGAAGACATTTGTAAGCAATACCTCTGATAAGGAGCTAATATCCAAAACATAGAAAGAACGCATATAACTCAACGAAAAACAATCTTATTATAAAATAGGCAGAGGACCTGAGCAGACACTTTTCCCAAGATGTACAAATGACCAATAGATATATGAAAAAATGCTCAATTTCACTAGCTATAAGGGAAATGTAACCTAACCAAAACCACAATGAGATACCACGTCAAAGCTGTCAGAATGGCTACAATCAATAAGATAAGAAATAACAAGTGTTGGAGAGGATGTGGAGAAAAAGGAACCCTCATACACTGCAGGTAGGAATGTAAGCTGGTGCAGCCACTATGAAAAACAGTATGAAGGCTCCTCAAAAAATTAACAATAGAATTACCATATGACCCAGCAATTCCTCTTCTGGGTCTCTAGCCAAAAAATTTGAAAACACGTATTTGTAAAGATACATGTACTCCCCCCATGTTCACGGCAGCATTACTTATGGTAGCCAAGATATGGAAACAACTTAAGTGCCCTTCGATAGGATACACACGACAGTTATGGTGGTTACCAGAGGGGAATGGGGGAAGGGGGAGCACTAAGGGTAGAGGGGGTCAAATATATGGTGACAGAGAGAGACTAGACTATACAGGTGGTGAGCACAGAATACGTTATACAAACAATTACAGAACTGTATACTTAAAACTTATGTTTTTAACCAATGTCGCCCCAACAAATTTAATTAAATATACAGAAACAAATCAATAAAATGAATGCTAGGTATTCTTTAAAAAAATCAGTTTATGGGGAGGTGCCATTATTTTAAATAGAAATGCTATTTAATTAAGACAATTTATCTAATTACATGAACTTTTATATGCTATATGAACTTATATATGCTATAGCTTTGGCCATGGTATAAGCTGAACACAATTAGCGAATTTAATCACTGGAAATTGTTTTCTATTGTTAAAGCCAAACGATTTTGTTTTTTCCAACTAAAAGCTTTTTGCCTTCAATACAGTCACTAGTGGTTATTAAAAAAATGGAAATGTCCTAAAATTTCCATAAGTATATTTGAACTCTACAAATTCTACAGTTCATATCAGGGAGTCAGGTTGAAATCATTTTTTAAAATGCTAATATATGTGAATAAAGCATAAAGCATAACACAAATTAACATTTGCCACTTGGAATGGAAATACAAACAAAAAGATAATTCATGAATATGGTAATGATTATTCTCTGGCACAAAATCTGAAATCATTTTATGCATTTTAAGTGAATTTTAAATTCTAAGTAAACTTTCAGAGTATCATCTTTGAGCTTTGGAATTAACATCCAGCAAAGTCATTATACGACACAACCTGGGATTCTTGACAATCTGGCAAAAGCTAAGAATACAGCTGATTTTTTTCCCACTAAGAGGAAAAGTTTAATAAATAAAAGTGCAAACAAGTTTACTGAGGCATTTATAACTTTAATAAATACACTATAAACACTTTAGACCTATTCAGGTAGAGGTGTTGTTAAACGTTACTTAAAATTATATTCATTAAAGCCAAACTTTCTATTCGCACCTTTCTATTCTAATAAAAGTTAAATCTACCTTGAACATAACAAAATGGGATTTACTGCACAATATTCTAAATTCGTTACTTTCACTAAACTCTCAAAGCAAATTGCAGTTTTATTTCAACACTCAGATAATTAAAGCACACCACCACCCTGTTTGGCACCATATATGAAGCTTAAAGGTTTTAATTTTATTCACTGAAGATGTCTTAAGTACGAGTATTTAAGTATTTATAAAATGTGGACTGGCATCTTATTGTGCTATGATCTGCTATAATTCTTCTCTCAAATGTTATAGTTTTGGAATTGGACAATCTTAACCTCCAGAGAAGTTTCTTTCCCTCCAAACTGCTTACCTGAATATATTTCCGCTGTGTTTCATCATTTAAAACATGTGCAACATGCTTGGAGAAAATCTTTTCCCTACCAGTTCTGGCATGGATACCAACCATAGTCACACCAATGGGCCAAGGGGCATTTCCAATGGCCATCTGAAGATAAGCATCATTAGCCTAAAAAAAAAAAAGTTTACGGAGAGATCAGAAAAGCAAATACTATATTGGTCCAAATTTTTATTTCAAGTATTTCACAGCTCTTCATGATGTAATTTTCATTGATATCTTAGTATGTTGAAAATATTACTATTCTCCTATTCAAACAAAAGAAATTAAAATATGGGATGACTGACTGCCCTGACCTGGACCACAATAATCTATGGAAAAACAAAACCCAAAGCTAACCTTGTGAGTAAAAAGGCAAGCATCTCTTTGCAGCCTTTGTGCACTGGAAATTAATGCATTTCAGATCTGAAATTACCAGGTAGGTAATTTGATGTACTGACAGAAAGTCTAGTTTGGATCTCCTTTCAACCTAGTCTTCTCTGTAGGTGGCCACGCAGAAGACAGAGGCTAACTAGTTTTTCATAATCCAACCTGAAACTGTATCTACTCCCTGCACAACAGTTCAGACCTCTGAAAGCAGCGGGGGCTCTGCGTGCTGGGACTATTCCATAGGGTCCATGGCAGATGTGTAAACAGAGATTAAATACTGGCCCTTGAGTCAAATAGCTAAAGGATGAGATCGGTTTGCTTTACCCCTGCAAACCTCCCATCTGCCAAGAACCTTAAAATAAAAACTACAAAACATAAAGACAGAGACCAATGAAGACAAATGGCTCTTTTTCTAAACTAACCCTGGTGACCTGTTGAGGAAGAAAAAGAAAAACAAAACAGAAAGTGAGAAAATTCTAAAAGACCCTGAAGTTTTCAGAGAAGCCTACACAGCCCGGCTTTAAGGAAATTTTAATTTCAAAAATCAAACACCTATGTGATTGATATGTAGAGTTGATTTTTAAAAAATCAGGTACTAATAGGCTAACTGGAAGATCCTTTCTATTCTAAAGATAAATTTCAATTTGCTCTATTCAATTTTTTAAAGTTGAATTTTAAAAGGGCATATACACATTATCACTGATTCTCAAGTGTGTAAATTTTAACACATGACATTAACTGAAAAAATTTCCAATACTTAGTTTCCCTAAATTAAAAAAAAAAAAAAACACAAAGAAACTGTCCAAATAGAGTATTAAAGTTTCTTGGTTCTTTTTGTAGTTTATACGAAGTAAACTTCCACCTGATTCTCATACATAAGAATGAGAAAAATTAACAAGAAGGAAAGCAAGTGATTTGAATTCTTTATGCAGTGATGGTGGGTAACCTTATCCATCTAATGCAATGGTACTTAGTAAGCATCATGCAACTAACAGAAACTATCCAAGAATAAAATTTATAGCCATAAAACAAAAAGTTTCTTTGATAAACTAACTGGTTCTCACATAGGAGTAAAAACAATACTTTAGCTCTGATCACAGAGACTACTAGCCAGTCACCCAGGGTCACCAGCAGTCCCTGACAGGGTCTGCTACCACTGCAGTCCTGAAGTGGGGAGATGAACTCTGACAGCCGGCCCAGAACACTTTCTCACAGAAACAAGTACACAGGGTGGTCAAATTCCATTGTGTCATTAGTACGACAGTTCAGCTGTGTTATGGATTACACAGGTTTATACTTGGCCTGCGAAATGAGTCTACATAACACCGTTTCTATGGGAAAATTTGTTCCAAGTCATAATCAACGATTTATAAACTTTGCAATTCAATCCCATTCATGAAATGAACATTGCCTCTATCCAGTTCATGCTCTGAAGAATCTTTATACCTACGTTAAAAATGACTGAAAACTATACTGTGGTCTTAAAAGTTTAATATGCAGTGTTCAACAATAAGGCTGACAATACATTAGAAAATAAAAAGTTTTTACTACTAATTCATCTCACATTTATTCTTACATCTCCTATGTAAAACACATCCACACTAAATAAACGTATTATGCACACAACGTAGATAGGCCTGTAACCATAATTTCAATGCACAGCATGGTAAAAATGTACCTTCACGTATTCTCTCTGTAACATGAACTTAATAATATCCGTTATGGATTCTTTAATATCAGCAGGAAGATTCTGGAAAAGAAAAAAAGCACAACCAATTTTAGAAGCTACTGTGTGTAGTTACAGACTGTATTTATTCTAATCATATATATTCCATTTTTTTAATCAATTAATAAAAGCCATTTTTTAAGAAACCTCACCCTTTTCCGTAGCTTTCTGAAAAGGGGCCTGAGATAGGACTCGGTCTGTTTCTGAGTAGCGCTGTTCAGTTTACCCTGCACACTGCGTTTCACATAATCTTCTCTGGCATTCAATTCTTTAGCCCAAACACCAAGAAGGAACTATTGAAAAAATGGGTAAATTTAGACTATGATGCCACCCAGTGGTTCGACAAGTTTAAAAGTTCTCTAACACAAAACAGTATACTATCATCCTTAAATTTCTTGACTGATTAAAATATCATTCACTAATAATTAATGAACTATTCCTGCTTATTCTGTCATGTATGTTTTGAAGTAGTATCTTTGGCAAGTCACTT
>NW_011888830.1:1256902-1269320 GCF_000151845.1 Pteropus vampyrus
GGTATGGAATTTCTTTTTAAGGGAACAAAAATTAGATTATGATAATGACAGCACCACCCCATGAATACTAAAAACCACTGAAGTGTACACTTTGAATTGGTAAATGTAAGTATGTGAATTTCTCAGTAAAGCTATTAAAAACAAAAACGGAAAAAGGAAAGAGAAGCCCAGAACAGGTTGCTCACACCAATTATTCCAATAATATTTAGGGTCCTTCAATAGGGGTTGGGATGGAGGAGGGTACAAGTAAAAGGACATCCTCTTTAACTGTGATCTCACTCAGAGAAGAGTACAACATGTGCAAGAGCCTGGAATGAAACAAAAAGCTAACAATTTACATTTTAGTAAGTATTAAGAGCTTTAGAGTAAGCCATAATTTTTGCTTGAGCTACATAGTTAGATGATACAACACTATTTTTTAATTAACACTACAGACATCATACTACATTCAACATACTGGCAAAATTATAAAGTTAAAGACTGCCAAGCGCTGACAGGGATGTAGGGATACAAGACACTCACACTGCTGGTGGGGTGCAGACTGGTACAGTCATACTGGAGAACAACTTAGTTTAGATGTACATAAGGCATCAAGGATGGATAATAAAAACAGTTCAAAGTGTAATGACCAAAGACAACAGTGTGCTCTGAACTGAACAATATAATAAACTCAACCATCCACTCCAAGGAATGAAAGATGTGACAGGAATGAGGTAAGGTAAGTGCAGAGATTACCTCTAACTCTTCAATCGTGGTGTTTTCTTCATGAACTTTCAAATCATTCTGTGTGTCTTCCTCTCCAGGTTCTTGACCACCCACAAGTTCATTGAGGTACTGCTGATCAATCTTATCCAAAGCTGCTTTCAGATCATTCCTCAATCCCTGAGAAAGGTGAAAAATTACACCTAGTATGAAAATAACTGATGTTTCACTTTTGTTTTTCACTAATAGTACAATTTATCCTGGACTTCCGCTTAAGATGGCGAAGTAGGCAAACCCTGTGCTTGCTTCCTTCCATGACCGTATCAAAATTACAACTAAATTACAGAACAATCATCACTGAGAACCACCTGAGGACTACCCGAACAGCAGTCCTATAACTATAGAAAAGCCATGCTGAGACCACTAGGGGGGTGGAGATGTGGAACGGGCAAGTCCCACACCAATAGACTATTACTCAGCCATAAAAAAAGAATGAAAGCTTACCATTTGCAACAACATGCGTGGACCTAGAGAGTATTATGCTAAGTGAAGTAAGTCAGAAAGAGAAACACCATATAATTTCACTTATATGCAGAATCTAAAAAAAACAGACGAACAAAACTCAGACACAGAGAACAAAGTGAGGTCACCAGATGCAAGGGGGGTCGGGAGGATGGGTAAAAAGTGACAGGATTAAGGACAAAATTCCAGTTACAAAAACAGCCATAGGAATGTAAAAGCACAACATAGGGAATATAGTCAGTGACACTGCAATAACTATGTAGGGTGTCAGATGCATTCTAGACTTACGAGGGTGATCACCTCATAAGGGTATGTAAATGTCTAATCACTATGTTGCACACCTGCAACTAATATTGTATGTCAAATGTAATTGAAAAATAAATTTTATTTAAAAGTATAATTCATTTTTCCCCACAAGGAATTGAGCTTAGAAAAACCAGAGACTCAAATCAGATGTCAATTTATTACACAGCTATCATCACTGTCCAAAGTTAATTTTATGAATAAATTTAAAATTTAAATAATATACATACATTAGCTATTCTGATGGCAGAAGAATAAAACATATGAGTGACAAATCCAAATAAGAATAGTCATAAATGCTGCTGTCTTCTAATAAGGCCTAGTAAAAGTTGACCAGGTTTCCACTGCAGACTCCAAACATTTTCCCAGTTCACTTAAAATATCTAAACTTACTGCAACTATCCTGAACTCCCAAAACATTTAGAAATGTCAAAAGTATAAAACTAGTGTCTCATCTATATCCTAGGCTAGCGCTACATTTCTAACACCAGCAAATTCCACATTCTATTCACATCCAGTTTGTGACCATTCAGTAAAAATGGAAGCCTTAACGCTGGACCCTTAGCTTACACCATATATAAGAATTAACTCAAAATAGATCAAAGACCTAAATATAAGAGAACTATAAAACTTAGAAGAAAACGGGGAAGTTTCATGACATTAAATTTGGCAATGACTTCTTGGATATAACAGAAAAAGCACAGATAATGATAACAAAATAAGTAAGTTGGACTAAACCAAAATTTAAAACTTTTGTGCATCTAAGACACTATCAATAGAGTGAAAGATGATTCATGGAAAAGGAGAAAATATTTGCAAATCCAATATCTGGACCTCCTACAATTTAACAACAACAAAAAACAACCAATGTGATTAAAAATGGATAAAGGACTTGAATAGAAGACATACAAATGGCCAATAAGCAAATGAAAAGATACGGAACATCACTAGTCAGAAGGGACATAAAAATCAAAACTACCATGAGATATCACTTCACACCCATTAGGATGGCTATTATTCAAAAAAAAAAAAAAAAATCCAGAAAACAAGTGAAAGCTAGAATGTGAAGAAATGGAACCCTTATGCACTGACAATGTAAAATGGTGGATCTGCTGTGGAAACTGCTGACAACCCTCAAAGTTAAACATACCCACACCAAGACGCACTAACGTATGCTAAAAATGTTAAAAAGTTAAAGACAAGTAGAGATGCTTAAAAGGAGAAAGAGAAAAATAAGGTTATGTACAATGGAACTCACATAATACTATCAGCAGATTTTCAGCAGGAACTTGGCAGACCAGAAGGGAGTGGCATGATATATTCGAAGCGATGAAAGAAAAAACTTCTAAGAATACTCTACTTGGCAAAGTTATAATTCAGAATTAAAGAAGAGTTTTCCAAAAAAAGCAAAAACTAACAGAGTTCATCACCACTAAAGCAGCCTTACAGGAAATGTTGAAAGGACTTTAAGCTGAAAAAAAAGGATGCTAATTAGTAACAAGAAAACCTATGAAAGTATAACTCTCGCTGATAAACGCAAATCTATAGTAAAGGTAGTGAATTAATCACTTATAAAGCTAATGTGAAGATTAAGACAAAAGTAGTAAAAATAATTATAACTACAATAATTAGTTAAAGGATACACAAGATAAGATGTAAAACGTAACATCAAAAACATAAAATGTGGGCGGGGTAGTAAAAATGTAGAGCTTTAAAATGTGTTCAAACTTAAGCTGTCATCAACTTAAAACAGACTGTTCCACTTATCAAACAAGGCATGGAAATGGAATGTATAGCACGGTGACTGGAGTGAATAAGACCGTCTTGCATATTTGAAATTAAGTGGCCAAGAGAATAAATCTTAAAAGTCCTCATCACAAGAAAAAATTTTTTAACTATGTATGGTGATGGACGTTAACTAGACTTACTATGGTGATTATTTTGCAATATATACAAATATTGAATCATTATGCTGAAACTAATATACAGCAATATATATATTAGTATACTAATATACTGTTATATGTCAATTACACTTGAATTTTTAAAAATATACAAACAGGAAATTCTGTATCATGTGATACAGGCTTGAGTAGAGCAGATTGTAATAAATGAACATTAAAAGCTAGAAGATTTTTCAAGTAATGAAACATTAGTAGAAAAATTAAATTGGATAATAAAAATTTAATAGTTCACATTAGTATTGTATCCTATCTTTTGATAAGGAAAATGACTCAGGATATAGAAGAGAAATAAATGATAATATGAAGCATTACAAAAATTACTCTTTCCAAGATTTCGGTTAAGAAAAAGACTAAAAATAAAGAAGAACAAATTGCTGTTAACATTAATATAAATGAAGAAAATTTTAAAAATTCATTTGTGCTTTGGAAAAAAATTGTTAGACAAAGAATCACTACATAATCCAGCAATTCCACTTCTGGGTAGACACACAAAAATAGTGAAAGCAGGGACTCAAAGAGATACTCGGACACCCATGTTCATAGCAGCATTATTCACAATAGCCAAAAGGTAGAAACAATGCAAACGTCCATCAAGGATGAACGGATAAAGAAAATGGGGTTCATACATAAAATAGAATATCCAGTCTTAAAAAACAAGGAAATTCTGACACATGCTACAACATGGATGAACCTTCAAGGTATTGTGCTAAGTTAGAAGGCCAGTCCAAGAGAGCCTTCAGGGACCTCAGCCATAGCCCTCACCCGACTACAATAGCATGCAAGATCCCAAGTAAAAAACCACCCAGCTTAGCCCAATCAAACCACAGAACTGTGAGAGATAATAACTGACCTTAAATTACTAGATTTCATAGTGGTTTGTTAGTCATAGATGACCAAAAAAGGTTTTATAATAATAATTTTAAGCTACTATGTTTTGGGATGGTTTATTAAGTAGCCATAGATAACCACATTTGTTTCTTAGAAATTGATAGAGCAAGTAGTTAAGTTAATAAAGCCACAGAATATCTGAACAACATTATAGTAATTGACATTTATCCGAGGCAAAAAACATTCTTTTCGTGAGCCCATTGACTATTCACCAAGACAGGCCACATACTAAGCCATAAAACAAGATTGGGGCCCGAAATGTAAAAGCTACACCAATTAAACTTTAGAAGAAAACACAGAATATCTCAAGACCTTGGGATAGACAAATATTCCTTAAGCAAAACACCAAGAGCAATAACCATAAAGCAAAACCTGATAAAGAAGACTTCATCGAAGTTTAAAACTGCCCCTCAAAAGACACCAATAATAGGTAAGCCACAGACTAGGAGAAAATCATCACAAAATATATATCTATATCTCACAAAAGACTTAGAAGAATATATGAAGAACTCCTACAATTCAAAAATAAAAAGACAAACTACCCGATTAAAACATGAACAAAAGACCTTTACTTATCAGGGAAATGTAAATAGAATCACAATGAGATACCATTACACATACAAGAGAATGGTTAAAATTTAAGACTAACAATAACAAACGCTGATAACATTTGGAAATACTTGGCATTTCTTAAAAAGTTAAGCATATGTTTACTCTTCCTCTTCACCAACTCCACTTCTAGGTTATTTATCCGAGAGATGTAACATAGCTTCAAACAAGATTTGTATAAGAATGTTCATAGCAGTTTTATTCATAATAGCTCAAACTTGAAAACAAATTGTGGTATATTCATACGACTGAATATCATCAGCAATGAAAGGAACAAACTACTGACATCCGCAATAACATCGATGAATCCAAAAAAATATTATGCTAAGCAAAAGAAGCTAGACACATAGTCTATGACTCCATCTATGCGAAATACTAGAAAACAAGCAAAATTAATCTACGGTGACAGAATTTTAAAAGGTGGTTGCCCAGGAGAAGGAAGAATATGAGACTGGCTGAGAAGGGGCACTGGGAAACCTTCTTGGGTGATGAACATGTTCTATATCTTCCTGAGTGTAGTAGTACTGGTTACATGTTTATATGTACCTGTCAAAAGGAACTCAACTGCTTAAGAGATGTGCTTTTAAAAAATTTTTTTAAAAACACATTCAGCAGCACTCTGGCAACTTTATTTTTCCATTTTTACCTGTAATGATGCAATTAGTCAAACCTTGTCAAACTCCATACTATTCTAGTTTAGGTGGTACAATGACGTTCTTCTAGCTTTGTTCTGACTTCTTACCTTGTTAACTTCTGGTGTGAGGATCTCTATTTTTCTTAAACGTTGAAAAGCATCATAATCAGTTTCTCCAAACAGTCTGATTGGTTCTCCTCTTTCTCTCAATCTTCTGATAACCTATTTAAAAAAAAGAAAATCAAAAGACAGTAGTAATTCCTTATGTTATTAGTAATAGTAATTCCTATTTAGGTGACCAAACACTCATTTTGAAATGTCAATGCCAAAATGAAGTTGTTTTTTCTTTAATTTTCTATGAACAGATATACTGAGTTACTATCACACCTTAAATAACCCTAACAGTTTAGGTCCTCTGGCTGACTGTTTCAGGAAAGTACATAAGGAAAACATTAAGATGAAAGTGATGTTTATATAGAGACGATAAAGTCTGGAGTCAGCTGATAACTCAATGACCACAGTCTAGGTCAGCATTGCAATACCACATTTAAACCGAACACTTGTCCCTCAGAAGAGAAAGTGAGTTACGATCAGGTAGGGCACATACAGGGCTTTCCAGGGGCTGATAATACTCTTATTTCTTCACTCAGGTGATGGTTATACAGGTGTTTGTTTTGTAACTATCCATTACATTACACATATGTATTCTATTCACTCTTTATATACATGTTATATTTCATAAAAAGGAGAAAAACATTATAATAAAAGTTGATCCAAATTTCCTTTAAAATACCAAGAACTTTACCTGGAAACATAAATAGTATCACACTTAGAAAATGCTGGTAGGGCTCCCAGTGGATTAACTGAAGCTTGGTATTAAAAAGAAATTTAAGAAGTAATCTATTGCTTTCTCCAATGAATGTAGAAATGACCTCAAAACCATATCTGTCAGGTCCCTATCTAATAAATGACAGAAATCACATCTCTTCACGAAATAGCCCATCCTAGTTCTAGACAGATGTTTTGCTTATTAAAATGAACTAAAATCTACCTCCCTCAAACTCTACCCATCTATCTTAGTTCTACTTTATGAAACCACAGAGAATATTTTCTTTGTTTTTAATTAGAGCTGCTGTCAATAGTGTTTTTAAAGTCTCTAATATTCCTCTTTTCAGGCTAAGGATTCAATTCCTTCATCTAATTTTCACATGATAGCTTCTAGAGTCAGCCAGCCCTTCCTCTGAAAGTTTCCTTTGGTTCAAAGTTTATTTTTGTTTTGTACTCTTACGTACAGTTTGAATTCCTTATATCACATGGATATCTTAAATTTTCAGTGTTTTAGGAAATAATGTTGATCAGGGTATGGGCAAACACTACAGGTGAGAGCATAAACTGGAATATCTGTTATAGAGCTCTCTGGTAATATGTATCGAAAGTCTCAGAAATATAATCTTAAATCTTTAGTACATAAACTCCAGAAATCATGTTTCTAGAAAATTTTCTTAAGGAAATAATCATACATTATGATGCCTGCAATGACGTCTATATAAAGACACTCATCTTAGTATGATTTATAACAGGGAAATGCTGAAATAATCTAAATAACCATTAATAAAGAATGGTTTTAAAAGTATTATGGGAAAATATAGTCATAAAAAATTACACAGATCTCTATTTTGATCTAGGAAGATGTACTGAGAAAGTTACAAAATAGCACATTATTTAAAATTATTTAGACAAATAATATACACATTTAAAACATGTTTAGTTTTTAAAGTTTAGAAGGATAGATTCTTTAAAAAGTTTAAGATAACAGTATCAAGAAAAGCAGATTAATTTAGAACTTCATGAAGAAAACTGACTAGCAGCACAGTATTTTAGTTCAAAAAGTCTTCTTATATGGGAACTAATGACGTAAAACTTCCTGGAAAGAACTGGAAATAAATGCAAATGCTGTGGGGTTTTCTTTTTGTCCCCATAAAACATTCTCTCTATACATAAACTTACCTCTTGCCTAGAAAGAGTCATGGGTAATTTCTCCTCTGCCAGTTCAAGTTCTAATACTGGGTTTGATGAAGTTAATGGTTTCTGGTCCTCATCTTTTGGCTGTATCTATATTAATAGCCAAAGAAACGAAATTCAGCATTTAAAATATAGTTAACATTTATCATTCTATTATATTAGCTACTCACAGAAGTTAAACACTTTTTAAATATTGAAGGTCTCCTAAATGTTCCTCTGAAAAGAGCTCATAATAAATGTACATCTTCTGAGAGCTTGTCACACTTGCCCGTTCCGGGGACAGCGCAAGGAGAAAGCATGCTCACCGGAAACGGCACTCTGGCTACTGAAGAGTGACACAAGGGTAACGGTTTCCAAAATCAGAAGCAGAAAAGGTCTGAAATTTAGACTCATTGTACCCCTGAACTCTAAAGAATTTTACTGTTTTTCCTAAAAACAATCGACTTGCTTCTCCTCATTTAGAGAGTCACTTTACAGGGTTATCTGATCCTTGCTCTGGGTTATTATAATGAAGGCCAAAGAAAACAACTGCTTTCTAACAGAAACCGGTGAAGCTTGGAGCTCCAGCTTCTTCCTACTCTCCTTTTTGAAAGGTATTATTCCAAGCGCACAGAAACCACTGCTGGATGTGTAGAAAAACTCCCAGCGCTACAAAGAACTTGCCCACAAACGGAGCTAGCTAGGAACTCTGTGGGAACAATGAAAACAGCGCCTCTCTACTCATACCCAAGAAGAAAAGAGTGAGCATCCTTGTTAATATGAGCCTGAGGGGAAAACCTCTTCATACATTTTCTTGAGTCTGCTGCTCAATCAGTTTACAAAAATTGAGTTCAGCAAATTTATAAGCCCCACTGTGTGATCTATAAAAAGATACCGAAACATAGGTTTCCCAACTGACCATAAGACAAATTTAAAATGGCGAGAGAAGATCAAAAAAACATAAAAGACCAACATTAAGAAGAAAATTACCATTCAGCTAAAAAAAAGAAAAAAAAGCAATATGGTTAAAACTGTATAATACATGATTCCACAGTTTATGGTTAAAGGTTATATTTATCAGTGTTAATGGTACTAGCAGAAAATTGAGGTAAAAAACTAAACTTTCATATTTTCACAAACCAAATCAGCATCAAGCATTAAAAAAGATAACCAGTTTCTATAAGGAATGACAGTAATAAATGCTATATTTTCATCACTACCAAGAAACCAAGAAGGAAATATTAAAAATGTTTTAGAAAGAAAAGCCTGTGCTTTCTTTCTAGCCATAACAACAGGTAATTTCTCCAAAAATCTCAAGATGAAAAGCATTTTTAATTACAGAATGGCAGTTAACAGCTTTAAGGAAAAGATCTAAGACATTTGGTCAGCTGGACTCAACATTACAAGCAATAACTTTACAGCAATAATTTTGCCTCCGTGCTTTCCTCTAAATAAGGAAGTATTGCCATATCACTGACGCAATCTAAGCAAAGCAAAACTGCCACTGTTTGAAGTTATTTTCCTACCTTATCAAAAAGTTGAAAGGTTCAAATTTAGAGATCTGGGAAAGCAACAAGTCAGCAGACTAAACTCAGGGTAAGTAATTCTTATTCCAAATCAAGTCTGAGTTACACAATGGTGGGCAAGCAAAAGATGAGAATTCTTCTTTCTGAGTATCTATTAGATGGTTATTTACACAAAACATATTTTATTTTCCTAAATTAGAAGCAAATGAAATCAATATATTTATGGAAAATATCAAAATACAAATATAAACTTCCGAAGTGTAGAAACCTATCAGAAATATAACATTTTTAAAGCCTGCCCTCTCCCAACACTATAAAATAAAACCAAATGCATATACATACCATTTGCATTCCTCATGCTTCCCTCTAGAAATGCTATGCCAGATAAACTAACTTTCAGAACTTTCCCCATGACATGCACAAGAGTATTATTTTATATTGATGTTTCACAAGCAAAAAGTGGATTTCAAATTTGTGATTTGGCCAAAGTATTTCATAAAGCCTCTGAACTTTGGTTTAAAAATTATTAAGCTAGATACAGTCTTTTAAAAATAATTTAAAGATAACTTCATCTCATAACCATTAATCCCTCCCAATAAAAACCCCATTATTCAACTAGGTTGATCTCAAAGATAATTTCAGTCATGCTTCTAATATACACAAAATCTTCCAGACAACTCATCTGTTTCTAACAAGTATTTCCAGATTACATTTTTTATCCAATAGACTGAGCAGTGTTTGAAACATGATTCCTATTACACAAAAGCATATAAATGTTATATGGCACTATCTCCAGGCAGAGGTACTTGGGGCCAAAAGGAATTATTAACTATGTGAACATAAAAACAATGGCTTAAAATATTCAGGAGAAAGCAGAGAAAATACCAGTTAATATCACTGTTGCTGAACGAATAAAATGTTTTAAACCTTTTAAAAACAGACTTTTATTGGGAGAGGTGGGGAGAGGGGTGGCGGTGGCGATGCAAATGAGGCAGCATCGGATCCGGGACTTAAGTTTACAAAAATCAAGCTTTGATCTCAAGCCACTTCATGCTGTCCACAAAAAGCCAAACCATTCCAAGCCAAAAGTCATGCACGTATTTTCCTGAATTCAAGATTTAAAAAAGGAAAGGAAAAATAAAAACAAAATCTCATACCTCTCCAGATGGCTTCTCATTTACAGGCTAATGTATAATATTGATAAATTGAACAGAGATCAATAATTTTGTCACTTTAACAACAGCTGTATAAATTTAAACTCAGAAATATACGATTTAACCTAAAAACAGACATCCATACCTTGTAGCCACATCTTTCATAATATGCTTCCTCTTCTTTTTTTGCAAGTTCACTACGCTTGAAATATTTTTTATTTTCCTGTTGAAGATAGAAATAAGTTAATAATATGCCTAGGGGAAAAGTTCGTGTCCCGTAGTCAACAACATGAAAACACTCTTCAGTTTTTCAGGAAATTAGTAATGTCTTTTGGTTTGAGGGAGTTTACTTCCTAAACATGCAATGCCTCTGTTCTCCACCCCTAAATACAAAATACATACTTTTCTTGCAGGCATATCCAACAGCAAAGAGTAGAGGCCAAACATTATTTTCCAAAGATTCACATTGTTTTAATTTCCCCATGTTTAAGTTCAACGATATACTCTACAAATAGTTTCATTGTGAACCATATAAAATAAGACGCTTTAATTATTTTCTAATAGAAACAATCAAAAACTACAGTATTTGCAGCTAACATCTTAAATCTCATTACCAAGAGAGCTCCAAAGATGTATCCAAATTCTTTTTGTCATATGGAATCTTATTGTATTTGTATTAGTAAATTCTTAAAATAATCGAGACAAAATAGTTTTGAGAGTCTTTTTATTAAAAAGATGCTTTAAAGGCATTTGTTTTAATATGGTTAGATGTTACAAGACAACCTCTAAATCTACTGTGGCAGAAAAAAAACATTAGTTCTTTCCATACTATATATAACTTTATTCTAGCTGTTAACTCTATAGTTCCTAATCTGGAGGCTTGTTACTATTTTACAGCTCTTCTTCTTAGATATTATTCCACTGATGACTTTGCTCAAATAAATATACTACCTTCCTTTATTAGTAGTAATTATAACAGTACCTTAATATCGCTTCCACTCAGGTATTCAGCACCTCATAGTTCCAAAGCTCATTCACTCAGGCAATGATCATCAGTGGATGTTAAGACCACTAACAGGAAAGGCTGATGGTGAACAATGGAAAGCCCAGGCTGCCAACACTTTGAACCCACTGACTGAACCTGGCATCAAGAAAACATTATGCACCTCCTCTGTTACACACGGGAAGTACTCAGCACCATCTATAAAGAGTATTCTTGCCAAAAAACTAAATATGAATCTAATTGAACATTTAGCTCTAATTTCCAGTTTAGCAAAAATGTAGGGAACAGAGGAATAAACTAAACAATACCACAAGGAAACGATCAAACACTGGGAATTTTTACAATGCTAGCCCGTTTCTCCAACAAGTTAATGACATTAAAAAAAGGGAGGAGCTGGAAAAATGAAGTTGTTCTTGATTAAAAGAAACCAAGAGTCATAACAAACATTTACAATGAGCAGAATTTGTGTGGGTCTGATGTGAACAAAACAAATGTAAAAATATATATGTATAGACTGTAATTCAATTGGAGATATTTGAATGTGAGGGGAGTATCTGATGATATTAAGGACCTAATTTTAATTTTGTAGGGTGCCATCATATTTTGCTTATATAAAAAGATGTTCTTATTTTCTAGTGACAAATGTATTAGTGGAAAGGTAGAGAGTGGTACATTTCACAATTCTATTTTTTCCTATGTTTAAAACTTTCATAAATAGTTTTTTTAAAAGTTCATTAACTCAATATACATTTACTGACTTATCTACCATACAACAAGCACAGCTTTACAGATGTAAAAATGAAGAAGATATTACTTGGAGTAAGGAATGATGGTATCTGAGTATCAAAACTACCCTGAGAAAAGTGAGGGCAAATCACATTAATCCCATTCTAGATGTGAGAATGAGAAAGGCTGGGTGACACCCCCAGAAATCAGTAAACCTCATGAGTAACCGCGGCACGACCAGAACTCTGGTCCTTAATACTGTCTAGCATTCCAAGCTACAGTGCTCACTTCCGAAATGCTACTTCAGCATCATAAATTGCTCCTTTTGACTATGTAGCATGTAATTGTCATATTTCAAATAAATAAGCGGACAAACACATATGGTA
>NW_011888830.1:1273807-1280749 GCF_000151845.1 Pteropus vampyrus
CCCTTCCTGGATCTGCATCAACCCCTTCTTCATTTCAGAATGGAGGAGGAGGCCCTCCCCCAGTCTACGGCCAGTCCCTTCCAGCTGTATTCCAGAGAGCAATTCCTCCTGCCTTTCTCAGGGATGTCTAATCTAATCAATTGTCTATCTTCTCTTCTGCATCTTCACCTTTTCCTTTTCTACCGGCATGAGAGCATCATCACTTAAATATGCTCAAGACTTCGCAACTTTAAGGAAAACTTCTCTACTCTTTGCTGGGTATCATGCTATGTACCATTTACAGCAGAACTACACTAAAATGTTTCTCTGCTCTCTCTCTCCATTTCCTCATCTCCAATTCTCTTTGCAGCCAGCCAACAATTGGGTGTCCCATTTTGGATATTTCTCTTCAAGACATGGGAAAGAAAAAATAAACAAATGAGACTTCATCAAACAAAAGTTTTTTGCATAGTGAAAGGAACCATCAACAAAAATAAAACCTACTGAATGGGAAAAGATACTCACCAATGATACATCCAATAAAGAGTTAATAGCCAATATACGGAAGGCACTCATACAATTTAACACCAAAACACAATCCAATTAAAATATGAGCAGAAGACCTGAACAGATATTTCTCCAAAGAGGACCTATGGATGGCCAAGAGACATACGAAAAGATGCTCAACATCACTAGTCACCGGGGAAATGCAAATTAAAACCACAATGAACTATTACCTCACACCTGTGAGAATGGCTATTATCGATAAATAAACAAACAAAAGGGAATCCTCACACACTGATGGTGCATTTATAAACTGGTGCAACCATTATGGAAAACAGTTTGGAGGTTCCTCAAAAAATTAAAAATACAACTACCATATAACCCAGCAGTTCCACTTCTGGATATTAATCCAAAGAAAAACACTAATTCAAAAAGGTATATGCACTCCTGTGTTTGCTGCAGGATTATTTACTAAGATATGGAAGCAAACTAAGTGTCCACTGATAGACAAATGGATAAAGATGTGGTACATATAATAAAGTGGCATATTACTACTGAGCCATAAAAAAGAATGAAATCTTGTCATCTGTGACACCATGGATAGACTTTGAGGGTATTATGTTCAATGAAACATATCAGAGAGAGAAAAATACCAAATGCTTTCACTTACATGTGGAATCTAAAAAACAAAATAAATGAAATAAAACAAATAAACTTATAAAGATCATTTTGATGGTTGCCAGATTTGGGGTGGGAGGTGAAAAAGAGGAAAGGATTAAAATGTACAAATTGCCAGTTATAAAAAGTCAATGAGAATAAAATACCTAGGAATAAATCTAACGAAACATGTGAAGAATCTACATAATGAGAACTATAAGACCCTATTAAAAGAAATTGAAGACGATATAAAGAAATGTAAGATATTCCTTGTTCTTGGATTGGAAGAATCGACATAGTTAAAATGACCTTATTACCTAAAGCATTATACAGGATTTAATGCAATCTCCATCGAAATCCCATCAGCACTTTCTAAAGAAACAGAACAAAAAAATTATCAGATTTGTATGGAAACACAAAAGACCCCGAATCACCAAAGCCATCCTGAGAAAAATGAACAAGTCTAGAGGCATCACTCTGCCTGACTTCAAAATACACTACGAAGCAACAATAATCAAATGCCATGGTACTGGCAGAAAAACAGACACACAGACTAGTGGAAGAGAATCGAGAGTCCAAAAATAAACTCAAGTTTATATAGGTAAATAATTTTCAAAAAAAAAAAAAAAAGCCAAAAACATACAGTGGAGAAAGGTAATCCTCTTCAATAAATGGTGCTGGGAAAACTGGAAAGCCACCTGCAAAAGAATGAAACTAGACTGTTGTCTATTACCACACACCAAAATTAACTCAAAATGGATGAAGGACCTGAATATAAGACCTGAAACAATTAACTGCATAGAAGAAAACATAAGAACTAAGCTCAAGGACCTTGGACTTAAAGAGGATTTTATGAATTTGACCTCAAAAGCAAGGGAAGTAAAAACTAAAATAAATGAATGAGACTACATCAAACTAAAAAGCTTCTGCATAGCAAAAGAAATCATCAACAAGGTAAAGAGGCAACCATCCGAATGGGAAAATATATTTGCAAGCAACGCCTCCAATAAGGGCCTAATATCCAAAATATACAAAGTACTCATACAACTCAACAAGAAAAAAATGCAAATGATCCAATCAAAAAACGGGCCCAGGACCTGAACAGACACTTCTCCCTAGAGGACATACAAATGGTCAACAAATATTTGAAAAGATACTCAACATCACTAGCTATTAGGGAAATGCAAATCAAAACCACAATGAGATACCATCTCACACCTGTTAGAATAGCTATAATCAATAGGACAAGTAATAACAAATGCTGGAGAGGATGCGGAGAAAAAGGAACCCTCATACACTGTTGGTGGGACTGCAAATTGGTGCACTCACTATGGAAAACAGTATGGAGGTTCCTCAAAAAACTAAGAATTGATCTACCATATGATCCAGCAATCCCACTACTGGGGATTTACCCAAAGACTTGAAAACTCATATCCATAAAGATATCTGCACACTGATGTTCATAGCAGCATAATTCACAGTGGCCAGGGCATGGAAGCAACCAAAATATTCTATGATAGATGACTGGCTAAAGAAGCTGTGGTACATGTACACAATGGAATATATATCAGCAATAAGAAGAGATGAAATACTGCCATTTGCGACAACACAGATGGACCTCAAGATAATCATGCTAAGTGAAATAAGCCAGACAGAAAAAGTTGAAAACCACATGATATCACTTCTATGTGGGATATAAACCTAAACGCAACAAATGAACAGGACTGAGAGAGATACATGGACAACAGACTAACAGTTACCAGAGGGTGGAGGAAGGAGGGGAGAAAGGAGGTAGATGGAGTAAAAAAGGTCAAATATGTGGTGACATTAAAGAATTTAAAAAAAAAAAAAAGTCATAGGGATGTAAAGTACAGCATAGGGAATATATTCAATAATACTGTAATAACTGTGTATGGTGTCAGATGTGTGTTAGACTCACTAGGGTGATCTCTTCGTAATTTATATACATGTTTAAGCGCTATATCGTACACCTGCAACTAATATTATTGAATGTTAACTGTAATAAAAATGTTTTCAGTTTTAAAAGAGAAAATACACCCATTTGCTTCTTCATATTTGCTTTCATGTGCATGAAACAACTGTCGGATACAAAAAAAACCTGATAGTATTACCTGCTTTGGAGGAGGTAAACTGGGCAGTTGGGAGTCATAAGTAAAAAGGAAACTTTTTATTGCATACTGTTCAGTATGTTTTGAATTTTGAATGAATTATCAATAAATTTAATTTTTGAAAGTAATTTGCTTTTCATTTTAAAGAGTTATATTGAGAAAAATAAAATATTTTACTTTGTATTATGTGACCCTTTGCTTTATGGCAACAAAAGGTTGTCAAAAACAAAAAGTTCCCTATAGTGTCTCAAATGTCACTCTTTGTATACTTTTTGTTTAGAAATAAAAGAGCGGTTTCTAAGAAAAGGAACTAAAGCATTTTTAATTATAAAGCATTTTATAAAGTATACTGAAAGTATACTTTGAAATATAAAGTGCTGTGGATGCATTTATGAATTAAAATTGC
Source organism: Pteropus vampyrus (assembly GCF_000151845.1). Lineage (NCBI taxonomy): Eukaryota > Metazoa > Chordata > Mammalia > Chiroptera > Pteropodidae > Pteropus > Pteropus vampyrus. Next base: position 1,277,483 of record NW_011888830.1, read on the forward strand.
AGGATTTTAAAACTTACACATGGGAACTCACACAAAGAACAAACTGACGGTTGCCAGACAGGAGTGGGGTTGGGGGGCTGGGTGAAAAGAGGAGGGATTGAGAAGTACAAACTTGAAGTTTCAGGGGTTAAAGTACAGCATAGGGAATACAGTCGATATTGTAATAACTGTGTATGGTGCCAGGTGGGTACTAGACTTACTGGAGTGATCACTTCGTAAGTTACATAAACGTCTACCTACTGTGCTGTAAGCCTAAAACTAATGTTGAATGTTGACTGTCATTGAAAAAATTTTTCAATTTTAATTTAATTAAAAAACAAAGCATAAGGATCAGTATTGTACCTCTTTTTAGAGTGATCTAGGAATGGAACCATAATTAGACCTTCAGACTCACTCATTCCTTTTACAGGTTTAGTTTCCTTTCTAACTATATTCCAAATTTTTGACTCTAAGTTTCTTGAGTTAAATACAGAATATACATAAAGTCCTACAAACACAAATGTCTACAAGTGGCTGGTATGTATTTTGAGACAGCATATGGACTGATGGTTAAGTTTCTTTAGATTCTCTCCTAAAGCACCTAACATTTCTGTAGACCTTTCATTCTGCTAGATTTTAAAAACAAATTGCAAAGAGTATAAACAGTACTTCTTTAAAGACAGAACCTAATTCCTACATGGTGCTTTATAGTTGTTACTCTTGGAAAAGGTCCAAGTTGCACTTTCTGGATTATAAAACTGAGATTCGTATGTCTAAAGCACAGAAACTCTTCTACCATATCACCTGAAATGTCTGCACATACTAATAAAGGAAAATCAAAATTAAAAACAACGTGCAATCATGACTGTTAACATTTCGTTATTTTAGAATCATTCCTTCAATCACATAAGATTTTTTGTTTATGTAAATGGATACAAACATCAGCAGTCTACGAAAAGCCACTGAAGAGCTAACAAATATATGGCCTGGATATGCAAAGCAAGATAGTATGTGTGAGATCACAAGTCACATGGCAGAGTCAACATCTTCTGAAGAATGAAAATAAGCCTTAAAGAGTCTGAAGTAATAACCAAATGGTAGGGCACACAAACACAATTTAAAGAGGTACAATGCTTTTCAAAGTGAAAAGAACTGGGAAGTATCAATGAATACTGTTAGCTAGGCAATATGTTTTCTCAATGATGCCCTCGAAAGTAGAAAACCACATCAATATCTACCTTGCATAGGTGTACTATTTGTTTCCTAATTATATGTATTTATATAATTATATACAATACAAAATATATAAAATTGCATAATGTATGCAAGAAATAACATCAATCTTACTAAAACTTTTTAAAATAATAAAGTTAAACATGCACCTATGATCCAAACATTCCACTCCTAAGCATTTACACAAGAGAAACAAAAGTATATATCATTAACAGGTTCGTGAATACACAAACTGTGGTACGTCCACACCATGGTGGAAAACTGCTCAGTAACAAAAACAACAAAGTCTTGATACATACAAACACATGAATGACTCTCGGAATTATCAGACTGAATGAAAGCGTATGAGAGAGCACACTGAAAGAGTCTTTGTACATAAAACTCTAGAAAATGCAAACTAATCTAAAGTTACAGAAAGTAGATCTGTGGACAGGCTGGGAGTGGGGTGCAGGAAGGGGCAGGAAAATGGATTACAAAGGGGCAAAAGGAAATTTGGGGGATGAGACAGACATGTTCACTCTCTTCATTGTAGTAAGTTTCAAAGATGTATACATGTTAAAATTCACCAAACTGTACACTTTAAATATGTGTGGTTTGCTGTATGTCAATTATACCTTAATAAAACTGCTTAAAAAATAAATTGAATACCACAGGGAAGAATTACTGAGAACTAGGAGAAGGAAAAGGAGAATGAAGAGGGAGGAGGAGGGAAAAGGAAGGGGAAGGAGGAAGGGATAAAGGGTGAGGAGGGGAGGAGGGGGATGGCAGAGGGAGGAGGGGAAGGGAAGAGAGGGAAGAGGGAGGGATGGGGGAGGGTAAGAGAGGGAGGAGGGAGCAGGTGGGGAGGGGGGAGGAGAAAAGAGGTGAAAAACAATAACGAAAAAAAATTAGTAGTGGTAGCATTTACAGTGCCTGACTTTAAGACTCACCATAATGCTACAGCAATCAAGAAAGTGTGACCCTAGCATAATGATCAACAAACAGATGACAACAGATAAAGCGCCGGAAATGGAGCCACACTTAAAACAATTACAACTGACCCTTGAACAACATGGACTTGAACTGCAGGGGTCCATTTATATGCAGATTTTTTTCAATAAATACTGTAACTATTTTCCTTATGATTTTCTTAATAACATTTTCTCTTCTCTAGCTTACTTTATTGTAAGAATATAGTATATAACACATATAACATATAAAATACGTTAACCAACTTTATCCGTAAGGCTTCCAGTCAACAGTAGGCTGCTAGTAGTTAAGTTTTGAGGGAGTCAAAGTTACATGAGGATTTTCGACTACACAGAGGCTCAGCGCCCTTAACCCCCATACTGTTCAGAGGTCAATTGTATTGATTTTTGATGATGCCAAAATTATCCAAAGGGAAAAGAAAAATAATTCCAGTAAATGGTGCTCAAACAACTGAATATCCGCATGGAAAACAATAAACCACGCCCCTACCTCTTATTCAAGAAAATCGACTAAGAATATTTCTTTAACTCTTTATATAAAACCATAAAGCTTTTAGAAGACAGTATAGGAGAATATCTTACTCTTGTAAGTAAATGTTTACAAGTGGAATGGCTTGATTATTTAGCAGGTATGTGTTTATATTTTAAAAAACTGCCAAAGTGTTTTCCAACAAGTTATACACCATTTTATATTTTTAGATAGGACCCAAAAAATAATAACTATTAAAAAATTGATAAATTGGGCTTTATCAAAATTAAAAGGTTTTACTTTAAGAAAATGAATAGAAAGCCCACAATCTCGGAGAAAATATTCATAAAATATATATCTAGCAAAGGACTGGTACCCATGATATATAAAGAACTCTTTCAACTCAGTATAAAAAACAAACCCAACCAACTTGACTGAAAAATATGCAAGCAATTTTACCAGACACTTCATGAAAGATATACAATGGTAAAAAATAAACACAGAAAAATACCTATCATCATGAATTATGAGAGAGATACAAATTAAAACCACAAAGGTGTCACAACGCATCCACCAGAATGGCTGAAATTAAAAAGACTGACAACACAAACTGTTGAC
>NW_011888830.1:1280799-1293596 GCF_000151845.1 Pteropus vampyrus
GGAGGAGGGAAAAGGAAGGGGAAGGAGGAAGGGATAAAGGGTGAGGAGGGGAGGAGGGGGATGGCAGAGGGAGGAGGGGAAGGGAAGAGAGGGAAGAGGGAGGGATGGGGGAGGGTAAGAGAGGGAGGAGGGAGCAGGTGGGGAGGGGGGAGGAGAAAAGAGGTGAAAAACAATAACGAAAAAAAATTAGTAGTGGTAGCATTTACAGTGCCTGACTTTAAGACTCACCATAATGCTACAGCAATCAAGAAAGTGTGACCCTAGCATAATGATCAACAAACAGATGACAACAGATAAAGCGCCGGAAATGGAGCCACACTTAAAACAATTACAAATGACCCTTGAACAACATGGACTTGAACTGCAGGGGTCCATTTATATGCAGATTTTTTTCAATAAATACTGTAACTATTTTCCTTATGATTTTCTTAATAACATTTTCTCTTCTCTAGCTTACTTTATTGTAAGAATATAGTATATAACACATATAACATATAAAATACGTTAACCAACTTTATCCGTAAGGCTTCCAGTCAACAGTAGGCTGCTAGTAGTTAAGTTTTGAGGGAGTCAAAGTTACATGAGGATTTTCGACTACACAGAGGCTCAGCGCCCTTAACCCCCATACTGTTCAGAGGTCAATTGTATTGATTTTTGATGATGCCAAAATTATCCAAAGGGAAAAGAAAAATAATTCCAGTAAATGGTGCTCAAACAACTGAATATCCGCATGGAAAACAATAAACCACGCCCCTACCTCTTATTCAAGAAAATCGACTAAGAATATTTCTTTAACTCTTTATATAAAACCATAAAGCTTTTAGAAGACAGTATAGGAGAATATCTTACTCTTGTAAGTAAATGTTTACAAGTGGAATGGCTTGATTATTTAGCAGGTATGTGTTTATATTTTAAAAAACTGCCAAAGTGTTTTCCAACAAGTTATACACCATTTTATATTTTTAGATAGGACCCAAAAAATAATAACTATTAAAAAATTGATAAATTGGGCTTTATCAAAATTAAAAGGTTTTACTTTAAGAAAATGAATAGAAAGCCCACAGTCTCAGAGAAAATATTCATAAAATATATATCTAGCAAAGGACTGGTACCCATGATATATAAAGAACTCTTTCAACTCAGTATAAAAAACAAACCCAACCAACTTGACTGAAAAATATGCAAGCAATTTTACCAGACACTTCATGAAAGATATACAATGGTAAAAAATAAACACAGAAAAATACCTATCATCATGAATTATGAGAGAGATACAAATTAAAACCACAAAGGTGTCACAACGCATCCACCAGAATGGCTGAAATTAAAAAGACTGACAACACAAACTGTTGACGACAATGCAGGGTATCTAACTCTCACTTTGCTGGTGGATGTGTAATGTAGTCCAACCACTTTGGAAAAAGGACTGCTGGCTCTTAATAAAACTACGCGTATGTGTACTCTATGACCTAGCAATCCCACTCCCGGGCATTTTCCTAAGACTGAAACAAGACTCGTATGAGAAGGTTCACAGCAGCTTTAATCGTAAGAGCCCAAGCCTGGAAACAGCCCAGTGCCCATCATCAGAAGAATGGATTAACAAACTGGGTATATACAGACAATACTATTTCAGCATTAAAAGGAATAAACAACAGATGCATGCAACACGAATAAAACTCAAAACATTTTAATTAAACCAAGTGGGGCATAAAAGAGCACACAGGATGACCCCCAGTTATGTGAAGTTCTAGAGCAGGTAAAACTAATTGACAATGGAAAGAAGTCAAAATAGTGGTTGCTTCTGGGGCAGAGACTGACTGAAAGGTGAAATGAGGGTAATATTCTGTATCTTGATGCAGACTGGGTCACAAAGGCACACTTAAGATCCATTAAGTGGCACTTCTGATTTATTTCTTCGTATGTAAATTTTTGCATACACACCAAAAAAAGTATGAATAAACACTGAACACTAGCTGATAAGCGTGCGAAACTGTTCTGGAGTAAAGTTTACCAATGTCCACTACTTAATTTGAAATGCATAAAGATGAATACGTTGTTTTCATTACCCTAACTGCAGCTGAAAAACACCTGTCCACATGGACTTGCTGTTCCAGAAGAGCCGCTGCACCTTTAGTCAATTCAAAACTGCACCTTCAGTCAATTCAAGCGGTGCCCCAGCTTTTTACTGCTGACCTGTGAGAGCTGGAATTGTAACTACTTAGCTTGTGCGTGCCTCTCGGCAAACTGTGGAGAAGCTAAAATAGCCTGCTACCTACCCTAAAATGTTCTGCCTTGTGTAACTATTCTGAGGTTTGTTTCTGCATTGCCAGATGAATTTGATGAGTGGATACAGAATGATGGATAGATGGATAGTTAGATAATAAAGCAAATTAATATTCAAATATTAATTGCAGCTTTAATTGTAGAATCTAGGTGGCAGGCATACGGGTGTTCACTGTTCAATTCTTGTGAGTTTCCTGTACTTCTGAAAATTTTCATAGTACAATGTTGAGAAAAAAACCTACTTTGCAGATGTCAAAATATGCTATCAATATGACAGCAAACCCCCCACTAGTTTTTTTACTACACAGTACTAAAAAAAAAAACTTTTAAAGGCTCCTCACTGCCAAAGAAAGAAGTTGCAGAGGGTTATGAAAGACTGTTACAAGTGACGGAATCAACAAGTGTAAGGAAAAGCAAGTTCAAAAATGAAAAAGTTCAGCAGAGCTGGAACAATTCTGATTGGTGCTAGGAGACAATGGGCACAGAGATTTTCGCCAGCACAGAAATTACTAGTTCTTGACCTTTTTGAGTCAGAGATTCCTTTCATAATATTGTGAGCAGGCGAAGAGGGGGCATATATATATATACGTACATGCTAAAATTTTAATAAACTTTTAAGGAGTTGATGGATACTCTTAAGTCCATCTAAAAGCTCCATTTAAGAACCCCTGATACAGTTCTAATTTTGAAATTAGAAGTAAATACAATATTAATGTGAGACAATTCAGTGTGAAGAGAAAGTGACCTAGGCCTGAACTTTAAGGAAAACCAACAGTTAAGGGACAAAAAGTAAACACTAAAATAATAACAACAATAACAAAAGCCACCTGTCAAGGAGATTAAGCAGCCTGAGAAGCCAAAGGAAAAACAGGAAGCTGTAGTGGACGAGCTGTCAAAGGAAGAACCAAGGAGCATCGAGCTGTCAGTCAGGAAAACGGAGGTCACTGCTGCCCCCCACTAGAATGGATTCAGTGTAGTCTTGGGGGCAGAAACCATTTTGTATCGAGTGAAGGAATGCATGGGAATTAAAATTTATTTGAAGAAGCTTGGCTGTAAAGAAAGGACAACTGCTTAGAAACAGCAACGGCTTTTTAAAAATGGGAGAGACAGCTGTATGTTTTGGCGCTGATGGGGAGAAGCCGGGAGAGACTAAAGACACAAGACGAAGGGATGAATGATATTAAGGTTCCTGCTGATGCTAAGAAAGACGAGTGGGACCAAAGCGCAGGCGGAAGCTTTGACTCAAGCTGTGATACCCCGTTCACTTATCAGGGAAAGGGGAATTTCTTGCCTTTTGGCTTTTTTCTCTGTGAAATGGAATGCATGGTCCTTAAAGAAAAGGTTCAAGCATTATTTTCTTTTTAATCCTCTGTGGCAGAGAGTAGTATCATGCATACAGGAAACATTCAGTAAATATTGGTTAAAAAGAAGAAAAAAAAGCTAAAATTCTACACAAAGCCCCGCCTCATAACTACAAATAATGAAACTGCTAATTATGTCCCAATGAGTTCCTTGAGCAGCCTGGTTTTCCATGTAAATGGGGCGTTTCGTTAAGTGAAGATTCACCGATACTGGGCCGCCAAAGCTTTGGTATTCTGACAATTATCTCAGAGTAGTGACATCAGGCAGAATGTTTTAGGACAGGTGATTCGGTTTATTTTAGGAGCTTCTACCACTTAACAAGGGGGCACTCACAAGGTATTCACTATTTCAATTATCAGACTGATAGTGAAAAGCTGAGACACCACCTGAACTGACCAAGATGAGGAGACTCTGCTGGAAGAGCAACAGAACACAGACAAGTGTTTTCCAGCTACAGATAGGGCAATGAAAACAATTCACCGATGCCCAGCTATTAAAAAAAAAAGTGAAATAACGGATTAAAACAAGAAAACAAATGACAGAATCACATTAGTTAAGGTAAGAATTGTTTCATTATTTTTTCATATACATAAAAATTTATTTTTTTACTGTGGCTGGTGCAGTGAAAAAAGTTTGAAAGTTACTGACACTATGATGCAGAAGAAATCTATAAAGCAACTGATTCTATATAAAATTATACAGCTGCGAATCAAAAGACTGTCTTCCATGCATACAAAAGCAAAAGATGTCCAGTTACACATATTCTCTTATACAAGAACACCTCGGAGCTACTAAGGGTTCAGTTCCAGACCACCGCAAAGCAGTGTATCAACAGAGCAAGGTGTAGTTTTGCTGGCAGAAGGTCTTGCCTTAAATTTGTAAAAAAAAAAAAAAAAAGCAACATCTGTGAAGCACAATAAAGCAAAGCACAATAAAACAAGGTATACCTGTATTATTTAAGAGCACTAACCTACCTGATTATGCAAATACACACATTATAAACCCTGAGAGAGAGCTCAGCTTTTCATGATTCAATTTTCCCTCTAAAGTACTTAGATTTCAACATCCTGGCCCTTCCTAACATCAACTATGCATTCCAACATCTAAATTACTTTTTTCAAATACTCCCAAATCACTCATCAGAAGAAAAAGATCCCTGAAGTAGAGGTAAAAACATTAAGTTACAAACATGGACAAGCTTTCCCTCCTTATCTGCTAAATAATACTCTATTTAATTAGCTCCACTTTGCTCATTGTTTTTAAAGTTTCATTAACTATGAAATCTGCCATCCACCAAACAATCCCACCACACTACATCATAAACACTGAATATACATTACATCCACAGATCTAAACCGATGTTCTCAAAATGTGGTCCCCAGATCCGTTTTGAAAGGGTCTGTGAGGTCAGAACTATTTTCAATGCTAAGGTTATCATTTGCCTGTTCACTCTGTGGACATTTGCACTGAGGACGAAAAGCAATTTTAAGTCCCCTGAAGCCTTAGTAAGAATCGAAGCAGTGGAACTAGCGTGTGCCAGCAACGCTAAGCACTAACAGTAAAGGCTATGGGGAGGGCAGAATAATGTAATAAAAACCCGGATTTTACTAGTAGAAAGGAATCCAAGACTTTCAGAGACTAATTCTGAGCCTGCCCTTCTTCTGTTTCAGTTTGGCACAAACCCCTTAGTAAAACCAGATACGTGAAAAACCAGCAGAATTCCCAAGAATACCAACAATGGGGAGTGGGTATAAGGGACAGTTAGGAAAACTGCGAGAGAATAAGGGGCAGCTGGGAAAATTTTTTTGCCAATTCTTGGGTTTCCCTGCATTTCCTCCCACTTCCTCCCTAAGGCTCCCGACTGAGGTGTCAAGGGGTGGGTGGGCCTGGAGGGGCCGCTCCGGGGCTCTAGCTAAGCCCCAGCCCCGCCCGCATCCTCTCGGGGCGGGTCCCCTCACTCCCAGGCCCTTCCCCCACATACACACACTCAACTCCTCGGTCGCCAACGTCCCCACGACCCCCAGGAGCCTCACCACTAACAGGTTCCTGTCCTCCACCAGCTGCCGCTTCCGGAGGATCTCCGATTTCAGAATGTCCATCTCGCTGCCCGGGCTTAAGCTGAGTTTCCCTCTCCGGCTCCTCGGACCAGGTCTCGCCCCACCAGGAGAGCCGAACCTGCCGAGAACCCCCACAAACTGCGAACCCAAATACTGGAGAACAACACTGACGGGGCCGCTTCCGGCGGAAATTGAGGTGAGCGAGAGGAAAGAAGAGAGCGCCCCAAGGCGCCTGTTGACGGAGCCGCTGTGGATTAGCGCCCCCTGGCGGCGCCCTCCGGCAGCGCGCCTGTCGTTTACCACAGATACAGATGAATGTGGACTGAAACACGAGTCTCTCTGGATCGTGCGGAGGTCCACGTGCTTCATTTTTAATGATACACCTGCTTGTACCTTCTAGTTCAGGTCCAAAATCCTCCTCGCAGAACACCTCGAGTATGTTAAGTGAGGCCAGATCCTTACTTATACCAGAAATGCACATCAGAGTTTCTGAAGTTACCTGCTTGCCAACATAAATGTACAAGAGTGAGAAAAATATGAACGGAACTACTCTAATATAGAGTGAGAGTTCATTGCTAGCCTGTTCAGTTACCTTTAAAGTTAAGCAACTACGTCTATGTAAGTGTTTTCAGAAGTAAATATGTCTTTCTTCCCTCAGTTCTAGATTGCTTATATATCCTATGATAATTGAACATTTACCCAACCTGAAATAATCTTTTTAGTCATATGTTCAGTGATCAAGATTTTTGGTGGCATGATTGGAGATGTAATCAAAAATTCTTTTTTTTTTGTCCAACTCAAGAAGAAAAATTAAATTGGGAAGAAAAATTATATCATAATTTTAATTTTTGAAAGACGCTAAAAACTGTTTACAATGCCACTGACACTTTAAAAAAATGCTACTTAAGTCGTCGCTGAACAATAGTTGACATGCTAGTTGTTCCCACTCAAAAGGAAAATAATATCATTTAGTTCAGTCAATTGATAATGGGTAAAATGGTTTATCAAAATAAAAGATAACAGAAAATTTTTTACCTCAATTTAAGAAGTCTTTTTATTGTACACATGTGTGTCTGTTGCATCTAAAAGATATCTGACTTTTGCCAGAAATAAATCAACATAGGAAGTTAATTTATTCTCTGATTTAAAATGCTTTACTAATTTTTAGGGCTTTTAAGAGCTTAAGATATTTTACAAAGAAAATGTCCTGGAACCAATAAATATGGTAACATTCTTACATGGATGTCTATTTTCTGAGTCATTTATAATTCAATAAGTAAACAATAATTTATTAGGATTTTCCTGTTTTAGGGATTAGAGATTATGGCACGAAACCCTGAAGGGTTGACATAAAGGATAGTTAACAGTAAGGAAAGTTTACAAAGAATGCAAAGGAACAGTTGGCCAGATGGGAGAAAATTAGTGTGAACCAGAGAAGATACTAGCTACTAAGCAGGCTCCTTTTTAAATTTTATTGATTTCGATGTTTATGTAAACATGTGCATAAAAGCTTGATTAAGGCCTGAGACGGAAGAATGAGAGGAGTATTTGAACAAGCAAACTGATAAGTAAGCTTTTCAAAATAGAAGAGGGAAAAAAGATGACCAGGAGAGTTTAGAAACACTTAAGAGAACCAATCAATCCTGACTCTAAAGGAGAATGTATTTATTTTTGAAATGTGCATCCCATTCCACCACAATAGAATTTAAAAAGTAAAGTATTAGATACAACCCAAATGTCCTAAATGACAGAATGGTTAAATAGTTTATAGGTCATACATACAACTGAATAATATGGAACATTAAAAATCATTTTTCAAAAAAATATTCAATGATATGAGAGTGCTCATGATATAATATTTAGTTAAAAAGTAGAATTAATGAAACTAGAAATATATCATATAGTCCTCATTTGGTAAGAAAAGAAACTAAAACTAGAAAAATGATTTTAAAAAAACAAAGTATCAGATTATCTGGTGATTCTTTTTTTCTTTATCCCATAATTTGGTACAAATTCCATAATTCGGAAAAAATATCCAGATAGCAGCCATTTGGTTCTATTTCATTATTATTAAAAGTCTTTATACATTTTTCAAGTGTAACCACTTTAGAAATCATGTATGATTAATTTTAAATAATACCAACAAAATATTAACATAGAAGAATTTTTTTAAATCTTTATAATTATTCCATGAGCTCTGTACTACCCTAGGTTCTGTGGCCTAAACCAAATATAAAATATAATCATACCCCTGAGAAACTTACCAACTAACTTGGCAATCAAGAAAGAGAGCTGAAAGGGTAAATTAGGTAAAATAAATATGATTTAAGACCATATGGGGGGGGACTATAATAAAGTATTCACAGAAATTAAAGATCAGTCTTTTCTAAAAGAAGAAATAGTAAAAAAAATCGATATATAGTTGATGAGATTATTCCTCTACTGGAGTAACTCATCCTAAGAGATTGTATTTTTGGAGACTGGAGGAAAATACCAGATTTAATCAGATGGCCTGGGTTTGGTTACTGTCCTAAAGGGTAGATGTAACTTTTTTTTTTAAGCTATGTAACCTAAAACAGTGGCCCTCAATCTTCAGAACAACCTGGAGGACTTTTTGAAACCCAGCCTGCCAGTCCCATCCCTAGAACATCTCGTTCTGGAGGTTTGGGGTGAGGCCCAGGGATCTGCTTTTCCAACAAGTTCCCAGGTGAGGCGGCTGCTGTTGATCCAGTGGGTGACTCAGAAATTTGGTCTGCAGGGAGTCTTGATAAACAAGAGCGGAGGAGGAGGCACGTGTCTGCAGCACTGTCATGGGCGCCTCTCAGGGTGCCCACCCACTCGCTGTGATGCTTCTGGAAATTTCCTAATGGAAGAAGGCAGGCTCCCTTTGGATCCAGCTGCCTTCACATGCCTGCTTTGTGTGGCTACAGTGCCAGCAGATACTTGACCCATTTGGGCCAATTAGAGTCCGTTCCTTAGGAAATTGACAATGGAATTGAGTAATGTTCTCAAGATGCGGGAAATATAAAATATGAATTCGAGAGTGATAGACAGCTGTGTCAGTGGCATGCTGGAGCCAGACCAGTCCCCACTGAACTGCAAGAGTCCACTGCTAAATTTTTAAGAATTGTGTGAGTCAGCTGTTAAGCAATGCCGTTATTAAAGTTGACTGTTTATTTACAATTAAACACATTACATTATTAACAAAGGTTATAAATACACAGAACCTGTTACTTCTAATTATATTACCACATTTTACTATTATTTATGCTGTTGGAATTAGCTATGACTATCGCATATTTGTGTAGACATACTATATAATGTGGCTACTGTGTATCTTCTCCCCACCCTACACTTGAGGATGCCATATTGGCAGCTTGAAATGAGCCATGGGGGAAGTATTTACACCACAGAAACTGACAAATGCTAAAATTCTGGACTTGCTTTATTCTTTTGTTGATTGTCTAAACAGAAAGAAATGAGAAATGGAGAAAATGTTAACACAGATTGGGGCTTCTCGACCTTGAGCCAGATAATTCTTTTTGGGGGAGGGGGATGTCCTTGACGCTACCCATAAAATGCCAGTAACACCCCTTCTACAGCATGACAACCAAAAATGTCTCTGGAAATTGCCAGATGTCCCCTGAGGAGAAAAATCTCTCTCCGTTTAAAAACCACTGATTAAATGTAAAAACGTCGTGTCTATAGCTGTTACATAGTAAAGAGGACAAAAATATGAGAAGATATTCTTCCAGGATTGGAAAACTATTACCTGAGTTAGTAAAGATGACTCTCACATCATTGACAAACGAGGGAAGTTTGGACATGCATCTTTGTTGTTTCGCTTTTGTCTTATTACTTTATGCTAAAACATCTATCACCACTCATGTCAGAGCCAGACTCGTTCATCAGTCATAACCACAGGTTGGCTAAGGATATAAGTTCGGCAAAAATCAGTTGAAACATTCTGTGAGAATCAATTGGCTATATGGAATTTACAATAAAGATATTAGAGAGTTCATTGTTATTTATAAATTGTGTCCTCCATATCCTTTATATCAGTAAAAATTATATGAATATCTGAGCATTCTTCTTTTCCTCCAGAGAGCCAATTTTTAAATATTCACCAGCATAGCACTGGACATTTTTCACCTCCTGTGTGGGCTTTCCTAAACTGTTTAGTAAAGCAAGTTGGAATATCAAAAATAAAAATTAAAACAAAAAAATTTAAATGATTAATTTGTTTTAAAATAACAATAATAAACACATTACATATTAATTCAAATAATATGTAAAAATTGCTGTTTTCCAAAAAAATTTTTTTGTGAAAATTGCTGTTTTCCAAAAATTTAGGCAGAAGAGTGGCGTGCTTTTATATTATTGCAGCTTCTTTAATGTCTAGTCTAAGTAAAAGAGATCTGGATTCTCACGTCTGCTCCTGCATTCAACCTGTTGTAGTAAGTTATTTTGTTTGAAGAATATGAAGAAAATCTAGCTTCACAACTGTGTAGTTGGAAACGAAAAGAGTATCTTAATCAAACAACTGTGGACAGGCTTCTTTGCTACTATACTCACAAGCGGTAGTTTTCTAAAAGTTAGTTTTAGTGTGGAATCTAAAACCATATTGAGAAAATTTTCACACTGTTACATTAAAAAAAATCCATTGGTCTACCTTAAACTTTGAATGGCTCTTTTACTCATGCATAATTTTGTAACATCATGCATTGGTCATTTGGAAAATATTACTTCACTGATTAATGCAGATCTTCCACATGTTAACACACTTTATTATGAAATATTTTAAAAATCACATTCATTAATATCACCCCTCCATCTCACTAGAAAAGCCTTTTAATTATTGGGAAGATATTGAATTCATGGTGCCAAATATAATTTGCTAATTGTAAAATGATAATTTTTACTGAAAGCTCCTATTTTATCACTAGCAACAAATAGAGTCAGTTGTTTTCTCCAAGTGACAGGCTCACTTTGTTCATTAGCAAGCACACATTTGCCAAATACTCAAGTCTGAATGACCATAATTTTTCTATTGGTTATTCTTTAGGTAAAAGTAGTGTCTCATGAAAAAAAGAGCTCGTTCAGCTTGCAAATTGAACAATCACACAGAGCTTTTCCTGAAACCAAGCATCACGCTTCAGTATGCAGCCCAAGTGGTTCACGTGTACTTCCTGTTTCATCCCTGGGAATATTAAAAAGATGCCTACTCAAGTGTCAAGATATGATAAAATTGATAATTTTTGCTGCTTTTTAAAGACTTTTTAAATGAAACTTTTTTTTTTTTTTTTTGCATCTGTGAGTACCTTGGAAGAAAAAATATGACTGCCAGTACAATTTAGTGCCACCGCTTTGATGCCTGCCGATGCATCAGCCAACTCACTATTGCGTTTGTACCTTCAGTGCAAATGTCAACTTCCCAATAAGTAATATAAAATTCCACGTTTTGCTTATAATTTTTATGGAGCAGGGTTTTATAATGGGAGAAAACGATCTTAAAGATCGTGTGGAAGTGTACATTTCCAATCATGGTCATGAAAATGGTGAAAGCGTGTAGTGGATTGATGCTTCCGACCTGAAGAACTAACCGCTACAGGAACTGCTGTCCCACCGTAAACAACTAGAACAACAGGCAAAATACATGAAACAAAAGTTTTTCAGACATTGGACAACAGGCAGCAAAGGACTGTGATTTCTAAAAGGAAGGAAACAAACGAGGTGAGCCCTAGCCCTGAATTACGACTGAGCCAAGCCGTCTCACTGAGTGAGGAAAAAGAGACTGCAGTTCTGGGAGAGAGAGGAAGCTACACGTGCGGGCAGAATACTAGAAAGGAGAGAGATCTGAAGAGGGGTCCTTTCAAGTCACTGGCAGAATCCTAATCTGCAGATGTTCGGACGGAACTCCCCAGGCTGAGTAAAGAACCTCCATGAAAGAGTGGCCCATATGCTGCCTGGAGCCCCACGCGGGAACAGGCATACAGCAGGCATGGGATAGAGTCACCTGAACGGAATCACCCAAGTAATGGGGCTAAATTATCCTCGACAAAAGCCTGCTCTGACTCATCCTAAGAAAGCAGAAGTGCAAGCCTTCAAAGGCTAAAACTAATTCTAAGTGAACTGCACGCCATGTCAAAGGCCACTATTTTTGAAGGACTACAACAAAATCCAGCACCTAACAATATAAAATTCCATTGTCCTGAGATCCAAAAAAAGTACCAGGCATGTGGAAAATATAATTTAAAATGAAGAAGAAAATCAATCAATAGAAATAAATCTAGATATGACAGAGATGATAAAATAGGAAAGCTTCTAAGTCGGCTATTATAAATACGCTCCAGATGCTCAAGAACATAGAGAGAAACGTAAACACAATAAAGAGAGAAATGGAAGAAAACAAGATCCAAATGGAACTTCTAGAGATGAAAAATACAATATCTGAAATTAAAAAATACACCGATGACATGAACAGAAGATTAGACGTGGCAGAAAAAAAAAATCGGTGAACTTGAAGACATCACAATAGATGTTATCCAAAGAAGAAAGAGAGAAAAAAAATTATTTTTAAATGAATAGAGCACCAGTGACCAGTGAAACAGTACCAAACAATCTAATGTATCTGTAATTAGAGCCCCATAAAGGTCATAGGTAGGGGGATATTTCAAGAAATAATGGCTAAAACTTTCCCAAATTTGATGAAAACAAGAAAACATACAGATCCAAGAAGCTCATGAACCCAGAAGAAAACTATACCAAGGCACATCATAATCATATTTCTGAGAAACAGTGATAAAGGAATATGTTAAAAGCTGCCCCCCAAAAGTTACTGCCTATAGAGGAACAAAGAAAAGAATGACTACAGACAAAGAAGCGACATTTTTAATGTCTTTAAAGGAAAGATAAATGACTGTTTAAATCAACAATTACATTAAATGTAATTGCCTAAACAGTACTATTGAAAGGCAGAGACTATCAGACAGGATTTTTTAAAAAAAGAAACTAAGATCCAACTATATATCTGTAAGAATCCTACTTTAAAAATAAAAACACAAATAATGGGAAAGGATACATGCATACAGCTAT
>NW_011888830.1:1293646-1295477 GCF_000151845.1 Pteropus vampyrus
AAAAAAAGAAACTAAGATCCAACTATATATCTGTAAGAATCCTACTTTAAAAATAAAAACACAAATAATGGGAAAGGATACATGCATACAGCTATTAATAAAAAGAAACTGGAGGAGATATATTAACATTAGACCAAGTAAACTTTGGAATGAGGAATATTATTAGGGAGGAAGAGGGATATTTCATAATGACAAAGACGTCAGTGTATCAAGAGGACTTAACAATCCTAAATGTGTATGCACCTAATAACACAGCATCAAAACACATAAAGCAAAATCCGTTAGAACTGTAAGAAGTAAACAAGTCCACAATTATAGGTAGAAATGTCCACGCATCACTAACACTAATTGTTGGAATAAATAGACAGAAAATCAGTAAGGATACAGTAGGCTTGAACACTATCAACTTATATGACCTAATTGAAATTTATACAACGTTCCACCCTAAACTTCAAAATGCATACATGCTCTTTTAAAGTCCATTTGGAACATGCACTAAGACAGATCGTATTCTGGGACATTAAACAAGACTCAATAAATTGAAAAGAATTAAAACTGTACAATGAATGTTCTCTGACAACAAATAAACTAAACTAAAAATCAATAACAGAAAAATATCCACCAAACCCCCCAAATATTGGAAATTAAGCAATGCGATCACAAATAACCCATAGGATCTAAGAAGAAATCTCAAGGGAAATTAGAATGTATTTTGAACTGAATGAAAATGAAAACACAGGGTATAAAAATCTGTGAGATGGAAACAGAAGCTTCCAGGCCCTGATAGGTTCGCTGGAAAAGTTACCAAATATTTAAAGAAGCATTAACACAAATTCTGGACAATTTCTTCCAGAAATGGAAGGCGAGAGAACATTCCCCAACTCATTTTATGAAGCCGGCATTGCCCTGCTACCAAAACCAGTCAAAGACAGTACAGAAAAAGCCAACTACAAACCATGAACTTAGGCACAAATTTCCTTACTGAAAGTAAGCATTAAATCTAATAATATATAAAAAGAATGATATACTGTAATAAAGCGGTTCAACATCCGAAAATCAATCAGTGTAATCCACCATATCGATAAAGAAGAAAACTCATTTGACCAAATTAATTGGCAGAGAACAAAAGCATTTGATGAAATCCAACACTACAGCAAAAGCCAGCAAACAAGGAAAGAACATTTACCAAAAAACCCTACAGCTAAAATCATGTCTGGTAGTGACAGACTGATGGCTCCCCAGTGGGTTAGGGACACGATGCAAATGTATATCAACTAACGAATGGGTAAAGAAACTGTGGTTCAATCCATTCAAAGAAATACTATTCTGTGATAAAAAGGAATGAATAGCTGAGACATGCAACAGCATGAAAAAGTCTCAAAACATTATACTAAGTGAAATATTCCAGACACAAAATACCACATACTGCCTGATTCCGTTGGTAAGAATCCTTAAAAAGTTAAAACTATAGTGATAGAAAGCAGATTAGTGGTTGCCAGGAGCTGGGGGTTTGGGGTTGGACTACAAAGGAACAGGAAGAAACTTTTTTTCAGGGGATAGAAATACTCCTATACCATGAGTGGTAAAATTAAATTAAGTTAAATTAAATTTCAAAAATAACCTTCCAAACTCTCCCTAAACTTCCTATTACCTGGAATGTTCCATACTCCTCCAACTGCATCCATCACTCAGCACATTCTAGCTCTCTCTTCTCCTATGCTAACCACCATACCCAAAATGTACACACTCCGCCAGTGTTTGGAGGAGGGCACTATTTGTGACAGCAGCTGCTACAGTTCACAGCGCCCAAAAGGAGGGACAAGACATGGCA
>NW_011888830.1:1295527-1305152 GCF_000151845.1 Pteropus vampyrus
TTGAAAAGAATTAAAACTGTACAATGAATGTTCTCTGACAACAAATAAACTAAACTAAAAATCAATAACAGAAAAATATCCACCAAACCCCCCAAATATTGGAAATTAAGCAATGCGATCACAAATAACCCATAGGATCTAAGAAGAAATCTCAAGGGAAATTAGAATGTATTTTGAACTGAATGAAAATGAAAACACAGGGTATAAAAATCTGTGAGATGGAAACAGAAGCTTCCAGGCCCTGATAGGTTCGCTGGAAAAGTTACCAAATATTTAAAGAAGCATTAACACAAATTCTGGACAGTTTCTTCCAGAAATGGAAGGCGAGAGAACATTCCCCAACTCATTTTATGAAGCTGGCATTGCCCTGCTACCAAAACCAGTCAAAGACAGTACAGAAAAAGCCAACTACAAACCATGAACTTAGGCACAAATTTCCTTACTGAAAGTAAGCATTAAATCTAATAATATATAAAAAGAATGATATACTGTAATAAAGCGGTTCAACATCCGAAAATCAATCAGTGTAATCCACCATATCGATAAAGAAGAAAACTCATTTGACCAAATTAATTGGCAGAGAACAAAAGCATTTGATGAAATCCAACACTACAGCAAAAGCCAGCAAACAAGGAAAGAACATTTACCAAAAAACCCTACAGCTAAAATCATGTCTGGTAGTGACAGACTGATGGCTCCCCAGTGGGTTAGGGACACGATGCAAATGTATATCAACTAACGAATGGGTAAAGAAACTGTGGTTCAATCCATTCAAAGAAATACTATTCTGTGGTAAAAAGGAATGAATAGCTGAGACATGCAACAGCATGAAAAAGTCTCAAAACATTATACTAAGTGAAATATTCCAGACACAAAATACCACATACTGCCTGATTCCGTTGGTAAGAATCCTTAAAAAGTTAAAACTATAGTGATAGAAAGCAGATTAGTGGTTGCCAGGAGCTGGGGGTTTGGGGTTGGACTACAAAGGAACAGGAAGAAACTTTTTTTCAGGGGATAGAAATACTCCTATACCATGAGTGGTAAAATTAAATTAAGTTAAATTAAATTTCAAAAATAACCTTCCAAACTCTCCCTAAACTTCCTATTACCTGGAATGTTCCATACTCCTCCAACTGCATCCATCACTCAGCACATTCTAGCTCTCTCTTCTCCTATGCTAACCACCATACCCAAAATGTACACACTCCGCCAGTGTTTGGAGGAGGGCACTATTTGTGACAGCAGCTGCTACAGTTCACAGCGCCCAAAAGGAGGGACAAGACATGGCACGCTGGCAATAGCAATGGTCATGAGAAAAGCTTGGCTATGAACAGTTCCCGAATGTTAGAAAAATCTGTCAAAACACGGTTCGATGCTATATTTCATCATTTTAAGATGCTTTTTCCCCCCACATTTAACTTCTCTGAAACAAGGATACATCTTTCAATTGACGGCATCATGCGATTATAATTAGGTATGTTTTATTTTTCTTAGTGGTAAATTTTTTTAAACATGGCATCTTAGAATTGATGACATCATTCTGATTCTGAATTTCCAGAGGCAATAAGCTGCAGAATGGCTGGACGCGGGACGCATGGAATTTTGCTGTGGCTTGCAAAGGGTAGGAGAACCAGACGACAGCCCAGGCAGATTCCAGAAGACTGGAGTCCATGCCCTGGGCCAGAGTCTCCACGTTACACTTAAAATTAACAGCCCTGCACCTACCTCTTTCTGTCCCTAGTTAAGGCTGAGGCGATCCCCTTGGCAAATGGTTCCGACAGATTCTGGAATAAGAATTCGCGTGTAGAAATTGCTGGAAGAGAGAGCAGGTCCCATCTCCAGCAGGTGGCACCACAAACAGAGATGACGAATACACGGGCTTGGGCTAGGCTCAAGGAGGACTATGACTGACCAACTGCATTATGAAATTGGGTCACTAAGAAACTTGTCACAGTGCTACTACTGGTGGGCGAGAGGACAGGGCCTCGGTACTATAATTACTTAATCTTTCTGGATTTCAGCTCTTCATCTGTAAAATGGGAAGATGATAATAGTACACAGTTAACAGAATTTCTGTGTTGAATAAAAAACAATAACACATGTAAAGGGCTAAAAATAGTGCCTGGCATAAGGCTAAATATTAAATAATTTTATGCATCATTATGGTCATTTCTATAAATCTTTTTTTTTATTTTTTAAATTTTATTTTATTTTAGTTTCAAATATACAGTACATTAGTTAGACATTTACCTAGTTTGTAAAACGATCCCCCTAATTGCTCTTTCTCTCCTTTGGCTCTCCCCCTAGCCATGACATTCCTGCTGACTGCATGCCCTGTGCCGTGCTCCCCATGCCCGGGACCATTTATCGACTACTAATTTGTACTTCTTTAACCCTTCACCCCATCCATAAATATTTTGTAAATTCATCCAGTCACTAATTCTTTCTTTCAAAACACACTTATTTAGCAGTTATGACACTAGGAGCTGAACAGTTTATTGTACTTCGTCACTGGACTTTACGTCTTTTTAATCTGCTTAGAAATGGCCAGTGGGAAATGCCAGCTCCTTGTAACTTTTACTCACCCTCCTCAATATATTTTATTGCTGTCCCATCATGCTGCCAGTTAAGGAATTTGTTGAAAATAGGGCCAGAGTTTTTACTCTTTACATTAAAACCAATACTATTAATTAATCATAGGCTATACCAGATGTTAGCATGCCAACGATGATCTAGAAAAACCCACGGGGCTGAAAAAAGGGAAGTAGAAAGTGGCTTTGTCACGTCACAAGGTGCGATTGTAGGCCAGTTCGTTCGCAAAACGAAGGTAATACTTTACTTAACGGGCAGAGATTTTAAAAGAAACAAATGAGATATATGTCAAAATGCATAAATGTAGTTTATAAGTGGACTTTAAATTATAATAAGTTTTTATTATCAAAAACAACGGGGTAAAGGGGGTCAAATATGTGGTGACAGGAAGAAATCTAACTATGGGAGGGGAACACACAGTGTAAGTACATATATGCCTTACTGTTAAAGTGTACAGCTGAAACTTATTGGATTTTCATTACCCAATGTCATAAAAAAATTTAAAAATGTAAAAATTTACAAAAACAGGGTACAACTGAAACTAATATGTTATGTCAATTATACCTCAATTTAAAAATTTTTTAATTTAAATTTTAAAAAACATGATTTTCTTTTGATTGATGAAAATTTTTAGTAATTAAATATGTTTTCATAGTAACTTCCTATGAAAGATTCCCCAAATTTAAGTCTCAGAACTCCTAAGAGAAATAAGGGACAGAAATAATATATTACTCTGAATTTATATACCATATTTTATTGTATTGATGAGAAGAAATTATCCAAGATTTATTAGTGGGCACTAGTGCTAGATCTAGCATCTGTACTTCCCACTCCCCAAATTCGCATTTCTCCCCTTGAATTCTAAACCCCTTAACCTTTCAAAAAGGAAAACCTACCTACAGAGCAGAGGTTTCGCAGCCCTGGTTACTCCTTCGCATCACCTGGGAGCTTTGGGAAAACCCCGGGTCCCGGGCCGTAGCCCAGACCACGTACATCTGCATCACTCCCCAGGCGATTCGATGCACATCCGATGCTGGGAATCACTGCTAGAGAATTAAGCATCGGCGACGCGACTGGAAAATCACACATGTCCTACGATACGCTTTTCAACGTCCGCTTCTCTCTGAAAGGGTTTTGTCGAGTACATATGGATTCCGCACAAGGCGTAGCACTAAGTATTGACTGTCACGGTGTCCTTTTTTTTTTTTTTTTTTTTTATCCCCCCTCACCCTTTATTTGCACTTTTCTTGTCGTGGTCAATAGTCTGCCTTATTGCATGGCTCCTTTCGTATTTATTTAAGCCATCTTTCAGGATGTACCTTCCTCGAAGGCAAGAACTATGCCAGCGCCCTTTCATGTCGGTCCCGCGCACACCGTTTCCGTTGCTCGTCTTACAGTTTCGCCTCGGAACGGCCGGGCGTCTCATCTTCCCAGCCTTCGCTCCCATCACGCAGCTCCCCTTCTGACTCCGGTCCACTCTCACCTCCACACGCCCTGTTTTTGTCCTCGTAGAACTCTGTTTACCAGTCGTCCTCATTCTTTCAAAGATTTTATCCCCAAAATATTACTGGGACGGCTGGACAACGCTCCCTCTCTCTCCATGGTTCCTCCCTGACATTTTCACCTGTTCCTACCTCCGACTGTCCCTCTGCCTCATTCCCTCGCCCATCACTAACCACCTTTCTTCTCAATTCCCCATAATGGGTATTAGCTCTATTCAAGGATGTTAGCTGTCCATGGGAGGGAGCTGGGATGCTCAGGAGCATTGTTTCGGGTCAGTTCAGTGTCAGTGACGAGATCAAGGACAGCTAGACCTTGAAACAGGAAAGAGTGGCAGCTGGAGTCAGAAGACCTGATCATTCCATACTGGATAGGCGGGGGAGGGGCGGGGCACGGTGAGGAGAGAGAATATGGGCCACTGTCAAAATGCCCAGTGGAAGAGGTAAGCCAAGAAGATAGCCAGCAAGTTCAAGAATCCGGCCAAGAGGAGACAGGTAGGAGTCAGGGACAGATTGAGCGGAAACAGATAGCAAAGTGCAGAGATAAGTCTGTGAGCAAGACAGTCAAGTGAATCTATTATTTACAGCTGGTTCGATGGCACTCCACAACTTTTTGCTGTGCCCTGTTGGTCTTAAGTGTTCATACGTAAATGCTTTCTGACTCTGCTCTCCATACACCTTTCCCCGGAGTATTAACAGGTTGGGACTTTGTGGGGTAAAAGAGGTGAAAATTACTATGAAGCTATAGTCCTTACAGTACGTGGTGGACCGATGTGTTAGTTTCTTTTTGTGGCTCCTACGAACAGGGCTAGGGGGAAAGTGGCTGCCAAGGGAGGTAATGTCAGGTGTTGTGGGGTCTGGGATGGACCAGACAGAAGTGTTGGCTCAGCGAGGTGAAAGCAGAGGTAATAGCAGGGGCAAGTGCAAGTTGTTGTCAAGAGAATTCACATGTCCGTGCCGAAAGGGCAGCATCAAGCATGAGATCAGAGCGATGACGACGATGCAGCCATAAACGAGAGGTGGGGCAGGGAACCAAGAGCCTAAGGGATCAGAACTATTTTCACGCGGCAGAGTGCATCATGAAATAAACATTTGGTGTTCCAGGCTGAGCACAGTGTATCAGAGCAGCCATCCGTTTAGACTGAGCATTGGACTCACGTGCTGGCTGGAAGCTGACCGGTTTAAGGACACTGGGTCAGGTTAACCTCCTCCGACAGGTCCCTCCGATCAAACAGGATAAGTCCAGAGTTGCCCGCCTGGGTTTTCTTGATGGAAGGTGGACTGCTCTCTGGGTGTGTACGAGTATCCCTTGAGCATCCTTCGGCCTATGCTCCTACCACTGGACCACTGGTCCTGGAGGTTATGGTTCCATCAACCTCGCTAGTCATTTATTTGGGGCCTCATGTAAGATTGCTGGGGTGAATCTTTAGAGTGTGTAACAGAGGACAGCTGCTGAAATCTGAGGTGGGGCAGCGCGTACGGGGAAACTGACTGAACATGGAAGGCACTCAGAGCCACGCACTCTGAGAGAGTGAGGAACCCTAGGCTCTCTGGCAAGGACGGTGGGGAGTGTGGCGACAGGAGAGCCAGGTCTCCCGTCCGAATCATCCCCCTGCTATTTGGCACTGAATGACGATGGCCTCGTATTGTCGCGTCCCTTCTGGTGCTAGAGGGAGTCCAGTAGGTGTACCTGAGCAGCCTGAGCTCCTACACAAATTTGGCCAGGAGCTGAGTTCACCGATATCCTGGACGAGACCGGGAAGAGGTGGGGTAAAGCCATAAATCTCACAGAAGGGAGTATTCACGGGACATGAGTTCAAAGAATTATTATATATAAATTCAGGGGTAATTTTTGGACTACTCGCTCATCTGTTCATCTTTGCGGTCACTGAGGTCATTAAGGAAGAGTGGCATCTTCCCAGCTTCCTCTGAACATTGCTGTCCTCAATAAATTCTATAGCTGCATGAGAACATCTGGGCATTGGATGACAGTGACGTCCAAACTGTCCCAGAAGAGTCATTAATGCAGACAATATTTCAGAGCCCACTGAGTCACAAGACATAGGGTCTTCAAGCACAGCCCTATCCTGACCATTTAGGGGGTACGGGATCCACTCAGGGGCCAGTACCTTCTTCCGCAGCAGGGCTTGGTGAGGTTGAGTGACAGCTCCATCAACAGCTCTTCCTTGGCCTCATTACAACCGCCCTCCAATGCTGCAAGGTAAACATCACCCCCTGAGTAAACACAGGCATGGCATGATTAAGTAACTTTGTCGCAGTCACACAGCAATGAGCAGAGGACACAGAATTTGAACCCAGGTCCGGCTTATTTCAAAGTCCACGATCTTATCAACTCAGTACCACGTCAAGGCAGAGATAAAGAATGGTCCTGAGGGACAACAAAGCACAGCTGAAGGCCAATGGTTAGGGCTTGTTGATTTCAACATTAGTTCCCATCATGGCTAAAGGGGAAAGGAAAGTGACTCCTACAAGGCATGGGCACCTGGTGTTCAGTAAGCGGGTCTTCCTCGGGGTGCCTAGAAATAGATGTTGTTGTCGTTGTTTGTTTGTTTTTATTTTTTCATCAGGACCAAACCTGCTATTGGTGGTTAAATGATGACTTTCTCAAAATGGCTACACTTACACTCATTCAAGGCTCATTCCAGGATCTAGAAGACATCACGAGACCAATTAATTGATCAAAATAATCATTTAGATCAGAGAAGGAATTAGTCTAAGTAGGAAGTTAGAATTATAGACTCTAAAACCAATATAACCATATTAGAGAAATTTGGAAAATAGAGAATATAAAATCACACAGAATCCTAATTCTATCACACAATCACCCTTACCATTTGATACAATTTATGTACATATTTTCTGTGTATATCTACAGACTTCATAATAATCGTATGCATATTATTTTCTATCCTGCTTTTTAAAACTTAATATTATATCATATGTATGTTCTCATTTTGATAAAATCTTTATAAGTTTGTTTAGTTAATGACATAATATTTCATTAAGTAGGCTATAACCAAAATTTATTTAAATCATTCCCTTGCTGTTGGATATTCAGACCATTGCCAGTTTTTGCTATTATAAATTATTCCACAGTGAACATCTTTATGCAAATAGTATTTTATTTGCATAAAGTGTTTTAGATTCATTACTTCTTATGTTTATTACCACTCTAGACCAGATCTTAAGCACCACGCACCATGATTAATGGACTAACATGCTGGCCAGCCTCCTCTCTCTCTATCCTGCATAACTCTAAGAGATTAATCATCCTAAAATGCCACTTTCATCATGTCACTTTCTTATTTAAGGTATCCTTATCTGCCTGTCTTCCACATAGTACAATCCGACTACTCTTATACCCCTTACAGACCACAATGTGAAGCTTGTTGGGCCCTGAAAGGCCAAGCAGCAGGAACCAGGAAATAATCTGGCGGGAATGGGACTAGATTTAGGGTACACCAACCCAGGAGATGTTGGGTCCAAGATACCTGCCGCAGTGTCCACCGGATCAAGAAAAACTTGGCCCATTTCGAGTTGGACCCACTCCGGAAGTCTCCTGTGGTAAGTGAGGGCACAGCATTGACGGTCACCGAGTAGTGGGGACACACACAGTCAAGCAGGTCCAGAAGTCAGAATCCAAGAGAAGTTTATCCAGGTTGAACTAGACTTAGAGTGAGTGAGCAGTGTCGGACACCCCAGGGCACAGGAGTCAGCAAAAACTAGACAGAGGATCAGAGCTCAGCCGAACAGGTCTTGGTGTATGACATGGTTCCAGAACTACCAGGTTCCTGGGGTGCAAACGAGGAACCAGGGCAGATGACCAGCTGTGTAAACCAGGCCTTCGCGGGGAGGTGGGGAGGCTGTGCTCACATGCAGCAGGCGGGCCTGCAAGTGGTCGGGATATGAAGCAATCACCACATCAAATGTGCGGCCGAGGGCAGTACATCCGGAGCGCACGGACCAGGATTCTTTATCGACTAGCCACGGACTGAGAAAATCCACCGCTCAGAGATTGTGAAGACAGCCTGCTGATGTAGGTGCCTACTGTCTGGTGGCGGCAGAGACTGACAGCCAGAAAGATGCTCCACCAAAGACAAAATATGTAAAACACATTTCTATCTACGTATAATCAAATGCTTGCATGTGGTGCATCCACTCCAAGTGTGTGATTAACTGAGTTCTGGTTAACACATATACATGTGTAACCACCACCCAAGTCAAGATACAGACATTTCCATAACTACAACTCTTTCCTCGTGAGATTGACTTTTTGCATTTCTTCCCTTCTCTTCATGTTTTTCTTCGTCTTTTAAAATTAATGGACTTTATTTTTTAGAGCAGTTTTAGGCTTATAGAAAAATACACAGAAAGTACTGAGTTTCCAAATACCCCTTCACTCCCTGCACTGGGCTTCTCCTATTATTAACAGCTTGCATTAGTGCGGCACATTTGTTATAACTGATGAGCCTGTACTGATGCCTTAGGATTAACTAAAGTCTCAAGTTTACCTTCAAGTTCACGCTCCGTTGTACATTCCATGGGTTTTTACAAATGTATGATGACATGTATCCACCATGAGAGTATCATACAGAATAGTGTCGCTGCCCTAAGAATCCCTGGGCTCCACCTCTTCGTCCCTCCCCCTGACCTCTGGCAACCACTGATCTTATTACTGTCTCCATAGTTTTGCCTTTTCCAGAATGTCATATAATCGAAATCGTACAGTATGTAGCTTTTTCCAATTGGCCTCTTTCACTTAGCAATATGCAGTTAAGCTTCCTTCATGTCTTTTCATGGCTTCATGGCTCATTTCTTTTCATTGCTGAATAATATTCCATTGTATGTATGTTCTCCAGTCTGTTTATCCGTTTACCTGCTGAAGAACATCTTGGTTGCTTCCAAGTTGTGTGCAGGTTTTTTGCACAATTTCAACTCATTTGAGTAAATACCAAGGCGCATGATTGCTGGATCATAAAGTAAGAATATGTTTAGTTTTATTTTTAAAAATGCTAAACTGTCTTCCAAAGTGGCTGTATTCTTTTGCGTTCCCACCAACAACGAATGAGTTCCTGTTGCTCCACATCCTCACTAGCATTTGGTGGTGTCAATGCTTTGGACTTTAGCCATTCTGATAGGTGTGTAATGGTAGCCTGATGTTTTAATTTGCAATTCCTTAATGGCATACCATGTTGATCACCTTTTCTTATATCTTCATTTGTATATCTTCTTTGGTGAGATGTCTGTTCATATCTTTTGCCCATTTAAAAAAATTGAGTTGTTTTATTACTGATGAGTTTTATGAGTTCATTATATATTGTGGATACTAGTCCTTTGTCAAAATATGTGTTTTACAAAGATTTTCTCCCAATTTGTGGTTTATTTCATCTCTAAACAGTGTCCTTTGCAGAAGAGAAGTTATTAAATTTCAATGAAGTCCAACTTATCAGTTTTTTCTTCCATGGATCATGCTTTTGGTGTTATATCTGAAAAGTCATCACCAAAAACAA
>NW_011888830.1:1305202-1317386 GCF_000151845.1 Pteropus vampyrus
AGTTTTGCCTTTTCCAGAATGTCATATAATCGAAATCGTACAGTATGTAGCTTTTTCCAATTGGCCTCTTTCACTTAGCAATATGCAGTTAAGCTTCCTTCATGTCTTTTCATGGCTTCATGGCTCATTTCTTTTCATTGCTGAATAATATTCCATTGTATGTATGTTCTCCAGTCTGTTTATCCGTTTACCTGCTGAAGAACATCTTGGTTGCTTCCAAGTTGTGTGCAGGTTTTTTGCACAATTTCAACTCATTTGAGTAAATACCAAGGCGCATGATTGCTGGATCATAAAGTAAGAATATGTTTAGTTTTATTTTTAAAAATGCTAAACTGTCTTCCAAAGTGGCTGTATTCTTTTGCATTCCCACCAACAACGAATGAGTTCCTGTTGCTCCACATCCTCACTAGCATTTGGTGGTGTCAATGCTTTGGACTTTAGCCATTCTGATAGGTGTGTAGTGGTAGCCTGATGTTTTAATTTGCAATTCCTTAATGGCATACCATGTTGATCACCTTTTCTTATATCTTCATTTGTATATCTTCTTTGGTGAGATGTCTGTTCATATCTTTTGCCCATTTAAAAAAATTGAGTTGTTTTATTACTGATGAGTTTTATGAGTTCATTATATATTGTGGATACTAGTCCTTTGTCAAAATATGTGTTTTACAAAGATTTTCTCCCAATTTGTGGTTTATTTCATCTCTAAACAGTGTCCTTTGCAGAAGAGAAGTTATTAAATTTCAATGAAGTCCAACTTATCAGTTTTTTCTTCCATGGATCATGCTTTTGGTGTTATATCTGAAAAGTCATCACCAAAAACAAAGCCACTTGGATTTTCTCCTATTTTATCTTCTAGGAGTTCTGTCATTTTGTACATTTAAGTCTAGGATTCATTCTGAGTTACCTTTTGTGAAAGATGTGAAAGGTGTGTAGATTCATTTTTTTATATGTGAATGTCCAGTTGTTCAGTTCCATTTGTTGAAAAGATATTCTTTATCCATTGAGTTGCCTTTGTTCCTTAGTCAAAGATTACTGGACTCTATTTGTGTGGATCTATTTCTTGGCTCTATAGATCAAACTGGGAACAACCGATATCTTGACAATGTTGAGTCTTCCTATCTGTATGTATGAAATGTCTATTCATTTATTTAGATTTGTTTTGACCTCTCACATCAGAGTTTAGCCATTTTCTTCATATAGCTCCTATACATACTTTCTTAGCTTTATGCCTAAGTATTTCATTTTGGGGTGTAAATGTAAATGGTATTGTGTTTTTAATTTCAAATTTTATTTGTTCATTGTTGTTAAATAATAAAGCGATTCTTTTTGTATATTAACCCTGTATCTTGCAACCTTGCTATAATTATTTATTAGTTCCAGGAATTGTTTTGATTGATTCCTTGGGATTTGCTACATAGACAATCACGTCATCTGCAAACGAAGACAGTTTTATTTTTTCCTTCCCAATCTGTGTTTCTACTTTTCCCTTTTCTCATCGCATTAGCTAGGACTTTCAGATGATGCTGGGTAGGAGCGGTGAGAGTGGACACCCTTGCCTTATTCCCAGTCAAGTGGGAAAGCGTCTAGTTTTCCACCATTAAGGATGACGTTAGCTAGATTTTTTGTAGATGCAGCAGTCCCCCACCTATCCATGGATACATTCCATGACCCCGAATGCCTGAAGCCACAGATAGTATCGAACCCTACACATACATACCTATGATGAAGTTGAATTTATAAATTACAAGTTAGGCACAATAAGAGATTAAGAATAATAATAAAATAGAACAATTATAACAGATACTGTAATAAAAGCCATGTAAATGGCTTTTAGGCCATAGTTAGGTAAAATAAGGGTGACTTGAACACAAGCACTGCGATAACGCAACGGTCAGTCGGATAAGCGACAGGGCTACTACGTGACTAACGGGCAGGTAGTGTATATGATATGGGTACGCTGGACAAAGGGACGATTCATGTCCTGGGCGAGATGGAGCGGGATGGTGTGAGATAAAACTATCAATTGTTTATTTCTGGAAGTTTCCATTTATTATTTCCATGCTGCGGTTGAGCACAGGTAACTGAAACCACGGAAAGTGAAAATTGTGGAAAGCAAAACCACAAATAAGCGGGGGGGGCGCTACGGTATCCTCCATCACGTAAAGGACGTCCCTTTCTATTTCTACTCTGCTGAGAGTTTTTATCATAAATGAGTGTTGTATTTTGTCAAAATCTTTTTCTGCATCTATTCATAGGATCATGTAACTTTTCTTCATTAGCCTACTGATGTGATGGGTTATATTAATTGATTTCAAATGTTGAACTAGCCTTGCATAACTGCAATAAATCTTATTTGGTTGTGCTGCATACTTTTGTTATGCATTGTTGGATTTGATTTGCTAATATTTTGTTGAGGAGGAACTGCTTTTTAAGCAGCAGTAAAACAAATATTATTTTACAATAATCCACATGGATTTGTGCAAAATAATTCTTTTTTACATTCTTTGCATAGGAGGATGATTAAACAGCATGTTAACTGGGACTATATATTTGAGAACGTAAAGTAAAGGGATCGTGTCGACATAATGATATCTACATGTCTTTCGTATTTGTCCCCATCTCCACCAGCTGCTTTTCTCTCCATGGGCTATAGCTGGAATCTCGGCTCAATTCTTTCAATTTCTAGTTGTCACTTTTCCACTGGGAGCTTCATGGTCCCCTGCCCCATGCATACTTCAGTGGTCAGACCAGAATTTGAGCACGGTTTAAATGCAGATTTGGGGGCTCAGCACTCTAAGGCTCCCTTCCTTCTGGAGCCCTCTCCTTGCTTCCCAGCTGCTCTTCCAGTTCTGAACTCTGTCCTCAGACAGCACCGTCCAGTAAGGCTGCAACTTCCTGGAGCCTCCTCGGTGATTGGTGAGCATCTCTGGGCAAAAAAACTGCAAACTCAGAACCGTAATGGTGTAGTTCCAATCTTTTAAGTGTAGACTCTCCGATTTCTGCCTGCTTTTAGTCTCTGTTCTAATGTGTTCAAACAGTTGATTTTTTTTTATATTTTCATACAGACTTTATTTATCAGTGTTATCTGTGGGAAGGTTAGTCCAACGCAGTATGCCACCATCACCAGAAGCCAAATTTCCCAGTATTACTGTTTTGCTCCGTACTGGAATCAGCCCCCGTTCCCATCCCATTTCTGTTGTTTTTGATAGAACAGGAATTTTGTTCAAATGTCCACCCTCCTCCCACATATCTCTGGAGGTGAATCCTGATTAGTCTACATCAGTGTTATAATTAATTTCCCTTGCATCAGCAATATGTTTAGGAAGGGCCATATTTCAGTCAGGAAACCAGAAGCTTCTTTTTGCAATCCAGATATAAAGGGTTTTAATACAGGATATTGGTGGCTTTACCCAGAAAAATGGTCCAAGGAAGCAACGCTCAGAGAAATCACCATTGACCTCAACTCGAAGCACTCAAGCAGGTCGTTTTCCAAACTCACCTCGAAGGTTCTAGGAAGGTGCCTCCGCTCACAACTCTGGCTGTAATTGGCTGGAGAACAATGATCTCTCTCTTGCTCTGGCTCAAGGGAGCCTCTCAGCGACACACTCCAGCCTGGAACCATACAACGAAGGGGATTCTGGCAAAGGTAACTCCTGGCTTCTTCCTCTTCAAAGCAAAGGAGCCCTTAGCAGGGGTCACGGTGCTGCCAAGTCAACATGGCTAACCCGACGCAGGGCTGTGACCCAAATGAGCCGAGGGCACGGGGCGGGAAGGGAGCTAGAGAGCTTCCGGAGGTTTATTTGCTGATAAACTAAATAAAACAAAGCTTCACAGAGAGCAGTCCCTCCTCTTCTTCCACTGGATTTTCCTTTTCGCATGTGACTCTTGGAACCAAAGCATCGATCTTTTGACCATGAGAGGAGTCTGCTGAGATGGAGGCCGAGGCGGCGTCTGAAGCCAGTCCAAACTGGACTTCTCGTTATGTGAGAGTAAGTGTGATTATTTCAGTCATTTTCAAGTGGTTTTTCTATTACTTGTAACAAATACAGCATATTATTTAGATCATGGAGGTAAATCCCAGAAGAAACCGTTTAAAGGGGTGAAAGTGGGAGCCTTCAGGGAGAAAAACTCGGGGTAACGAGATGTGCTGTTTATTCTATGCATTGTGCTATATTTTACATTGTCAATAAGATAACATGCACTATTTGAATAAAAAATTAGATTAGAAAAGAGACAATCCAACACTAGAAAAGAGACAATCCAACACCTCATCTCCATCCCCCATCATGCTTTTCTCGACTCACTCCATTGTATAGTACAAAAAAAAAATGGCAGCTAAAAGCAACAATTCTTCTTTGTTCTTAATTCAGGCAATCTTCATTTCTAACTGCCTACTGTAAAGCTTCCTACGTGAACGCCATTCTCAGCCCCTCAATCCACCGTCTGTCACCAAAATAATCATTCCGAAGGGCAAATACGATCACAATCCTCTTCTATTTAAAATCCTTAACTAGATGCACGGTGTCTCTACAAGATCAAATCCAGATTCCACACTGTGGTACCCAAGACTTGTGATCCGGCCCCCAACACTCTCATGCACATATTCTAAAACTTTGCTTTTCTCCGAACACCCCGTGTTCTCTCGGACCTCCACTCCTTGGCACACACCGTTTCTTTGGTTTGGAATGTCCCTCCTCACCAATCCCTTTTCAACGACCTCTCCTGTGCAGATGTCTAACTCCCTAACTCCTTCCCCCATCTCTCCTTGCAGATAAGCTGTAAGTACCTATTGTCCCCATCAGCACGAATTATACTACACACCAAAACCAGAAAGTCTATGGAACTAAAATATTTTTGGTAACTCATTTGATGGCAAAACAGAGTTGAACTTTTAGATTTATAATCTCACTTTATTCCCCTTCGTGTGAATATCCATTCATTTTGTCGCAGAAATATTAATGGGTTTCATTACAGAGTGAAGCCTCAGACCCCACTGGTGGTGTTATGTAGCATGCAGCTTATGCACCTGTGACCCATCCCCAAAATGGCTACTGCAATATTTCTCATTCCACAAGTTCTAGAACTTTCACTACTCATCGAGAGGTGAGGTCTATTTCCTTTCCCCCGTGAAACTGGGAGTGACTTTATGACTGCCTTGATGAACAAAAGCAGCTCAATGACACTGCTTTTTTATGACTTTTCCATGACTTCCAAGGCAAAGTCATAAAAGGTGATATGCTTGTTTTCCTTTCTCTCTCAAAATGCTTGCCCTGGAAACCCAGTCACTGTGTTGTGAGGAAGCCTGGCCACATGGCGAGGCCATTTGTAGGTGTTCTGGTCCACAGCCCCAGCTGAGGTCCCAACTACCAGCCGGCATCGACCGCCATGCACGTGAGTGAGTGATGCCTTCAAGCGGTGCCTGCCCTCAGCCTTCAGGCACCTCAACTATTGGCCAAGTGGGGCAAAGACAAGCTGGTGCTGCCAAGCCCTGCCCCAAACCCAGATTCATAAGAAAAATTAATGTTTTTGTTGTTTCAAGGCTCTAAGCTTTGGGGTAATTGTTCTGCAGCCATAGTAACTAGAATTCTTGCAAAAATGTGAAATAGTCTAAATACCAAAACCCATCAAAGGTTTCAGATATGTATACTCTAATTGTGCATTTGCGTATCAATTTTTCAATGGAATTAGAAGTTCTTTGTGAACAATAACTAAGTCTTTTCATCCTGGTATTTGCAGAGCCAGTGTTTAAAATTGGATGGGTCCTCAAGGCCTGTCTATTGTATTAATGTTGAATGGATGGGTGAATAAATAAGTAAATAAAGTAATGTCAAATAAATGGTTATTTTGAACTAGTTTTTAGGGGACTCTACTTTCATTCAACTCAATCCATTGCTCAAAAATCACTTAGCATGACTTATCTTTATAATTATTTTCAGTTGATGAAAATATTATTTAAAGTTTCATTAATTTTGCTATCTTGTTTTTTAGCCCAAAGTATTATCTGCTGTGATTACATACTTTATCCATCAAAATATGTTCCAAATTACCCTTGGCTGCTTCTAAAAGTCAAATGCATCTTTTAGGATGAAGACTTCCCATCACTGAGAATTGCCAAAATAATTTGACATAAACTCTGAACGTAATCGTAAAACAGAAGACCCCATGTTATTGCAGAAGGCAATGTTCAAATGCAACGCAATGATGCATAGATGCAAATATTTCAGCATCCATGGTGATAACTTTGGAAGAAAGATTTTCATTAATTTGGAGTATACGTTCCACTTCGCAGGACAAAAATGTTTGTCTCGTGGTCACACGTCACGTCACCCATATATTTAACTACATAAGGGAAAAGGGAAGAAAGGAAGTGAAAAAAAAAATAATCATGTCATTAAGACATGCATAGATAATGTCTATTTTTCAGTGTCCCTGGGAATAACTTGGGAATAACTCTTTTAGCTCTTCCCAGGGAA
This sequence comes from Pteropus vampyrus, assembly GCF_000151845.1. Classification (NCBI taxonomy): domain Eukaryota; kingdom Metazoa; phylum Chordata; class Mammalia; order Chiroptera; family Pteropodidae; genus Pteropus; species Pteropus vampyrus. Next base: position 1,311,679 of record NW_011888830.1, read on the forward strand.
TGTTACAATGACGTAATGAACGAGGCACACATTTTACAGTTCTGCCGCCCAGCGCTTGGTCGGAATCTAATGGGTGCTCGCCACCCTGCTTTTCCTCCTTCCTCACCCTTGTGCAGATGGCCTAGCTAGGTGGTGTGTAGGTGTGTCTCAGGAGAATACACATTCAGAGGAAACATTGCTGTGACAGCAAAAAAGTCATTGGATAAATATAAATATCAACCACACAGTGTCTCAAAATAAAAAAATAAAAATAAAAATAAATGCCAAAAGGGAACAAATCTTACAACCCACAGCAAAACTTCTTGAAGATTGTTTTCTTTCTCCCCTCTGATGTCTCACTGGGCCCAGAGAGAACACCACCTCCAGGCCCCCTTCTTTCTCCTCACTTCCCTCCAAAAACCCCCTCTCTCCCTGCCTCTCATCAGCCCCCCTCCACACACACACACACGCCACCTTGTTCCTTTTCTGCCCTGCCTCTCTCATCTTCTGAATCCATTCCTTTCTCATCCTGCTGCTTTCTGAGATCAATCAGACTGGCCTTGGCTGCATTTAACTCCCTCTCTCTCCCATTAACCGCACACGCAATCCTGGGGCCGGGAACACAGGGCAGGTAAAGGCAGAATTCTCCTGTTCGAGGTGAGTCGGGGGAGAAAGAGGCTGCAAATCCTCAACTATTAATTTTGTTCTTGTCATACCCACATCTTACGAGCCGAATTGCATTTCATGAAACGGTAGTGGTATGATGGGCAATCTTAACCAGATACCCTGCTAGGACCTCATGAGGTAGAGCACGGCCTGGCTATAGATTCCAGGTGAACAGCTCAGGGACCACTGGTACATACTGCTGCAGCCCTGCTGGGATCTGGGTAAATTGGTATTGATTCAAACAGACAGGTAAAGTTCCACGAGGAGCTATCTCATTCCTGGGGTCCCCCTCCTTTTACCTGGTACCTCAGCACTACTTTTCTAGGTCTAAAAGGGAGTTTAAAGTCCCAGAAATTGCCAAGAACCTGGCAATGAAAGTCTACCATCCCTTCCTGTGTCCCCAGCCCCTCCGCCTCTCTCTGGACTCTGAACCCTGGTGAAGTTCTGGGGATCAAAAGGTGGAGAAGCTGCAGCAGCAGAAATTCCCATTTATGATAGGGTCACCTAATAAAATACAGGACACTCAGTTAATTTCAACTAAAGAACAAATCATTTCTTAGCTTGTCCTTAAAGAGTCTACGGAAACTCTCTCGTCAGCACACCCTGCATAACAGAGCCCAAAGTCTCAACTCAGTCCTTGGAAAGGGGAGTTGGGAATTTCAAAGCAGAGTGCTTGTAGGGATGTTTAAAAGTCTGAAGAAAGCCTGCTTTGATAGATTAAGAAAACATATACCATAATAAAATGTACTATAATAAAAGATACTATAATAAAATGTAACTACACTACCTGGAAAGCTTAAAGAGGGATGAGGGTAGGCATCAGCCAAAGTGCTCAAAAAAAAAAAAAAAAAGAAAGAAAAAGAAAAAGAATTCACAGGAATGTAAAGTAGAGCATAAGGAATATATAGTCAATAACATTGTAATAACTATGTATGGTACTAGGTGGGTACTCGACTTAATACGGTGACCACTTTTTAAGGTCATAAAGGTCTACTCACTATGTTGAACACCAGAAACCGAGATAAGATTGTATGTCAACTATAATTTTAAAATTAATGAATTAATTTTAAAAATTCATGATTCTTTTTCTTGAAAGACACTAACACAGATTGAGTAGCAAAGAGAAAATTTGAAGTGATAAATACAGTCCGATCTGGTTAATTCTCACTTTCTTATCTTCAATCCCAATCATTCTAACAAAAAAAGAAAAACAAGAATCTCGCCCTAATTCTTCAAAGACTGAAACTATTGCAGTGTCACTTCATAGTGCTAAATCATTATTTTGAAAGCAAATATGGAATGTATTACATTTTGTTATACGAGCATAAACTATTCTAGTTAAATTAGTAAAAATTATTAGAAGTGTATAGACGTATCTACATAGTATTAATTGCTAATAATCAAATTATGAAACCAGAAGAATCACCAAATCACCTAAGTTTCATAGCAGATATCCAACTTGTTTTCTTTTGCTGTTTTTAAAAACTACATTACCCCCCATAAGATATAGAACTTGTCAAAGCATTTTCGAGCAAAGGTTCAAGGGTTGCACTACAAAGGATTCTGCAGATGTGTCTACAGCCATGCCACCCTGAACGAGCCTGATCTCGTCTGATCTCGGAAGCTAAGCAGAGTTGGGCTTGGTTAGTACTTGGATGGGAGACCACCTAGGAAGACCAGGTACTGTAGGCGATACATACATACATAAAATAACGAAGGATTCTGCAGATGAAAAGAAAAGACCCTCTGGCCTCAGGATAGACAGGGAGTGTGCTGGTTCATGGGCAGCAGCCACCACCACCACCACCACCACCACCACCACCACGGGGGGCGAGGAGTACTGCGCGACCTCCTGTGCCCAGGGCTATTCCCTGTTGCCCGAATGGTAGGGGGACTCCGGGGAGGTTGGGTCACTGATGAGATTCAGCCCCAGGGGAGGCAGAGCGGGGAAATGGGGATAGGCATTTAGAGCGTGCCCGAGGACTGGAACAGGACCAGGCTTCGGACCGAAGGCCCAGGCAGTCCCAGATCAGCCTGTCCTACTTACGCCTCCTCTGAAAGAGTCCAAAAATTATTCCCACCTTGAACTCTCAGCTTGAAAGGAATGCTATTCTGCTGAAACATGACGTCAGAGGTGCGATGGTTAGCGGTATGCATCCACTTGATGGGCCATGGGCGCCCACATTAAACATTCCTTCTGGATGCGTCTGCAGGGCATTTCCAGGTGGCGTTAGCAGATACAATGCTAGGACTTCATGAGGTACAGCATGGCCTGGCCATAGATTCCAGATGAGGTCTGCAGCTGGGTCAGTGGATCTGGGAGATGGCCCTCCCTGGGGTGGGCAGGCATCACCAATCCACCGAGGACCCGAACAGAACAAAAAGGCAGAGAAAGGAATGCACCCCCTTTACTTCCTACCTGTCTGCTTGAGCTGGGACTTCGGTCTTCTGTCCTTGGACTGGGACTGGGACTTATGCCATCGGCTCCCCCAGTTCCCAGGCTTTCAGACTCAGGATTATGGCACTGGTCTTCCTGGGTCTCCAGCTCCACGCTCAGCTCATGGGACTTCTCAGCCTCTGGATCACGTGAGCCGATTCCCCAAATCTCTCTATCTGTATGTACATCTATGTGTACGTCTGTATCTAAATCTCTCCCATTGATTCTGTTTCTCCAGAGAACCCTAACACAAGAGTGAAAATAAGTCCATTAAAAAAACATCATAGACGGAAATGAACTTGGACTTACCAACCTGGCGACGTGCTCCTGCACATCCCTTCTCCCTACATCCCTTCTCCCCACATCCCTTCTCCCCACATATTTTAGAAGTGACGGCCCATGCAAAGACAGCAGCTTGTCCCCGGTTTAGCAGCTAACCAAACTGCATGCTCACTGAAGGCAGAAGTCTCTCAGAGATGTGTAGCTCCCACAGGGCCTAAAACCTAGAAGCAAGTGCTTCGCACGTAGGTAGCAGTTTCAGAGAATTAATGAAGGCCATCTCCAAATTACATGCTGACATTTAACAACACTAATGAGTATCGCATTATTGACCTCGAAAAAGAAAACTGAATCACACAGACACCACCCTGCCGTTACAGTTCTCCTAGACGCCTTTAGAATGAGACTAAAACACAGATCAGGCAAGTGTGGGGCAGACTGCAGTCTCCAGGCCATCAGTTGGGCCCCCTTCACCAGCATTAAATTAGCCATGAGAAAATGAATAAAAGTCTCATCAGCATGTTATACACATTGGCAAAAAGAATAAATAAAACCATTTTGACAAAATCCGTCTCCCTTTTCTAAAGACTTGTTCATTTGATCTTTATCCCAAACCTTCCTTGACATAATTAACCAAAGGTTGAAAACTAAAGATATGAGACATGCAAAAGCTTATTAGATTATCTAGTCTACATTTAGGCCACATGTGCTATTACATGTTCCCTGCAGAAATATTTTCTAGAACTCTGTCTAATTCTTTTCCAGTAGACGGCCTCTAATGCTTTAGTCTTTTTCTGAGGAGCTTGTCCCAGTTAGGCACATCTTAGACACCTGACAATTTTTCTGAAACTTCTATTTCAATATGTCATATTTAAATTTTGCCCCATTACTCCTACTTAGCCCCTTTTCTCATCACCATATTGTATACTTTTCATATTCCTTTTCAGGCATAATTTAACCATGCTTCACACATTAACTTGAGTAGACAGTATATGGTATAAATTGCAGAAAACAGCGATGTGTGAAGACATTCTGTGGTGAATAAATTAAAACATTAATTTCAGACATATCAAACTAACGCTTTTTAAATTCGTGGTTCCTACAATTTTCAGACCTGTTTCTAAAGTCTTTGAAATGGGGGAATTAAATGGAAAAGATTAGTTTAAAACCTCTACTTTTATTTCATAGGTTGGAGATCAGCCATTGCCATGAATATTTAAAAGAAGAATTTTTGAAAGAGAATTTAACGCAGAGGGCCTCCTCTGACTTCAGATGTTGACATTCAGACATAGAGGTGGGAAAGACATAATCACCACCAGTCCGGCAGGTAAGAGAGAATTAAGGTTATTGCCAATCCTGAAAGGACTTTCTCGCCCCCAAGTACATGTACAACGAATCTGAATTGACTGAAGAAGCAAACGTGTTTATAGAATGAAGGGAAGATTTAAAAAAGGAGAACCTAACTCAAATTTAACCGAAATTTTTATGTGAAAAGAAAAATATTCCCAGCACAGGCTCTCCTGGGATTCTCCAGTTTCTGGTTTCCACAGGAATATACATGGAACTGGCACCAACACACACACACACACACACACACACACACACACACACACACACACACTCTCTCTCTCTCTCTCTCTCTCTCTCTCTCTCTCTCGTTTTTTAAGTAGTGAGACTTGAGAAAAAGAATCAAGTTTATCCTCATTCCCAGTTTTATTTTTCTCCGTAGTATTGATCATTTATACCATACTTTCATTTATTTCATTTATTGCCTCTCTCTCCCAGCCCCGCCCCCCACCTAGAATCTAAGCTCCATGAGGACAGAAATGTTGTTTTGTTTTGTCTTGTTCACTTCAGTATCCCCAGGGCCTAGAAGAGTGCCTGACCCATAGTAGCAGTTAATAAACATTGATGGAATGAATTCATTTATTTGGCCCTGATTTCTCTGTTTAAGGAATCAAACAGAAGGATATGCATACCTCTCTGTTAAAATTGTCCCCAAATTGTCCGAGATCGTGCCACTAGGAAGCAATCAAGCTGGGCTTCAAATGCAAGAGCTAGGATCTCCCTCCCCCCAAATTTCGCTCTACTATTGGAAGTTCTTTAAATTCCCAAAGGAGGCTTTGAGATAGTATTAATCCTTAAAATATAAACTAGAAAACATCTCTGTCTGACTAATTAGAGGTGCTAAAGATGAATCCCCACGAGGGCTGAGGTAGAGTCTCAATTGTCTCGGTCTCAGCTCATGACAGAGGCCTGGTATTAAGCAATAAATGAGGGCCAATGGGAAGAGCTGCCCTCAACTGTGCTAGCCACACAGGTCTAAGCACCTACTTACACTAACTCA
>NW_011888830.1:1317436-1324360 GCF_000151845.1 Pteropus vampyrus
TCTCTGTTAAAATTGTCCCCAAATTGTCCGAGATCGTGCCACTAGGAAGCAATCAAGCTGGGCTTCAAATGCAAGAGCTAGGATCTCCCTCCCCCCAAATTTCGCTCTACTATTGGAAGTTCTTTAAATTCCCAAAGGAGGCTTTGAGATAGTATTAATCCTTAAAATATAAACTAGAAAACAACTCTGTCTGACTAATTAGAGGTGCTAAAGATGAATCCCCACGAGGGCTGAGGTAGAGTCTCAATTGTCTCGGTCTCAGCTCATGACAGAGGCCTGGTATTAAGCAATAAATGAGGGCCAATGGGAAGAGCTGCCCTCAACTGTGCTAGCCACACAGGTCTAAGCACCTACTTACACTAACTCACTCACTTTTTACAATAATTCTATATGGGAGTACAATTACTATTCTCAGTTTCCAGATGAAGAACGTAAGGCATAAGAGAATAAATAACTGACGGTTGGTTATCAATGTGTTGTCTCTTGCGGGCAAACTCAACTCTCTTTGCCTTGTTTTGTGAGCTGGAGCCGGTGGGACGTTAGGCTGTGTCAACAGAGGGCACCAGAGGGACACTGCATGGCTGCGGCCCCAGGAAGACCCTCCCTTATGGGCTCCGACCCTCCACACTCTTTATTCCGTGTGGGAGCCCAGAGGCCAGCTGCACCGCGGGCCACGTTTTCCTCACAGGTACCTGTTTCTGCAGACCAGCTCCGGCCCCACCTCCTGGGAGGTCTTTTGTTCCCATGTTCCTGTGGTAGCCACAGCTTCTCTGAAGAGGACTGAACCCCAGGCTTGGGGGAGGGACGGGGGTCCTTAGTTCCTTTATTGTGCCCCATCCCTCAGCCAAGAGGTAGAGGTCACACCTTGTGTACCCCTTAGATGCCTTTATTCCTTCTAGCAGCTAACCCTTTCTACTAGTTTACAATTCTTTATATTAGATTGTCCCTGGATATAGTGCTGGGAGGGGTCTGTATTCTATCAGTCCCCAAATTGCCCGAGATCGTGCCACTAGGAAGCAATCAAGCTGGGCTTCAAATGCAAGAAGTCTGATACCAGAGGACACACTCCAAACTGTGATGCCACGCTGTCTGGGACAAAATCCAGGCTAACTTCCCCTATGGCCTGGACACCTCTACTGGCACAGGAAGTGTTTACTTCCCTAGGAGTTTCATTCAATGGCAAAAATGAGAATTGTGGTACCTGGGTAAGATGTTGAATTTCATCTTCTCAAGAATGGTATGGACTAATATCACACAATTCTAAATCTTAATATTTCAAATCACTTTCACATGTAGGATTTCACCCAAACAACTTTGTATAGTTCATAAGGCACATATTATTCTTCCTATAAAGAAGCTGAGACCACATATTAAAATTTTGCATGAGAAGTTAAACTCATTTCCCAGCTCCCAGCCAGAACTTTGTCTATATCATTGTCTTGCCTTGAGGTTTAATTACTCCGGAGTCAATTTGACTAGAAGACTGAAAAATGGATCCCCAAAAGATCCACGTCCTAGCCCTTGGCACCTGTGAATATGATCTATATGGGAAAAGAGTCATTGCAGATGTGATTAAATTAAGGATCTTGAGATGAGATTATCCTGGATAATTGAGATGGGACCTAAATGCCATCACAACAGTTGTTATAAGAGAGAAGTGAGGGAGACTTTACACACAGAGAGAAGGGGTGCTGTAGAGAGAAGGGGTGTCGTGAAGACAAGGGCAGAGATTGGAGCAATGCAGCCGCAAGCCAACGAATGCCTGCAGCTTCCGGCAGCTAGCAGAGGCAAGGTGCAGAAAGAGGCAAGGAACAAATTCTTCTCTAGAGCCTCTGGAGGGAGCACGGCTTTGCTGCCATCTCGATTTTGGCCCAGTGATACTGATTTCTGATTTCTGGCCTTCAGAACTATGAGAGAATAAGTACATTATTTTAAGGCACCTTTGTGGTAATTTGTTCTAGCAGCCTCAGGAAACTAATACACTGACAAATTCAAGTTTAAAAGAAAAGTATGCAGATAGAAAATAACTTGCCTAACATGACATAAAAAGATCTATAAACCCAGCTGCATAAAAATTCAGAAGGACGTTGAGAATGAAAACACAAGCTACAGACTGGAAGAAGACATTTACAGTATAAATATCTTACAAAGGACCTGTATCCAGAATATAGAAAGAACTCCTTCGAATTAATAAAAAAAATCAACAACTCAAAAAAATTTTAATGGGCAAAATACTTGAACAGGCTTATTACTAAAAGCCTGTCATTTGGATGACAATTACTATTGTCATCCAAATGACAATAAGCATATGAAAATGTGCTTAACATTATCAGCCAATTGGGGAATGCAAATTAAAATCCCAATGAGAAAATGATATATCACTACGCCCCTGATGACACCAAGTGTTGGTGAAGATATAGAATAGCTAGAACTCTCATACACTGCTGGTGGGAGCGTCAATTGGTATAACTTAGGAAAACTATTTGACAGTCTGCTAAAGCTAAACGTATGTATATGCTAAAATTCAGATAGTCCATTCATGAATAGATACACATGATTAAGTATGCTTATGTCCATCAAAAGACATGAACTAAAATGCCCAAGAAAACCCATCAACAGCAGAATGGATAAAAAACTGTGGCACATATCTGTAATGAAATAACAGACAGCAATGAAAAAGAACAAACTACTGCCACACCTAACAACATGAATGAATCTTGCAGACGTAATATTAAGCAAAAGAAGTCTGACACAGAACAGTACACGCTGTATGATTCCATTTACATGAAGTTCAAGAATGGGCAAAACCAAGTCACAGTGGCAGAGGTTACAACTGTGGTTTCCTTGAGGAGTCATATGCTGGAAGGAAGCATGGTAGAGGCTGCTGGTGTGCTGGAAAAAGTCTGTATCTTAACCCAGGGGGAAGGGACTTACACGGATGTATACAAAAGTAAAAGAAACTGAGCTGTATACTTAAGATTTTTGTTCTTTACTGTATACAAGTTAGATGTTAATAAAAAAAGAACACTAAAAATGGATGTTAAGGATAGAAAGGTATTAAGGTTAATGCATCACCTTTAGGATAGTGAGGAAACCAGCATCCCAGTTGAGTTTTACTAAAAAATGGTCTTGTGAAAACTAATTTCCTCATTTGTAAAACTGGAATATTAATAGCTACCAACCTCATATCGCGATTAATATACGGATAGAGTAAGATAATGTATAAATATCCTTGTGTTCCAATAAGAGGAGCCCCACGTGAATATAAGGTAATATTATTTGTGGGGTGTTCCAAGGACTCTTTTTCACTTAAATAATCTCGTATACAGAGGGGAGAGGGGAGGGGGGAGTGAGGAAGTAGACAGGATAAAAGGAGTCAGATATGTGATGACAGAAAGAAATCTAACGATGGGAGGTGAACACACAATGTAAATATATATATATATGTATATATATATACGTGCGTGTGTGTCTTAATGTTAAAATGTACAGCTGAACCATCGAATTTCATTAACCAATGTCACTATAAAAAATAAATAAAATATTGCAATTAAAAAAAACTCGTAAATACTACTTTCTTTCTTTTAAACAAGTCGTTAAAACCCATAAAGTAAATGAAAGTGGAAACTTGAGTCAGGACAGCATCAAATCGATATATTGGGGGTTAAACTAGCACTGCCTATCCTTTCCATGACCCTTCTGATGGGCAATTGTCATAAAACTGAAAAGTTAATATTTATACTTACTAAATCTTTCTGAAGGTGTCCAGAATCTACTTAGTGACAGGATTTTCAATTCTAGAGACTCCAATAAAAGATTTATAAACAGCCTTGAGCCCAATAATACCATACAGCTTATCTCTTTCTTTTTGAGGGCTATTGGTAAAACAATTATACAATAATCTGGTTGTTGTCACATCTATCTACATAGTTCAAATCATAGAGTCCCTCTAAACCTGAGCTGTCCAATATGGTAGCCAGCAGGCACGTGTGGGTATTGAGCACTCGAAATTCAGCTGATCTGAATTGATTTGTCCTGTAAGTGTAAAATACACACACTTTCAAAACTTTCTCCCCCTAAAAAGTAAAATATCTCATTAATATTTTTATACTGATTACATGTCAAAATGATAATATGTTAAACATACTGGGTTAAGTAACATATATTATTAAAATGAATTTAACCTATTTATTTTTACTCTTTTTTAATATGGCTAATAGAAAACTTTAAATTCCATATATGGCTTGGATTATATTTCTATTGGACAGCAAAGCTCTAAATAAAGGTGGAAATTTTTATAATGCTATTCCTTTCAAGACAGAGTTTTCAGAAAGAGTTTTAAGAATTAGGGTTAAGATTACTTAATGTTTTCTGGACAAATCTTTGTCTAAGATTAAAACGTTTGTTTAATCTTTACGACCAACTGAGTTTTAGAATGGTCATGTGATGTTGGTCTACATGAAATCACAGAACATTTGACACATATATCGACATGAATATTTAATAACATGTAAACCTGCAGTTCTAAAACTTTCAAGGGCTTTGAACTATAGAGGCAGAGAAATGACCTTAGTTCATATACGGAACTTCTCGGGACACCCCAACACAAAAACTATATTCAATTAACCAAAAACAATACTGGTATGGACTGAATTATGCCCCGCCAAGTTCATGTGGAAGGCGTGAGCCCTAGTGTGATGGTATTTGGAAGTGGGGCCTGTGGGAGGTAATTAGGTTTAGATAAGGTTATGAGCATGGGACACCGATGATGGGGTTAGTGCCTTTGTAAGAAAAGTTCTCTCTTTCTCTCTGCCATGTAAGGACACTGTGAGAAGGTGGCCATCTGCAAGCCAGGAAGAGAGCCTCCACCGGGAACTGACACTGTCAGAGCTTGATCTGGGATTTCTGGCCTTCGGGACGACGAGAAAATTAATTTCTATTGTTTAAGCCACCCAGTCTATTGTGTTTTGTTATGGCAGCTCGATCAACTAGTACAGATACCTACCACTTAAAGCAATCTCTTTTTATTATCACAGTTAATTTTTAATAATTATGACTATATACAGTATCGTTATATAAAGGCATGGTGATTTGCACGATATGGAGAATAAATAAACATTTGCTGATTTTCTCTGTAAGTTAATAGGGCAGATCTGACTTCTAGCCTCGGGAGACCACCTGGCTCACAGACCTTCTTTGAAGAGTCAGGAAAAAGGGTCAAGGAAAAGGATTATTACTTTGAAATATTTTCTTAACTATATAAAAAATATTTTCTTCAGTAAGTAGAATTCATATTTCCACTTGAACTGAAAATGCAAAGTTGTTAACATTTCCCCTAGGGATCTGCTTCTTGGTATGGCACAATCATTTCATCATAGTATAAGCAAAATAAAATCTCATTTTATGCTCTGAGGCATGAATGGTGCTAAATGTCCCTCGGTCAGTATAAAACTCGGCTTTGTGACTTTTGGAATAACATTTTAAGAAAACATTACAAAAAAAGAAAAGGAAAGGGTCCCAGCGTGAGGAACAAAATCATATCCTTTGTTTCTCTAGAAACATTCAAAACATCTTTGGGTTTTTAATTGCTTAGTTTTAAGAAACAAAGAGAAAGAGAATGGAGGAGAATCAAATAGGGTAGTTGATTTAATCCCTGTTATCACTTTAACCCCTTCTGCCACCTTTCAGGGCTCCAAGGGGTCGAAGAACTCCAAAAAGCTCTATACAAAATTTTGTTGGTCCTATACATATTTTCTGGGGAAATGGCCCTGAGCTTTGAACATAATCTTGAAGAAGACAGTGACCAAAAAGGTTAATGACCTCTCGTTTAAGGGTTTGCTTTAGTGAACTGAACGAACAAGTCTCCTCTCACCTGGCCAGGTATAACCAGCCTCCCCGCTTGCTGCTTACCACCTAAGACCTTAGGATGTGCACCAGGCCTCGCTTCCACTACTTGGTAGTAAACTTGTTTCTTGGTTTTGTTTCCCAGTGTGCATATGTCTATGCCAGTCACCTCCAATATCTCCCTTCCTCGAAGCTGTCCTACTCTGTACATCTCTGTTCAATAAAAGTGAACCCTGAGTGGCTGTCTTCCCATTTGAGGCCCACCATAGAACCTATTCCATTCATCGACATACCCTTCCCTTATTCCTCTCTACTCTTTGGGGCCACTTGAATTTGCCACAGTACTAGATGGGTTGTTTGTCCCTTTACTCTCTGTATTTGGGTTTAGAAATGATCAGTTTGGGAGGGACTTTAAAGCAGGTCAGATCCTTTACTGCCATGCCCAGGTGTTATAAAAAATTCTTATCCATTCCCGCCCTAAAGATGTGAGGAAAAATGGGGTGCTCTTAACTACCCAGACAAGAATATTATATAAAAGTAATAAAAGCTTTCTGTTGACGTCAATTATGTTGGCACTACTACATCAAGCGGCAGAGTCCTCTGCACCTGCCTGGCCATGTCTTCCCTAAGAATCAGCAGAACGGTCAAGCACCCACTAACGTTGCACCCCTTACCCGTCCACCTTCTCCAAGCCCCCCACATTCCAAGTTCTTTCCTTGAATATAACTCCGCATCTCCCTACAACCCTCCTTGTATCGGGGTAAAGAATTAAGAGTCACTTTCTACACTCTTCTCGCCACTAAATTCTAAACCCTCTTCGTTTCCTTGAAGAGCACAGAGGAGTAAGTTTGGGGGTACTTGTTTTTTCTAAAACTTGCCTAAAACCAGTGACTCTGGCCCTTGGACATCCTGGACCTCAAGGCGAAGGGGGGACTGGTCAGGAGGGTCCGCGACACCCAGGACTATTTATAACAAGGTCCGCCCCAGGGAGCGGCGGCCGGAGGCGGGTGAGCCGCGGCGCCGGGACTCCCTGACCCCCGCGGCGCGGGCCTGAGGACCCCCCGGGGAAGGCCGGCCGGG
>NW_011888830.1:1326125-1345487 GCF_000151845.1 Pteropus vampyrus
TGGCAGCAGAGTAGCGAGCATGGGGATTGTTTTAACAACCCGGAGAAGTCTCATGTAAGCTGATGAAAATTAGAGGGCAATTGCAAGTAATAGAGCTTTTCAAACTAAGCTAACTATGATGTGAATTCAATAAAACCTGCTCTTAGTTCGTCTGAAAATGGTTTTATTATCGACATTTTGAAGATCCACTCGTATGTTTTCCCTGATTTAGTTTGACACTGTTTAATGAAAGAGACCTGAAATAGTTTTACATATTTAAAATATTTGGCTCTTTCTTTTTTCTACGTACATTTTGTTCCTTAGCAGTGTCGATTACTCAGTCATTTGGACTTTTAAAATCTCTCCATGTGTTACTGACCTATTGGTCTATCCGATTCATTCAGGAATGCAGGCTTCTTTCTTATTTATGACCTCAGGAAACTTACTACTTTATCTTAAAAGTGAGAGTACTTCCGTAGACCTTGTCCTGTGAGGTCCAAGGCCAAAATAAGGGAATAGCTGTTAAGAAGAAACCTGTATTTTCTTACCTAGATGATTTCCTTTTTAGAAATAGATTGCCGAAACACAGTACTCTATAGAGAAGCTTGTAGAATATTGTGTTTTAAAGTTTGACTGACATAGCAAGTTTTTTCTTTTTTCTTTTTTCCCCTAAATTATGGGTCTGATTCTTCTCTCTGCTCTGCAGGTGCTTTTTTAGAAAATAAACCATTGCATATTAAAGTGCAGTAGTTGAATGCAGAAGACTCACTTGTGTAAGAGATGAGAATCTTGCTTTCCTATCCAAATTATACTATATTCGAAATAACAAATCAGTATTTTTCCAGCGTGATTGCCTGAAAGCTGCTCAAAGGCAGAGATTTTTCTGGGTAAACTGAGAGTGCCAGGTAACTCTAAAATATACCATTATTCGTGCGCTCATGAAAATGGGTTGTGGAAATAAATTCGGAACCCTCCCTGGCATATGATTGGGCAAGGTTTTCCTTTTCTTTATAAACGTTTTTGTCATTTGAAAGAAAAGAAGCCTAGTAATTGGCATCTGTGGGCCAAATTTACTGTGAAAACCATGTGATCAAGCAAAACCGTTTTCTAAAGTCAAAGTAAAATTTCAAGTTTGTGTACTTCAGAGTAAGCAAAGTTTTAGGGAATTTTTTAGTGACTACAAATGCTGTGATTGACTGAGTTCTGGAAAATTATATTTCTAAATGGAAGTATAGGTTATCCATACTATATATATATATAATGAGATTCTAGTCTTTATTGTTCATTCATATCTTGCAGGCCATTAGGATTCTAATTTTTGATTGTTTTCTCATCCCAGATTATCACCATGAGGTATATAAGGTCTCAGAATTCAGCAACGATGTTAATGGGGAAGCCAAAGAGACACAACCCATTTTTTTAGGTAGGTTCCTATGTCAATTAATTTCTCAGCAGAAAAACGTGGCCATTTGCAATTAGGGGAAAAAATAAGAGGGGATCGTGCCAGAACGGGAAATGTCTGCCATTGCTTAATGTATGACATTCTTTTCAAGACCTTTTATTTTACAGATTGCCAATATATCCCTTATTAACATTGCTAAAAGTTGTAATTTCAGACATAAATGTTTATTAGTGTCTACACACAGTGCTAATTATCACTCACTCCCAGAGCCAGATGCTGACGGTGCATTTTTGTCGCTCTGCGTTCACCCCATTTACATTGCATATTTGCTGGCATGCTTCACTGGCAATAGTTTGTGTAATTGGGGTATTACATCTTTGACATCTGGATAACAGAAATTCAATTTCCAGGAAGCTGCTATTTGTTTGGTTTCCCTTCTGCCTTGGGTGGGATAGAGGATTAATACGCTGTCTTATTATAATGTCCCTTCACCTTTGTGGCCTGGTTGCTAATCCTGCCATGACAAAATTAAATTAAATCTACAGTCAGAAAGCATAAGGAAAATAAAAGTGCGATTGTCTGCGTAACCTCCTCTCGATAGTCCTGGTTATCATTGCACAGCTCCTCGTTTCCCTGGCTTTGCGTTCATTTCATGCCAACATTTGGGGTCAGAGACTAGCCATGCTTTGCTCTCACCGTCCTCATTCCCAGCTCAGCTCTGGGACAAACAGAGCAAAAGCAGCTTCTCTGAGACCTTCTGACAAGCGTAGCTGCATGATGGATGAATTGGTAGCCCGAAATGTTGCCACTCTTTCTACGTGTAGTTTTGGGTACAAATATCGTACGTGAAGGAACTTGCATATGCAGTTCGTTCTCTGCAGACCACGAGCCAAAAATCACACGACTTAGGATTTCGCCTCTAGGAGTGAAGGGCCCATAAATCAGAGGGGAGAGTAAACGGTGGCATTTGGCTCTGACCTTGCCCATGCTGGACGCCTCCCCACCACTGGTTGTAGGGGAAGGGCTGGATGCTGCACAACAAGGAAGCGGAGAAGGGGAGAAAGTCTGGGCAAGAGTGATTAAGAGCAAGGGCCAGGATTGCCATATCCCTGGGGAGAGTCGACAGAGCTTAAGGGAGCAGGATTGCTGCTCAGACCCAGGGTAAGCAGTGCCACAGATGAAGACAGTGTGGAAGCCAGACAGCGCGGTCCTCTGTCACCGGGATCTCTTTCTTTGTTGTTGTTTGAAGAAGAGAAAGGATGGGTTGCAAAGGACTTAAAAGTCAGACAGACACTTGATAGAGGTAAAATAGGAGGGAAACGTCAGCATTTCCTACACAAGCGATCGTTGGAAGAACGTGGATTGTTCCATCAAGGGAGAGAATATTACTGAGGCCAGCCTGCTCTCAGCACCTGTTTACTGGTAGGAGAACTAAAATCCAAAAGGTTGATAGTCAGATGAAACGCTGTAAACCAGAAAGAGAATATTCTTGCATTGTACTCTTTGTTCCTTAAACTTAGTTGAAATTCTGTATTTTCATTTCCCTAAACTTAACCGTTTAGAATTCTGTGTCTAGGTACCGTTCGTTTTAGCCATTTGAAATGGAGAATTTGCCTAGTAGTAGAAAATTTACATTTATCATAAAAATGGAACATCATGTCTTGGTCGAGTATTCTCCAACGAAGCAGGCTTTCCCCCCCTTCCTGCTATGGACTTGGAAAACAGTAAGGACGCTTTACAGCAGGTTAACTCTGGATATGAGAGAGTGGAGGACAAAAAACAGGGAGATAGTAGTGCTCAGAATTCGGTCACATGCACACTCTTGAAGGGGCAGACATCGCTGCTTTCATTTTTCCCAGCTCAGGTTCAGGAAGATAAGAGAACCTCGATGAAAGCCCAGGGTTGGGATAAGCTTTCCAAGTTATCTGGCAGGAGAACCTTAGACATCAAGAGACGAAAGACCGAACGTGAGCATGAAAGTGTGCCTGGCTTACTTCTGAGTCTTCTGCTCATTCTGGGGAAGGTGTGATACGCTTTCCAAAGAATGTTTAGGAAAAAACGCGGAAGAGCAAATGATTACGCAAACGTAATTTCTGGAGCAATTGGGAAGAGTTATGGATAGTGTGTGAAATTAAGAATTTTGTTTTTGACCATGTTATGAAATGGACCTTTTTTCTTTTTTACCTTGTAGTTACTCTTCTCAAAACACAGATTTAAGTCACGTTTGTTTCGTAAGTTGCCAGCATCTATCCATAATATAACTTCAGGGAGTTTGTTAGCAAAACTCCAGAAGAACTGTTTCACATATAATGCGGTCCTAAAACACAGCCCTTCGGAGGTTGCACGGGATTTTCTGTGGTCAGACACATGTGTTACCCCTGACGCTGTCTGCACCTGTGAGAGTAAAGTGCCTGTCCCGGGGAGAGAGGGCGCTCCAGAATTTGGCAGAGGTTCCCACATGAACAGTGTTTCTCTGGAATATTCGTAGGCTGTCGGCTACGCAGGGCACCCAGCACAGCAGGATGGCTCTGCAGTGGGAATGGCCTGGCTGTGTGCTTTGCGGCCACTCGCACATTTTCAGTGTGGTAGCAGGGTCAGCAGAGGTTACTCGTCCCAGTGGGCATTGACTTTGTCAAGCTGGCTGTGATGGGCTGTGGGAAAGATTTGAGCATGGTTTTAAGGAAGAACTTAACTCCTTTTAATCAATTCAGCAGGTGTTTTTGGGAAAAATACTATGAGCTCAGCACCTTTCTGGAATGGGAGTGGGGTTGGGGGTAACCAAAGAAATGGATAGGACAGGGGACCCTGCTCTCCAGGGTGAAAATCCAGCTGGGGAGATAGGACAAAATCGGGACACGGTGAAGGAGCAAGCTCCAGTCGTCATGACAGCCACAGTTGCTGAGCGCTTACGGTGCGCACAGCACTGCGAGGAATACTTCACGTGAATGATCTCATTCACCTCTCAGAGCAAATCTAAGAGCCCTTATCATCCCTGTTTTGTAGAGGAGACGTAGAGGTGCTAGGTGGCCCGCCAGTGGTCTCTCAAATAGCAAGCGCCACAGCTGGGACCCCGCGCAGATGTGCCCAAGCCGTGAACACCCCACCGTACCGCCTCTCTGTGTGTCCGATGACCAAAAGGCAAATGTGCACCTGTAGGGCAATGAGCGAAAGCAGAATTGGAAGGGAAGGATCCAGTTCACGGGCCGGTGGAGAGCTGCCGAAAGGCAAGGCCTGGGGTTCGGGAAGGACTGGGATGCACAGAGGGAGCCGGGGGAGACGCGGCCGGGAGCGCGATGCACAGAGGGAGCCCCGGAGGCAGGATCGGGGCCGTTGCAGCCGGACGTGAAGCGAGGGTCGCACTTGGCGGTTCAGAAAGCGCTCTCACATCTGTCGTCTTGTGACTTTTGCAGTGTTCCCGTGAGGTAGTCAGGGGGTGTTATGGATCCCGCTACCCCGAGGAGGAAACAGGCTCCGAGTTAAGTGGCTTGCTCATAAATAGCAGAAGCTGGAGCAAACCCAAGTCCTGTCCAAAGATCTTTTCCCTCTACCGGGTTGAGACAGGCAAGTTCAAGGATCACTGGAGGGACCTCAGCTGGCGGCAAGGCACTTTGAGAAAGTATTTTAATGAGGCGATTTATTATTCAGAATGA
The DNA here is from genome assembly GCF_000151845.1 of Pteropus vampyrus. Classification (NCBI taxonomy): domain Eukaryota; kingdom Metazoa; phylum Chordata; class Mammalia; order Chiroptera; family Pteropodidae; genus Pteropus; species Pteropus vampyrus. Next base: position 1,331,157 of record NW_011888830.1, read on the forward strand.
TAACACTAACACTCAATAAAATCTCTTCTTATACATTGAATGCTGGTTTAGATTTATGGTTATAGTATATGAATTTGAAACATGTCTATTTTTTAAGTGTTCATTTATTCATTCAACAAATATTTATTGAGCTCCAACTATGTGCCAAGCCCTGTTCTTTTTAATATCCAGTTCAGTTATGAAAGTTTGAGAAGATGAAGCACAGGGTGTAGTAGCCATGCCAAGTGAGCAGGGTCAAGATCTCCGAATTTCTGATTCTCTTTTCAGTGGCCTTCCTGATGATGGCTGCCCCCGCCGGGGTCCCCAGAGACTCCTCAAAAATGACCCACTCGATAACTTCCTTCCCGCTTTTCCAAGTGGTCTCGGGAGTTAGGCCCTAACGGGAGTGTAATTTTCCTCCCCGAGAAGTGGGTGGGTCCACGTGTGAAAGGGGCGGGCTCTTCCCCTGGTGTCCAGTGGCCTGCCCTCCCCCCACACCCAAGGGCTCAGAAGCCAGGCCTCCTTCCAGGAGGAGGGAGGCTGCGGTGTTTCACTGCGTCTGTGGCCGGAGTTCCTGCGTCTGTGGCCGGAGTTCCGAGAGCGAGAAGCCACCTCCCATACAGTGACAGGCTGAGAGGGCAAAAGAAAGACCCAGCCGCCCAGCGCACCCGCTCTGCCGCTCCGCCCTCGGCACCGTGGCCCCACCACGTGCTCGGGTCCCTGACCTTTTTCACGCCAGTTCTCCCCTTTTTTGGTGATGGAGTGAAGGGGGCAGAACACTACGAGTGGCTCTTGGGCTTAGGAATGTGGCCAATGATAGTAGGTGTCGTTTATGGAGAGCTGGCTGTGTGTCAGGCGCAATGCTTCTGACTTTGTATATGTTACCCCGTTACTTGTCCCAGGAAAGGTATTCTCATCCCCACTCAACGGGTGAGGAATTTGAGGAGTTCACAGTTACTCAGGGATGGAACCAGGATAAAACCGGGGTCCGTCCTTCAAAACCATGCCCTTCACCCCCATGTGGAAGCCCGGTATGTCCAGCAGGGGAAAGGGGAGGGGGCTGCCTGAAGCAGGGCTAGGAGACCCAGGGCGCCCGGTACCACGCCCCACACTCCTCTGCCCCGCACCCCTGCGAGCTTCTGCAGAACTGTTAGGGTGCCCTCATCACAACTTGAAAACCTCTGGTCTAGATGGTTTCCAAGGTTTCCTAGCAGAGTCTAAGATGAGAGAGCCTCTAGAGGAAGCTTCAGCGCCGGTGGCGTCTTTGAATGTTAAGTGCACAGATGAGCGTGTCTGTAGCTATGGCTGCAGACTTAGTCGCCCGCAGGTGCTGCTCCCTGCCCAAAGTTTGGGAGGCATTTGCAGTTAGGCCTGTCGCATACTTCCATTTGTTATTTAGTTAATATCACAACTACATCTTGAGGCCAGTGTCATATCTGTTACACAGACGGGAAGCTGAGCTCAGAGACGGCAGTGATTTGCCCAGGGTCGCACAATCATCGGTAGCCTAATCCAGCTCTGCACTTTCGTCACTGTGTCGGAGCTGCGAGCAGTCCCACCCCACCTGTCCCATTCTGCCCGCCCGGGCTGATCTAGGCCGCAGCCCCTCACCCTCTCCCCAGCACCACGTGAAGGGAGCACCATAGGTAGAAGGAGAGGGGTGGCCGGAAGCCCCGATGCGGGAAAGCCCAGGGCCCCTTTGGGAAGAAAGGAGCTAAGGCTTGTTTAACTCCACCGCACGCCGGGCACTTCTCACACTATCTCATTCACCCCACGCACCAGTTCCGAGAAGGTACGGTCATGCCCATTTTTAGATGAAAAATGGGCCTTTGGAAATGTCAGTTTGCCTAGGGTCATATAGCTCAGTAGATAAGATCCTAGATTTGGACGTGGCTTCCCACATTCTTTCCTCTGGGCTGTGCAGCCTCTGAAGAAGGCAGGCCCCGCTCTCCTCCCCCTTTGCCGCTCCTAGCTTACCTTTCTAGCCTTATCCTCCTCTTCCCCCTTAGTAAAAACGCTGCTCGCGTCCAGCTGGTCTCGCGCCACTCCTTCCCGAAGCACGAAGCACCGTGCCCTTCGTGGCCCCCGTTCCTTTCACCTTCCTAGTTTCCCCATACCGGGCTCCTCCCACGTCTCACCCCGTGTCCACACTTCGTCTAGTACAACCTGGTCTCTCCTGTCGGTTTTTAAAGCTCAATTCACACACTACCTGGAAGCCTTTTCAGTCTGTAAAGCACAGTAGAGAGAAGTCAGGTTTACAGTCCGAAAACCGTGCTTGGGATCTTAAGCGAACAGCTCATAACACGTTGGACAGAACTCTTGAGGGCTTTATCTTCTATCATAGACTAGTGACGCCGGCCTGACCCCTCATCCCGTTCCCCTACAGCACACAGGAAATCCTATATAGTAAAACACTTGCCAAAGTAGAAAATGCTTTATATTTGTTATTATCCCATTTTCCCTTCTCCTTCAGAATCGGAAGGCATCTCAAAAGACAGTTCAAATCTTTGTTATCGAAATGCATGGATATATCGGACACTGTTGTATAGGACTCTGAAGGTTTGTTTTAAAATATTCTGGTGTGTTAAGATGTTAGCGACATTTAGTGAACCAAACAAAAATAGGCCCCATTTAATTGGAAGAAGCTTTTTAAATATACCAAACTAGCACAGAAACTTGGAATTTCTGATGTTGATTTGTGAGAGTCAACTTGAAATCTTTTTGAAAGCCAGCTCCACACTGAAAACCAAATTTAAAAGTAGTGTATGCTCCGCCAGTTTCGAATTCTGCTGTAATGTCGCTACAACTTTTTACAGAGGTGCTGAGGATAGCAGTGACCTGTTTCTAAATTGATTTTGACATTGTTAGATCTCAGGTCCACGGGAGGCAAGTTTCCGAAAACAAAGGCATGCACTAAACAACAGCAGACCCTGGCGAAAGTCACGTTTGTGAGGGGACGGCCCCTGCACGCGGTGCACGAGCCAGGCCTGCTGGCCGAGGCCCGGGTCTCGGGGGAAGCTGCCTCTTTCTGTTTCTCATATAGGCTCAGTGTGGTTCAGCAACCGCCCAGCCAGGGAAATGTGTGCTGTGCTGTGATAGCTTGCTTTTCCTACATAATCGTGACCAAATAATTTTTTTTTTTTTTTTTTTTGAAATCCACGAAGGACAGAATCTAAGGAGATGTATTAATAATTTAGCCTCTCTGGTTCCCATGGGAATATGGATTTTTACTTTTCGGAGAGAAGAATATGGCCATCTATAAGATAGAATAAAGATTTCGGAACAGTGTGTTTTGCATCTCGAAGTTAAAAATAGATCTAGGACATTTACACGGCAAATCTGTTATTCTTTTAAGTTAGTGGATTAGTGGAGAGAACAGTACCTGGAGAGGAATGTAACAGCTTTGGCGAGGGGAAGGGGCTGGCAGAAGGAACAGGCGCGGAACCTCAATGATTTATCCAGAGGGTGCCTTCAAGCCCCTTGGAGCATTGCGTGCAGCTCTAAGGGTTGCTCCCCTGCCGGAGCTGCTTCTTTGACTGTGGCTTATAGGTCGTAAGCATGACCAGTGAGACCCTCGTGACCTGCCACCTGTCTGCTTGGAGCTTATTCCCGACACCTCCTTTCTCGCCTTCCATGCTTCCGCCACACCTAACCGCTTTTCTTTCCTGCAGCGGGCCCTACTTCTGCTCTTTTTCAGCCAGGTCATTGCTCACCTTGGTAGCTGCACGTGCCACCTCCTCTGCTGGGACTGGCACATGTGCACCATCCGCCCTCTTCTCCGCTTGGCTCTTCTTATCTCTAAAGACTCCAAGTTGATGTAGCTTCCTCCAGGTAGTCCTCCCGATTCCCCTCTCACCTGCCCTTCACAGCATCCTGCACATGTCCCTATCGAAGTTTACTTCTCTCTCTCTCCCACTGGGTCGTGAACTCCCTGAGGATCACCTCTGCCCCCACTGCCCAGCACTGTGCTGGTCACGTAACAGACATCGACAGATGCTCAGTGAACGAGTGAGGAGTCTGATTTTTAAATTCAAAATAAAGTGGCGAAATCAGCCCTTTTGAAACTTCATTATTCAACTCTTTCACCTCTTAAGTTCCCACCCTGGCTTTCGAGGTGAAAATGTACACATCCTTCTCGGAAGCTAACTGGACCTCACAAATCAGGAATAAAGTCAGTCGGCACTGACGAGGGAATGTCATTTTTCATGACGTATTTTTCTTTTTCATTAGGTTAATGGCAGGCCCCTTCTAAAGTTTACCTCTGAAACAGGTTACAACTCTGCGCCCTTGTGCGGATGCCAGCCCCGCCCCACTGGGGCCTCGCAGACTCCTGCACGATGTGAAGGTGCCTGTGGAATCGAATCGTGCAGGACTGTGGGCCTGGTGTGTGCTCTGCTGGTCTCTGCCAAGAGTGACCTCTACCACCCTGTCTGTATTCTCCTTTAATGTCCCTCAGTTCTCGGCTTGAATTCCTACAGCACAGGATTTTTTAGTTTATTCTGTTCCTGGCGCACAGTACTTTGCACAGAGTAGGCTCTCAAGAAGTAGTTTGGGATAAACGAATGAATAGCATTTAAAGCATGTTACATGTTAGCTCATCTGAGCAGCACGGTCTGTTGAGTTGAGACAGTGCGGGACTGTCCTGTGCATTGCAGGAGGTCTTGATCCCAGCCTCTGAACATTGGCAGCATAAATATACATAAATTTGGGGAGCACCCCATTTAGTCACCACGACAATCAAAAACACCCCTACATATGTGAGCTTGAGTGTGGTCCTTCGCAGGCCAAGATCATGGGGTCATCGCGTAGAGCAGGAAAAAGAAATTATTGCATTGCTGTAGACCTGAGACCCTTCCCTCATGAGCTGTCTCAGATGCCGCCATGAAAGAGGAAAAGATGAGAGGCTGTGATGGACCAGTCAGCCGCAGCACCGTACCCAGGAGACAGAGATCCAAGGGCACGTTCTGTTCTTGGTTAGGTTACTGTGCCTCCTTTCTAGACACAAAGGACAGCTTATTGCATGCATACGTAGTCATATATTATAAAATCATTAAGAAGTTTAGACAGATTTCCTTTCAGTATTCCAGACAATCAGTATCCTTATAAATAATAATCCATAAAATTGTTTTGTTAGTATTGCTTTTTATGCAAACATGTACAAATATACTGTGCTATTTGAATTCCAAGGGTTTTACAATGTTTTTTTACTTGGAAATCAAATTTTATATCTGAAAGGTTAATGGAGAAAACTAATTATGCTATCTGGTAACCAAATGTGTGATGAGGCATTTGTCTCTGTAATTAACAGCAAGGAACTTTTATAGTTTCATAAAATCAAATGCTACGTAGAGGCTTCCGCGAACATTTGTTTGGACTAGGTGTCCAAAACAGAGATGTTTATCGATGATATAAAGTTGAGCTGAAATGCAGTGCAGGTGTCTGTGCATCTCACAGCATTTCTCATTGTTGAAATGGAAGCCAGAAGATTAATAACTTCAGTTTGTCATGATGAAATAAGTAATGTGTTCTTGGAACAGTGGTATGGTACATAAGTTACTCAGTAATTCCAAGAATTTATTCTGTTCCAGGAATAATATTCTTAACAATTTATTTCTACAGAAAAAGTTGATGCAACATAATAGCCTATGCAGTTGCTTGTATGGCTAATGGAATTATATCTCAAATATGATTTTATACCGACATATAAAATGTAAAGAACCCCTCAAAAATGCAAGGTCAAGGTACGACATGAAAGTAAAAAGTCAGGAGATGCAAAAGTTAAGGTTCTTCTGTTAACATTAACTCAGTCTCATTGCACATATATAATTTTTTCAATTACTAGTGAGACTTTAATGGACACCTTAATAAGTATTGCATGAAATATGGTTCAGGAGGAGTCGCTACAGGAATGTTAGCTTCAGCATTCTCGATAAGCCTGCTGTTCCACTGTGTACTCTGGACGAGAGAGCCCGTGCCAGAAGCAGCAGTAGAAGTGTGCCCACATCTGATCTGTCTTCCTCTGGTTTACTTTGGTCATTTGGGGCAAGCGACTTAATCTTCTCACTTGTCGAATGGGAGAAATGCGTCCCTGTCCATGGTCTTTGATGACCTAGGAGGACAGCGACGATGAGCTGTGCTCCTTTGAAAATGCTTTCCTAAGAAGACATGATTGCATATGGGCACCAAGTGGCTGGCCTCTGCGTGCCACCCCCACATACTCCTTAGAAGTGAGGAGAATTCTTTCATAGATGTTCGTGTACATCTTGCACATCTTGCTTCATTTTTGCACTTACTGTTTTTTTTTTTCCAGCTGTCCTCAACTGTAGCTTCCTGTCATATCTGATACTAGAATTTACTTATTCTTATATTCATTTGGTAAATATTTATTGAATAGCCATGAGGCAGGCTAGGACAATTTAAAGCCTATCTGGTTGTGATAAGGGAAACTAAGGCTTCTATGGGAATGTGGAACCAGGGGGGCCTTGCCAGGCCTGGAGCATTAAGGGGGAAGACCCTTGAAAATGTGACATTTGAACTGAGCCCTGAGACAAGTATGGGGGTGGGGCTGAGGATGCGTGAAGTCCAGGAAGTGGGAGCACTTCCGAGACCTCCCTTATCTAGAGGGTCCCCCGGTTGTCCATTACAGCCACTGGTTAGATTTGGGTTTAATTGTCCGAGGTGAGGCCCAGGCACTGGTATGTTTAAAGTTGTCCAGGTGACCCTAATGTGCAGCCAGACCTGAGAGATGCCACTTCAGAATAAAGGGAGATGTGGGAGGCACTGAGGCTGGAGAAAGAGGCTGGGGAGGCCAAAGCAGAGAGCCCCAGGGAGGTGGGGGCGGCGGGCAGGGAGCTGGCTCCATGCTGAGGCCGTTGGCATTGCGCAGAGGTGAGTCAGGCAGGGGCTTGCAGGTGGAATACACATTGCAGGGGACGATACTAAAGGCCTTTGGCAGTTGCCCCATCAGATGATAATGGGGTTGGGGGCGGAGAGAAGTGGAAGGATTCAGAGCGATTTAGGACTCAGTGAGCAATGGCTGTGAGAGGGAGGGGAAGAGAGGTATGTCCCAGGTTTCTGGCTTGTGCAGTGGAGTTGCTTTGGAAATGTCCAAGTGGGCTGTCCAGTAGGCAGTGAGACGTCTGGGTCTGGAGCCTGAAGTGGGGTCAGGGCTGGAGTCGTCATATGGAGAGACGTGGATCCAGAGAGCGTGGAGGACGAGAAGCCTGCCTAGGGCCATGTCCCGAGAAACTTCACATTTAAGGCAGTGCTTGTCACACCAGTGCTTGTGACCTTCAAGTGGGTCTCGAAATCGATTTAGCAGATTGTCACCAACACTGACTACAACAGTAACGATGGCAATGATAGTAATAGTGAAGCGGAACAGCATAGAAAATGTCAGAGTGCATTTCACGCACAAAGGGTGAATCGGGAGACTTTTGTGTTAGTTGTGTGCATGGGATACATATGTGTGTGTTTAGGTCATCATGAAAAATGTATTTCTTGCTGTGAACCAGGGTCGAAAAAGTTTGGAAGCCACCGACGGTGGCCTTACCCCTGCAGATTCCCCGTTAGTCCCACTCAGGGAAGCCTGCCATGCTCCAGGTGCCTTTGGACCCAAAGTCATCAGAGTTCCCTCAAAGAAAAAGGTGCTGGGAATGTGGTCCAGTTTTCATTATTAATATTATTTACATCAAAGATGAAACTGTATAACAGCATGCGCATTTAATGCGAAATATTTAAAAATATTAAACGACTGAAGAACTGTGATACAGCCAGTACTTAACCGTGCTCCCACTGAACTGAGCATGGTGTGATGTGGAAAACACTATCTCGGGAAGGAGGGGAGCTTTGCGCTTCCCCACTAGCGTTCTTCAGAAGTTTTCTGTGGAGGAGAGCAGAGGGTCAGCTTTCCAAATGATGTTACAAAGGACTGTCCCTTCCTAAACAGCAGATTCCGAACATTTATTTTATCTCTGGTTGAATGAAGGCAAGATTTTGGTTACACAGCTACAGGAATATCAAAGTGGCTCTTAATCTGCAATTTGTTATAATTTTTCTACGTACATCGTCAGCCTTTGATGACTTTGGCTCTACATTCAGTGGAATCGTGGACACACGTGTTCCCAGGTTTAATATTTGGCTTTTGTGGAACTAACAGGGTTCCCGTGAACCATGTTTCTAATTTAAAAGGAAATAATCTGAACCTTATTCTTCTGAGTCCGAAACAGTGCAGCTGAGCTGGAATCCGTAAGAAAGTTCGGTCCAGTGATTTCATTGTTTCCGCCGTGTGTGTTAACATAACTAGGTGGTTACGGTGCTGACTAGTTCATACAGTGCCCAGCACATGTCGTGACAGCTTCCTGGACACCGCAGAGCTCCATTGTTTTGTGAGTGGAGTCCTTCCAGCCATTCAGCCTGTCCCTCGAGCAGTTCAGTAGAGTATGCCAAGTGGTTAGACCTCGGAGGCTGACGGATCCAGTGTAAACCTCTAATCTCAAAGTTTTCTCCTAAGTAGAAGTGTTCTTCAGTATTCAAACCCCTCCCTGCTTATCAGGATTAAGTGTAGGCAGAGTGTTTGCCAGAGGGCCTGGTACATAGTAAGCGTTCCATACATGGCGTCGTTCACACTTTCCCCGCTACCCACATCCAAATTCCTTTTAAAATACATCCTTTGTAATGAGCTTCAGGAGGAGGTAATCTCAGCATGTACACCACGGGTTGCAAAATATGCCACACCCAGCACCCTCCTTCCTCTACTTTCTTGTACTGCTGTCTCTAACCACCTGCTTCTACTCTTTCCTGAGTAACATTATGGAAGATGTTTTTGTGTCCGAAGCTGCCACCAGCAGTAGTAGCCTTATAGCCAGCTTTGTGATACCAATGGGAAAAGGGTATACAGAATTATTCTAGATTATTTTTCCTACAAAAAAAGTATGTTCATTTCAAGATGGTTTTTAAAGTTAAAATTTACAAAGTTGAAAACAAGATAGAAAGTAGAAGCTCCTGTTCTAATCACACTCACCAGTGATAACCACTGTTAACAATAGTGTGTGTAAAAAGTGTGTGTGTGTGTGTGTTACAAAAAAGGAAAATGGAATCACGACCTATCGTATTTTGCGACTCTTTTCACTTCACTGAATCGCCATTCACCACACACAGACTGAGCGCCCAGTCTGAGCCAGGCAGCGAGGCCCTTGTTCTCCAGGAGCGAATGAAGTGATCGTGATCTCCACCATCGTCGAGTTTAGTGTCCCACATGCATACTTCCAGATGACTGGAGAGGGCTCGCTGTTATTCTTTACAGATTTGTAAACATACGCCATAATTTCATCACACTAATACACGATAATTCATTTATCTAATGCTCTGTTGATAAGTGTTTGGATTGTTCCCAAATGATGCTGCAGTGACTACTCTTGTATGTGTCGTGGGTACTTATTTGTTTGGATATTTCTGTAGGAGAAATTCCTTTATGTGGAATTGCCAAATTTCTCTTGAAAAATGTTCCCCACCAACAGCATACGAGAGTGGCTGTAACCTTACACCTTCACCAGAAATGGGCTTTATGAATCTGTGGTCTTTGCCAAATTAATACACAAAGAATTTCACATTATTTAATTTTTATTATATTAATAATTAGGAAGATTAAGAGATTTAAACAGCTTATTTCTCTTGTGAATTACATATTCATGTCCTTTGCCCATTTTTCCATCATTGGTATTTGTCGTCTTCATTGATTGATAAGATCTCTCCTGTGTATTTGAGATTTTAAGTCTGTGGCCTGATTATTCCTGAACATTACTTGAAGTGGTGGCTTCTGACCTCGTCGCTTAATGATGGCTGGAGTTACACATCAAAGGGACATTACGTTGGACAGCCATGTTATATTTATTATAAAATACAAGTTAGTTATCCATGACAGAAGAACACCTGGGGGAGAGATGAGTGGATAAACGGAACTGGTTGGGCAGTCGTAGCTGTGTCATATCATTCTCTCTTATTTTCAGGATGAAGTAGAAACATCAAGGTCCTTCCATTTTTGTCTTCAGTGCCTTAACTTCAACTAAGCTTATTCACCATCACCCGCTTTGTCTTCCTTGGCCCTCAGGCTTTGTTCAGTGCGGTTTTCTCTTTTATCTTCCCAAAAGCACCCACGGAAGTTCTGGCCATCTTTTATCCACCAGCTCAAATCTAACCATCTTCCTGAAGCCAGCTATCATCCGCCCAGTTTAAAATACTCTCTTCTTCTCCTTAATTCCTGGAACACTTGAAATTTTTATGGTGTCCAAGGCATTTAAAATATGTCCTCTTGGTTTTGCCTCCGCCATCATGGACACTCTAAATGTATTCCTAGAAAGCGTAGCTGGGGACATTTAAAAGCCTGATTTAAAAGCAGCAGCCCTTTGCTTCCTGTAATGGTCCAGCTACCCTTCCACCGGCCAGAGCCTCTTAAACCGGCAGACGTGTGACTCTGGGTGCCCAGTGTCGTTCCACGGGCTGCAGGAATCTGCACATCTTGGGTGGAGAGCACAGTATGATGTTTGCGTTTATTTTTGTAGATAAAACAAAGACATCAAAGAAAATTGTTCCTTATTCTCCTCTTAAGACTTTACTCCCAAACTTCTCGTGGCTGTTTATCTCCTTCATCTGGAGGTGTTCTTTGAGAAGCAACATGACGGCCCATTTCAGCTGCCGGTCCTTGATTCGTTTCCAGGTATTCCTCTGCTCCTCTGGCTCTTCATTGCCAGTCGCAAGCTCTTTTAGCCCTTTTGGCTTCGAAGAACTGTTTTCCAGCTAAGATCCATGGCATCCTTGCTCAGTACCTGTCCTCAGCCTGTTTAAGGCAGTAGGTGGCCCACACTGGGCGAGCGTGCCGACGCGTTCCAGGAGAGGCATTGTGTTCTGGGAATTGCTTGTGCATTCGTTTGTCTTCCCTGCTGGACTGCAAACTCCTGAAGGGGAGAGACTGTATCTTATATTTCTTTTCTTTTTTCATCACCCAGGATCTCGTACTTAGTAGCAGTGCACAAAATATTTATTGACTGGATGAATGGACCTGACGTTATCTAAATAGATTATAAAGAAACTTGGTTGTCCTCTAGATGAAAATGCCATGAATGCATTGGGCTGCTTAATTCTTTTCCACCTATAACTTTCAGTTTAACAGGGTCCTCGAACACGGCAATGAATTTGCAGTTTAGATGCTCCTTATCATAGTCTTTGATTCAACCAATCAAATGATCCCGTAGCCACTTTTTCGCCTCTTGCCTGCTCAGTGGCATTTGGACTATGTTGTGTGGCGCCCTTGGAATTCTCGAATGTACTCCAAGGACTGTTTCGGGAATGTGGTCCTAGCACACTCTCCTTAGCAGAACGGCGCTGCTCTTCCTTTGTTGGGGTTCCACTTCAGATTGCATCTCAGAAAAAGGGCTCACTTGGAAACCGTCGTGCTGTCCTGTAAGCTAGTGCCCTGCAGAACATTTTCGCTGAGTTAGAACGCCAGTCTTGCTTGTCCCTTATAAACATGCTGTGTCCGTGAGGGCGGCCAGGGGGGACCTCGATAGCATCTGCGTGTCAGTATGAGTTTGGAATCAGGGTGCCGACCTCAGGTCCTCTCATAGCACACGGTCTACTTCAAATTCTTTCGCTTTTAGACTCATTGGTTGAGATTTGTGGTGAGAGCCACAGCATAGGCACGAAGGACCCCGTCTCCTCTTCCCTGCTCCTACCCTCTCTGCTGTAACGTGACAGGCTGTAGTTCAGTCTTTTCTGCAGCATGGCTCCATGCCAGCTGCTACCAGTATTTGGGCAGAGATACTTGGACCACTTAGTGCAAATCCTGGTCATCTTAATATTTCTCACTGATAACTCAACTTTTTCTGTTTACTTTTTAACGTCATTACCTAAAAAATACAAGGAGTTTTACAGCGTTTTTTAAAAGTATAATCACGGGGTCGTGCAACCACCACCACTATCCACTTCCAGAACTTTTGCAGCATCCTGAACAGAAAAGCATTCTTACGGTCACTTCTACACATCTGCTCAGATGCTTCTGCGCATTTTCTAGCATTTATGAACTGGAAGAGTCGGGTCTTTAAGACCATATGTTGCCCAGCCTGGCTACAGTTTCAGTCCATCTTTTCCTTGTTGATAAAGAACAATGTCCTTCCCATAATAACCCATAATATAGTTGAAGATAATTAAGTCACTTAATAGCCGTTTATTTCTCAGTGAAACAACCCAACTCTTTTAACCTTTTCTTGTTCCTTGAATCTTTTTTCTGTTGTTGTTGACTTTTTCATTATCTCCTTAAGATTCTCAGCAGCCTCTTTAAAATAGTACGAAACCAGACACGATACTATAATAAAAGTGGACCAATACTGGTCGGAATCAGGGGACCAATACTGAGTATAGTGGAGGAATTGTCCCTTAGTTCTTTGAGTTTCTGTCAGCCCAGTGTTGAGGCAAGTTACCAAGTGTGGTCCCCCAGCTGGGGGATTTGATGTTGGGGTCTGGTCCGACCCTGGTGACTGCTACCTGCCTCAGATATGGAGCCAGGAGGAGTAGGGTGTCTCACTCTACCAGCCTGGAAACAAATGAGGTCATAGCCCTTTCAATATTGAAATAGGGCCTTGAGCTTTCTACGCATTGGGTTAGTAGGAAATCTGGTATCTCCATATAGGGCATCCTTCCACGCCCTGAATTGTTAGTGAACCCCGGGGCTTACTCAATCCAGAGGGCCAGCTACTACAGATAACAGTAGTAGCTACTACAGGTGACAGAATAGTTCTGGACTACTGCTCTGTCGTCAACTTTGTGCCCAGGAATTGCCTGCTTATTATCTAAATTTTCTTTGTCAACACTAGGCCATTATATCCCCACTCCCCGGCAAGCTTTTTTTCCTAATTCTCTGACTGGTATTAGTATATCCGTCAGCCACCCGAGCTAGAAACCTTGGCGTTATCTCTAACAGATTCTTCTCCTGCACCACATCTACCCCCATCCGTACATCCAGTTAATCACCAAGTCTGCGTGATAAAACTGAAGTGTTTCTCTCTCCAGTGTCACCCCCAGCAAGTGGCACAGACTTCCATGGCGTTCACGTAGCCTTTAACAATGACAGTCAAACAGATTTTCTCTCCCACACCACGTTCACCATAGTTTTGCCAGAATTGTTATTCCCAAGGATGGATCCGATTATTTACTATCCTCATATTAAAAGGGATAATGAATTTAAAATTACCCATAGTGATAACCCAATATCTCCAGTGTAAAATTACTCTTCCTTAGCCTGGCAGGTAAGGTCCTTAATGGGATGACCTCGCTCCATATTTGAACTTCATCACCTGCCATTTTCCTTCGGAATCTTAAACACCCAGCACTCAGACTGCTGTTCAGGGAGCAGGGCGGACCATGGTGCAGCCCTGTGGCATCGACTCAAATAACAGTGAGCTTTCTTCTGGGGCCGGAAGAGTGACGTTTGGGGGAGCCACCCTCCCCAGCCCCGAGGGAGTGGGAGGTGAATGACAGCCTGGGAGAGGCGGGCTCCTCAGGGGAGGTCCGTTGGCTCAACCAAGGACACAGAGTCGTCTGCAAACAGTATGGCAGTTTGCTCTCTGAGTTCTGGGGCACCCGGGTGGAAGAGGTAGGTGTCGACAGGCTGGGAAAAATCAGGACCATTTTTCAGAATTAATTTGAAGGGATCTGGGTAAGAGATGTTGAGAGATGGGGGGTACCTTTTAATTCATACCAGATCTTTATATATCTCGATAAATGTTTGTCAAGCAATTTATTTCTGGCACTTTTTCATCCCATTCTATCAATATATTTCTTATATTTCAATATATCTTATATATCTTAGATTTCTTAGTATGACGTTTAATTCTACTGGATTCATTCTGGTCCTAATAAGCCATTTCTTTCACTTGCTTAAGAAAGGTTTACGGAATATCTACTACATGTCAACACTAGTTCATCTGTAGGGCAGAGATGTGGTGACTGTTCTTCGTGAGCCTCCATAAGAAGTCATACATGTAGATGGACGTACGATGTTTACATAAACCTCTTGCTATTTGCTTGTATGTTGGCATCTTCTTCTCCTATCACCCCAGACCATGATAATCATGCTCTGTGTAGTATATCCTTCTCTCTTGGCCAAGCAAAGGGAGATCCTGTGTGATGACTGCTCTGTTGCAAGACTCTGTATGTGTTACATACATTCTTTCTGTAAAGGAAAGTGATCTCGTAGAGCCTTGAAATTTAGCAAAAGACAGAATTCAGGCTGCATCTTGTTTAGACCACGTCCAAGAAGCATAGTTACCAACCTCTCAAGAGGATTCCCATTGTTTTACC
>NW_011888830.1:1347412-1350230 GCF_000151845.1 Pteropus vampyrus
ATCGTGCTTGGTCATTCTCATAAAATCTGCAACGTGATTTATTATTTCTACATTGTAATTTTCACAGGTGTTTGATGTAGAAATGGTTTTATTAAAAATTAAAACATTTCTCCTCTCAAGCATATTACCAACACCTAACAATATTGTAAATTTGGACATCTGTGTCATTTCTATGTTCACCCCTGTCAGCTATTAAAGGCAGAATTAGCAATTTTTATTACCATTAAAAAATTTTAAGAGACTTATTTCAAAATAGTACATAAAAGTTCCCTTATAGTCAGTAATGTGTTCATAAATTAATTAGCTGAATAGCTAACTAAACAACACAAAATACCTAGATTCATTGTCCAGTTACAAATTCTGCAGAGAAATCTGGCTCACATGTTTGCGAGTGCGATAAAACATCATTACATTAAAAGTGCCGTATGTATTTGCAGGAGCTGTTTTCTCAATAGATACTTTCTGGGGCCTTTTTTTTTTTTATCTTATAGTTTAAATTTCGAGTGTTTGGTAGAGTGACTGCATGCACGTTTACACATATCCTGGCGTAATAAGACTTTTAACACCAGACTTGAGGGGAAAAAAAAAAACCATTTTTCTTAAGCCTTATAAAGATACTGGCTGATGTATAATTTAAGAAGTTAGTATGTTTGAAATCGCTCCTAATTAACATCAGCATCTTCTAATGTTCTTATTTATAGAAAATATTTTATATCTGTATAATTTTAGAGTCATCTTTAAACAATATTTATTAAATACCCCCAGTGCATCACAGAGATACTGTAAAAAAAAATCCCCCGAGGGAAAAAGAATCTTATAAAAAGAAGTTAATGTAAAAGTTCTGGAGATCTGTTACACACTATGAATATCCTTAACTGAACTGTGCACTTAAAAATGGTTAAGATGGTGAATTTTATGTTGTGCTTTTTACCACAATTTTTTTTTTAAAAAGTCAATGCACAGGTGAGGTGGGGTTTGAAACAACTTGTTCCCTTTTGCACGTAGTTACCGAGTGGAGGTGGCAGTGGTTTGGGTCCTGGCAGGTCCAGGGTGGGTGGCCTGGAGGATGGGGCTGGGGACAGGGCGGGGGTGAAGGGCTGCATTTCCTCTTCTGGTGCCTCTGCAGCCAGGGACCCCCAACATCACTGGGTCGAGTCACAGTTCCAGGGGTGTCTTCCCTGTGAGTTGGCCTGAGAAAGACAAGACCCTTCTCCTTTGCCTCTATGCTCTCTGCTCCTACACTGTCACCTCGGAGGGCGATGTCCCCACGGACTATCACACTGGAGCGAACCCTCTGTTAACAGTGCTGCTGCTGTGCCAACAGCTGGTCCTCAAGGGGCTGTACATCCCAGCCAGCACCACACATCCGTCGCGGTACCTGCACCAGACAGCTGACGGGTGCGCGGCCCCACCCCCTGGCCATCACGAGTGGCCGCGGCAGCCCCAGGCAGAAGACTTCAGCCCGTAGTCCCATCCCCAGTGCTCTGCCTCAGCCTGTTGCCCCATGACTCCCTCCCCCAGAAAGCGCTTTCAAGGAGGGAATTTAACGTTTGTCCTCGATGAAACCCACAAAGGAAACGCCTTTTATCATAAGGGAATTGGCCAGGAAGAGATTAAACTGAGATGCACCAGGAATGTGACTGGTTTCGTCAGACCGCGGCCAGTGTCCTTGCCTTTCATTTCTGTGGCTTACTGAAACATCTAGAAGCCTGCATCTGGAATCAGTAATCTTTGCCATTTCCTGAAGGGGCGGGTGGGAGTCGGGGTTTGGCTTTGTTTTGGTAGTAGATTGTTTTTTTTCGTTTGCTAACTTACAGCAATGTATCTTTGGCCCTGTTCCCATTAGGAGGCGAAAGCATGGAAATTAAAAAACAGATTACGGGAATGAGAAGATTATTGAATGACAGCGCCGGGAGGATATATCAGCGCGTCGGCAAGGAAGGAGAAAAACTAAAAGAAGAACCCCAGGATTTGGACCCCATGTGGCCTCAGCGTTTGAACTCCTCTGCTGAGGCCCCGCAGAGCCTCCCCGCTTCCTCCCGGGGCGCCTGGAGCGAGTTCCCACCCCAGAGCGGGCAGTTCGCAGGGCAGACTGGCCCCCGCTCCAGAACCTTCCAGAGCCAGCCCCACACCGCTGGGAGCTCCAACGGTAAGGCTGCCAGGAGACATCCGGAATGCTCTCACGGTTTGGGGGGGGTGGGCGTGCCCCAGCGTGCTTCGTGCCTGGTCAGCGTGCGCACTACAGTCAGCCCTCGCCCAACGTCATCGCTAGGTAGGCTCTTGGGAACAGCGACTTTAAGGAAATGACATGTAACAAAGCCAAATTTACCTGCGGCTAACTGATAGAAGCAAGAGTTAAATTCCTACAGCCTATTTCTGGTCTCAAAAGCATCACCAAACTTCTAAATAAAGACCCCACACACTTCTAGGGACCACCCCCCCCACCCCGACAGGACGCCCTTTCATCACAGGGCCATTCAACACATCCCACACTCACTGAGACCGAGACAGGTAGACACGTGGGTGAACCTCCCGAGTTCCCCCTTGGGACGCGGGAGGAACCTGAGCACCAGAGAGAAGCCGCGCAGACGTGGGGAGAATGGACCAACCCCACACAGACAGTGGCCCCGGCTGAGAACCGATTTTTTTTTTTCTCATCAACATTATTATAAGAAAATGACATTATTTGAGGACCTGCAGTACAGTAAACCCTCCCTTAATCACCTGCCTTAGCTGAGTTATTTTAAAAGACAGACAAGCACAGAGGAAAAAGTTGCACACTATAAAAAACAGAATTGAGATGCAAGAAAGATTGCGG
>NW_011888830.1:1350280-1367342 GCF_000151845.1 Pteropus vampyrus
ACATCACTGGGTCGAGTCACAGTTCCAGGGGTGTCTTCCCTGTGAGTTGGCCTGAGAAAGACAAGACCCTTCTCCTTTGCCTCTATGCTCTCTGCTCCTACACTGTCACCTCGGAGGGCGATGTCCCCACGGACTATCACACTGGAGCGAACCCTCTGTTAACAGTGCTGCTGCTGTGCCAACAGCTGGTCCTCAAGGGGCTGTACATCCCAGCCAGCACCACACATCCGTCGCGGTACCTGCACCAGACAGCTGACGGGTGCGCGGCCCCACCCCCTGGCCATCACGAGTGGCCGCGGCAGCCCCAGGCAGAAGACTTCAGCCCGTAGTCCCATCCCCAATGCTCTGCCTCAGCCTGTTGCCCCATGACTCCCTCCCCCAGAAAGCGCTTTCAAGGAGGGAATTTAACGTTTGTCCTCGATGAAACCCACAAAGGAAACGCCTTTTATCATAAGGGAATTGGCCAGGAAGAGATTAAACTGAGATGCACCAGGAATGTGACTGGTTTCGTCAGACCGCGGCCAGTGTCCTTGCCTTTCATTTCTGTGGCTTACTGAAACATCTAGAAGCCTGCATCTGGAATCAGTAATCTTTGCCATTTCCTGAAGGGGCGGGTGGGAGTCGGGGTTTGGCTTTGTTTTGGTAGTAGATTGTTTTTTTTCGTTTGCTAACTTACAGCAATGTATCTTTGGCCCTGTTCCCATTAGGAGGCGAAAGCATGGAAATTAAAAAACAGATTACGGGAATGAGAAGATTATTGAATGACAGCGCCGGGAGGATATATCAGCGCGTCGGCAAGGAAGGAGAAAAACTAAAAGAAGAACCCCAGGATTTGGACCCCATGTGGCCTCAGCGTTTGAACTCCTCTGCTGAGGCCCCGCAGAGCCTCCCCGCTTCCTCCCGGGGCGCCTGGAGCGAGTTCCCACCCCAGAGCGGGCAGTTCGCAGGGCAGACTGGCCCCCGCTCCAGAACCTTCCAGAGCCAGCCCCACACCGCTGGGAGCTCCAACGGTAAGGCTGCCAGGAGACATCCGGAATGCTCTCACGGTTTGGGGGGGGTGGGCGTGCCCCAGCGTGCTTCGTGCCTGGTCAGCGTGCGCACTACAGTCAGCCCTCGCCCAACGTCATCGCTAGGTAGGCTCTTGGGAACAGCGACTTTAAGGAAATGACATGTAACAAAGCCAAATTTACCTGCGGCTAACTGATAGAAGCAAGAGTTAAATTCCTACAGCCTATTTCTGGTCTCAAAAGCATCACCAAACTTCTAAATAAAGACCCCACACACTTCTAGGGACCACCCCCCCCACCCCGACAGGACGCCCTTTCATCACAGGGCCATTCAACACATCCCACACTCACTGAGACCGAGACAGGTAGACACGTGGGTGAACCTCCCGAGTTCCCCCTTGGGACGCGGGAGGAACCTGAGCACCAGAGAGAAGCCGCGCAGACGTGGGGAGAATGGACCAACCCCACACAGACAGTGGCCCCGGCTGAGAACCGATTTTTTTTTTTCTCATCAACATTATTATAAGAAAATGACATTATTTGAGGACCTGCAGTACAGTAAACCCTCCCTTAATCACCTGCCTTAGCTGAGTTATTTTAAAAGACAGACAAGCACAGAGGAAAAAGTTGCACACTATAAAAAACAGAATTGAGATGCAAGAAAGATTGCGGATTCGATGGTAGAAGTGATGATTTCTTAGAGATTTTAGCCCTGTAAGAAGTTAAAGCTATCATTTGCGGATATGCAGGTACTGTTGTCACAAAAACTGACATTAGGGCAGAAAGGGCTCCCCTTGGTCATTAAAAGAAGCTTGCTGGTCACATGGTGGATTAACACATCCTCTCGCTTATGCCTTTGCTTTTCTTCATTATCAGAAGAGTCTGTGGTTCAAGGGAAGACCGATAACCTAGCAGCCTGGTACCTTCTCTTCAAGCTCACACTCCAGCTCCCGACCCAGATGGTCCATATTTTATAACTTGCTTCATTAGGGTTCACATTTATTCCTTTTAAATTCCCTTAATTTAAGTTTCTAGTTGTTCAGAAAAAAAAAAAATCAAATGGCAAACAATATTTTTTTCAAAGCTCATGATAAAAATTGATGATTTTTTCCGATCAAGTTAATTTCCATCCAGTGACATTGGATGTTACTTGTTCTATAAATTATGTATAGATGTGCAGATCTATAGTTCTCACAAAGAGAACAAGAAAAAAGTAAGAATGCCTTTTCAGTTTCCTTGAAAAGTGAAAGATTTTTTCCCATTCATTATCCTTCAAGATAAAGAGAACTGTTTTGATTTTTTTTTTAAACACAATTTGCAGTAACCAGTTCAGAGGCATGAAAAGCCATCCTGAGACACTGCTGATGAGACAGCGAGGGACCCCAAGAGATGTACCGGTGTCTTCTCTTGCTCTCAATATTACATAAGCCAATATCAAATTCACAAGCTGGCATGCTTCCAGGTTACAGAGAGATGGCTCTTGAAAGACTCCTCCATAAAAATAAAAAGTCAGTTCTCTTTCAAATTAGAAAATGATTTATAACAAGCTGAAAAGGATTGGTTTTGTCCTCTAAAAATGATAAGATAGGATTTAGAATAGTGACACGGAATATTCTACAAGGCCCTGTTGGTTCTACAGCCATGGAAGAAACGAGAGGAGAAATAAGGTCCCCCGAGGTGTAGGTGGAGTTAGTAAACCCACATCAGTAAGCTCTGGGCGAACAGTTCTTTTCCATTACATAATAGGGAAGGTGCACGTCCTTTGAAAAACGTTACGTTAAAAGCTACCAATGTAAATTCCCTCCTATTCATTTGACAATAGGTCTTTCAGTGTTTGTTTTCATGTTTTCGGTAGAAATTCATTATCTGTAACAGTGACTACTTTGGTATTTCATTGCAGCAATTTGCAGTTTTAAAGTTATAACATCTACGTTTGCTACAATTTTGAATGTGAGTAATTGTGCCACTCCAAACATTAGGGTATCTTTAAGTATTCCATGGCTTTGCTATGGTGAGTTTTTCTATAGTATCCACAAATAATGCATATCATTTAAGTTACCTGTAATGTGTAATAAAAGATGCGATTGGGCCAAAACCTCGGAACTTGCCTCCTCTGCCCGTGAAAACCCTCAGTGATGGCAGCGTGTCATACAGCACGCCTTACGGTAGTGGGGCCCTCTACCTATGCCGGAGGGACGCCACTGAAAGAGGGGTTCTCTGAACATCCCATTGTTCCAAGGACAGCAGGAGGGTGTTGGTTTACTTATAAGGGAAGCAGACTAGGATAGTTTTTTCTTTTTAAGGAAAAGATATTAGATGAAAATAGTGAAAAAGAGACTAAAACGAGGGAACTGTAAGAAATCGGGAATGGAAAAAAGATGTAGAGAAATCATGAGTTTGTTCAGTTGGAGAAAAGCCAGTACACCAACACCCTCCGATCCGTCAAGTTCAAATGTATCCTCCCATATCCTGCTCCCCCATCTTCCTCACCCCGAACACACCAGACCCAGAGCGTGTCCTGAGAGTTTTAATGTGTTGACAGTTCTCAATTTTTGAAATGATATGCTTAATACTAAAATTATTCTTTAACAGTTAGACACATTTTAATTCTTACTACAGACTCATAACTCATGCTGCTACCAGGTTTTTTGGTCAGGCTGTTCTTGGAGCTAGGTTTTTGTGCAAAACAGTGTGAGTGTGTTTCTAGTGAATTTTTATGGTATTGTTATCTGAGATGAACTGGAGTGACAATGGGGAGACCTGCTGTGACAGTGCATTGTGTGCAGCCATTCATGCAGGCTCCACTGCCCCCTGAAACAGCACGCACCTTGTGACATAGAAGCCTGGATAATTAGATAAAGTCAGACCCCAAGATTTAAGTTGTGAAAATTACTGGGTGCATTTTCCCGAGGCACAGTTTCGTAATAACTGCACAGGCTTCAAAATCCTATCAAGATGCCGACCACCCCCCACCCCCGCCTTTGTCATTTTGTTGTTGTTGTTTGGAGTGTGTCATTCTTTTCTTTCACGCTTAGGAGAACTTCCAGTGGTGAATTCATCAGCTGGATCAAACTGCTGTACTTGTAACTGCCAGTCAACGTTGCAGGCCATCCTCCAAGAACTCAAGACCATGCGGAAATTAATGCAAATTCAAGCAGGTACAAAGATCAGGCCTCGGATCGAGTCCTCCGATTTTCAGTACATATCTGCCATCTTCAGTAGGGATGTTTATTGTGGTTTTATTATTTAGTTCTTCCCTCCTTGCTAGCTTGCTGCAATTTTTCAAGTATCCGTTTTCTCAGCTTGTTCTCCAACCCATTTTTCCTTTAGCAAATCTAACAAATTTTTTATTGTTAATGATACGACTCCTATACTTACGAAGACGTGCTCCATCTACTTCACCCTGTGAC
Source organism: Pteropus vampyrus (assembly GCF_000151845.1). Classification (NCBI taxonomy): domain Eukaryota; kingdom Metazoa; phylum Chordata; class Mammalia; order Chiroptera; family Pteropodidae; genus Pteropus; species Pteropus vampyrus. The sequence continues at coordinate 1,354,698 of NW_011888830.1, forward strand.
TCCTAGTACCTCACGAATGTCAGTCTGTTAAATTTCGAAGCCAGTGTCACTGCCCTAATGTGAATCGACAAAGAGGTTCAGATGAGGAAAGAAAGTGAGGCTGCCTCGTTTTACCTCCCGAGGTGCTCAGTGTGGGGGCCGCCTGCATCCTGACAACCCCTACTCCTGCATGAGTCCCTTTGGGGCTTGGCGTGACACTGGGAAGCCACACATTTTTGTAGATGTGGCAGAGTCTTCTGGGAAGCACAGGTGCCCTGGTGACGAGCACGGGCTGACAAGATATGGCTCTCAGGCTCTGCTGGTGGCTTTTCTCCCTAACATTCAGGAACATAGATGCTCGAAGACACCTCAAGTTTTGTCTTCTCTGTTTATACAACGCCTTTTTTGCCCTCACTCCTGTTAGACAAGTTGAAGAACAGAAAAGCAGTGAATTTGCAGTTTGGGGTCAGAGTTTGTTGTTTCCTCTTTATAGCTGTGTGACTTCTCTGAGTCTCAGATTTCTCCTCTGTCCCTGGAGTGTTAATATCTAACTCTCAGGGTTGTTTCCAAAAGAGAACGAGGTAGCAAATGTAAACAAACTCTGTAGAGCACGATACAAGCATGAGTTATTTCGTTAGCATTGTTATAAAACCCACAGAACATTTCATAGCAGACTGGATGTCTAGATCTTCTGGAGTCTAGCAGCTCTGTTTTCTAATCTTCACAATGAAGGGGGGAGCAGAACTTTTTTGTCACAGGCACAGAAAATCCTCAGTTGTTTTATTAGTAAGCCTTCTTTCTTGTCAGGAGAAGCTACTCCTTGACCTTAGCTTAAAGCAGGAAAGAGCACAGTCATGTATGACTGGCAGTCCCGTCCCTTCATCGTAAAGGTTTTCACAAAAGTCCTCATTCAGAAACTGTACTTGGTGCCACTCAGTGAACTCTAGTAAAATTTTAATATTCAACGATATGGTTTTGATATAAAAAGTTTTATACTTAGACATATCAGTCACCCGAGATTACACGAAAATAAGATGAACAAAAGGCTCTCTGAAAAGCAGCATCTAATTTTATGTGCTGGATTTGGTTTGATCTCACAGAAGAAAAAAATAAGCATTTTGGTCAGGCCAGTAAGTATTTAACTCGCCTCGTTCCACCACAAGAATCTGTTTTTATTAACCAGGCAAAGGTTAACATCTCCTAAATAAGGAGCTCAGAAAGAAAGGTTACTTCATTGTGTACAGATTCTTTTCTCAGAGGAAGAATTTGTTAGCAACTAAGAAAATGTGCATAGGAAATCGTAATGATTTATTTTGTTACTTAAGCTTCTTACTACTGAAATGGCAAGCTACAAACTGTAACCACTTAAATCCTTGACTGAAGCTATTGTAGAATCTATTAAGTAAATGCCACTTTGTCGCCTTGTTTTCTTTTCTGAACCTTTGCAGATTAGGGCAGGACATGAGTCCAAAGGCATAGAAGAGCAGAAAGGATCAACTCAATAAATTACTCTTTTTTAATTTTCTTAAACTTAAGAATTTGTGTCATGTGGCTAGATTTACTTAAGGTTTATTGCCTGTAGGACTTGGATTTAAATTATACTTAGGACGTTTCACCTTGATTTAAGGAGAAGACAAGGAGTAAGATCTGGATACAAGAAACTACAGCTCTGTCTAAACTTGCCACAGGACAAGAAAACTCAGGTAGTCCCTGTGTTCTTGAAACCAAAATCATTTTTGCTTGTGACTGAGACCAGCGAGGCCTGAGAGGCGTGTGTTCTGGCCTGTCTGGATTATTGCTTCAGCCATCCACTTGGCTTCGGGGATGCAAACCTAGCCTTGGGTGAAAATCCCGAGAGAACAGAGGAAAGTTCCCAGTCTGGTTTGCACATCAGAATCACTTGGGGAGCTTTAGAAAGATCTCGATGCCCGGGCACCACCTCTGGAAATTTCGATTCAGTTCGTCTGGAGTGAGGCAGAGGCACTGACGTTTTCCAAGCTGCACGGTGATTCTAACGTGTGGCCAGGGGCAAGAAACCAGCGAGCTTGATGGATTACTGCAGGGGAGATTAAAAACTTTTCAGTTTATATGCAGTGCAAGTAGTTTGTTTCTAACACTCAGTTATAAATTTCTTTCCTGCCTGCAGATGAAACTATCAAGTTCAAAGTACAAATATTCTTTATTTGCAAACTGATAGGAAATGATCCATATTCATGTGCATTTAAAAATCTTCAGTTTTCATTAGATGTAGGTATATTTCTGTAAAAAGGCAGGTATAGCCTGTGGTCACAGTTAGCCAGCCATATTAATACATGAAGATTTAAAATGGCTAACAACTTCTCAGAGTGCACCTGTGAAAACTATAATTACCATCTTTGTTTCCTTAAGTATATTTGCAAAATTAGGACTTAGTTCTTGCTCAGTGCTGTTCATCTTTTGAACTCAGACTGTTTCAGGATTTTGCCCATTTGCTTGACTTGTACAGAACTCTATTGTTCCCGTTTTTCCGCCACATAAAACTGAGGTCTGGAGGAGCAGCCTTGTCTGAACGAGCAGTGCGGTGCTGTGGAGATAGCACACGTGTGGACAGGACAGGCTTGCGAGGAAGGGGCTGCTGGACCTGGCAAGTGACTGGCAGGCTTTGCCCACACGCTTACTGGTACTTGCTCACTAGCTGCTCCACACAGATTCATTTTGATCGGTCTTGCCCGAATGATCGCCCTTGTTCGGTCTTCGTCAGTTTTAGTGCTAGCAACTCACCAGTTTAACCCAAATGACAATTGGAATATTCCCGAGATTGGCGTACCAGAAAGCATGGACATCGACACCTCAGTCATTTCTATGAAAATGTCACGTGACTGGCAGAATCATGCCCAGGTGTTTTCTTATACCTCCTCCTCCTATTCTTCCGTCGAAGCAGCAGCAGCACCGTCTGCTTATTCACCAGCATCTGGGCCAGAGTTCTCTCCTGGGTGTTTTTCTGCCCCGAGACCCGTAAATGCTCCAGAGCCTGCACTCGGTAACCTTTGGGCCCGGCGTGCTTTATTTTATTCGGTGTACTTCGCCCTCGAGGGAGCCCCACTGCAGTCTCAGCTTGCAGAGCACATAGGTGGACGGGTGATACGTTTTCCTAAGTTAGACACAAGTGCCTGTACCATATTTTTGTTTATTGTTCACAGTTGGAACCCAAAACAGACAACAACCCCCAATTTCCCTTATATGCTCCCAGCGAACTGCTGTCTCCCGCAAGAGAAATAAAAAGAAAAAAGTGCCCCCAAAGACCGTTGAACCTCTTACTGTGAAACAGAAGCCCGGGGTGTCAGAGACCGAGAGGAAGTCGGCAGTGGCCTCCGAGCAGCCGGCCCTCCAGGCAGCCGAGTGCACCGCCCCGGGGGAGAACCGCGGCCTCGGATTCGGCATTGTTCTCGAATCACCCTCCTCAGATGTAAGTCGATGTTTTCTGTGTAACTGTCAGGAATTTTATAGTATCACTACACTTTCCCCTTAACTCGTGCTGCCCAGGCAAACTGGAAAAACTTGCAGAATACCTGTGTTCCAAGAGGAAAGGAAGACGATGAATAATCTCCTTGCCTAGAATTTTCTCTTCTGAAAATCTCATGCCTCAATTTTTTTAAACACGTTTCCATTCTGTATCTTTGAAAGAAGATGGAGTAAATAATCTGCTCACTGATGTCTTTAACATTTTTAATTTTGAAGTGGCCGTTTTCAATTTCCTTGGCGTAGAGAGCTAAAAGAACATAATTAAATCCTTTGTAGATAGGCATAAATGAACCGAACCTTACAGATAAGGTCACACCTTTCTCGAAACACAAACTAATAATAAAAAAGGAGCCATAGTGCTAATTCTGTTTTATAGATGCAAGCTACACTGCTAATTAGGCTGCGGTGCCATGCCATTTACTCGTGTAATGATAGGTTAACGCTCTGCAAAGGTTTTTCTATTTTAATATCATAGCGAGAATGTTGCTGCGGTCCAAGATGTTGGATGACAGCTACGACATCCATCTGACTTGCCATTCGATATTCAATAACCATCAACTAATTTTTTATTCGTGTGCGTATGTGCAGTCGCATCCTCTCTTTACAGTATCTTTATCTAAAAGTACGCCGATGCTGTGAACCCCAACTTGTTGGGAGTTCTTAAAATAAACCAGAATGGGTGATCTATTATTATCAGATTGCATAGGATGAGAACCCTGCTGAGAACTCCCACGGGCTTATATGAGATTGGAGTTTGGCCCTACCTTTTAAACTTTAAATAAGAAATAAATCCCTTTTTTAAAAAAGTGTTCCCTTTCAAACTGCAGAAAGACAGTTTCCTCTGCTGTATCCACATTGGATCTTTAATAAAGGGAGGTGACAAAAATAGTCATCTTATGACTTTTTTAGACTAGAAGATCATTTGAACTTTTATCCAATCCTTGGTGTCAAAGGTTTTTCTTTTTTGCTTTTTTTTTTTTTTTTAATGAAGACATGCTATAATTTTTAAAAAGTTCTTCTAGACTAAAAACTTTAAAAAAATCATTAATGGCACTGTTCTCCCTTGGACCAGTCAGCCCCTTTGGTCAGCCCTTACTCAGGCCCCGGGTTCAAAACCCACGTATTTGGAAACAGGTAAATTATTCCACAACACAAAGTGCAGCCAACCTTCAGCAGTTCTAGTAATACTTTTGTATTTTTCTTGGCATTCTTTTCTGATAGTTATTGACGTATCAGGCCAAATCATTTCAGTCGTATAAACTATTTTGTAAATGGGGCGATCTGATGCTAATAACCAAACTTTCTTCTTTTTTAATTTTTAAGCTCCAAATGTACTTCAAAAATAAATTGAGGAATATTTGGTAAAGGCCCTATATACATTGGTGAAATAGAATTTTTCTTATCTTTACCAATGTCACTATTATAATTTTATTTAGATACCACATAAAAATAATTTGCCTTTTATTCATTTTTATTTTTGCTAACAAGAGCTATTAAATTTAATAAAGCACATTCAGAATTGTCCATGAAAACTGAGTTAGGTGTTTGTTACCTTGATGGAAGAATAGCAGACTTCTAAAGAAAAGCGAAATAGTATGTATGGATATTATCTTTACACCATCCAGCTGACATACCATTTGATTCATCTAGTCAACAGAAACTAACTGCACCTAGAGGACCATGCAGTGAGTCCTGTCACTAGATAAAGGAGTTTTGTCCACAGACCGTTCACTGGCGTTCACGAGGCGGGCCTGTGCAGGCCCCGGGAAGGGAGACTAATTTCCTTAGGTGATAGGACTTTCGATGCTAAGGCATTCAAATTTGGCTGGTTTCTACTCTTATTATTTTTTAGGCAGAAGCCCTTTAAAATTTGGTGGAAGTCCAGAGGAGAAAACAGAAAATATTTAATAATATTTAATAAACTTTTCTATAAAATATCGTTGGATATATACAAGGGGATGGGATTCGTATATTTAAAGATGGACCCTGAAAATTAGGTCCAAAGTCGTAGGATAGAGCAAGTGGTCCAGGGGGCTAGAACAGCTGGTAGCAGACGATGATGTAAAGGTAGGACAGGGCCAGATCCCGAAAGCCCTGTTATTGCCATGCCAAGACCCTTGGCCTTCATCTCTGGGCACTAGGAGGCTGTTGCAAGTTTCAAGTGGAGGACTAATCAGACCTGTGCTTTAGAACGCAAACTAGAACAGCGTTGCAGATGATAGATGAGACAAAGAGACTAGGCGGATGATAGTCAGCCACGCAAGAGATCAGGAGGGCCTGTGCGTGAGTAATGAGCCTAAAGAGAAAGAAAGGAGAGACGTTTAGGAGGCACCCACACAGAGGACGTGGTGACTCAGTGGAAAGTAACCCCAAATTCCTATCTTGGAAAACTAGCTTGGTTACTGGGTGGTACTGACTTCTTTAACTGAGGCAAGAATAGAAAGAGCAGAAGCAGCCTTCAGCTCTGGATGGGAAGTAAAAGTAAGTTTAGAATGTTCATTAGACATTTGGAGCACGGAGCACAGGAGAAAGGTGAGAGTTACAAGCAATGAAAAAATGACACCTAAAACCTATGCTTTGTTGCTTTTTTAAATGTAAAAAAAAATACCGTAAATTTTTTAAAAATTCACAATGTATAAAGTTATCTTTTTTTACGCTGTGACCTTTGGAGTCACCCAAATACAAATTTGTATAACTATGCATAAACACAAACGGAAGGGCCCACGTGGGGTTATGGATTGTTGCAGGAAGACCTCCGATAATGATTATCTGTGCTCAAAGGCGGGAAAACAGTGAGCTCTAATCAAAACCAGCTACAGTGTCAGTGCCTCAGAGTATCATAAACTAAATGATATAGAGTATGTGGAAAAATCCTATTGCAGCGTCTGGCACATAAAAGGTACTCAATAAATGTTATTTAATCTGCAAATGATGAAGTATCTTCATTTGCATTAAGCGCAATATACAGAATAAACTTATGAAACTTTGGGTCTAGGACTTGGCTTTAATTAGAACTCTCTCCTCAACTTAACTCCCATTTTCTCATTCTTGTTACTCCTCTCTGCACCGCCAGCCCCTCCCCCAAGGCAGCAGTATAATTTCAACAGTCCTCCTTTGTAGAACTTTCTGTACTGGTTTGTAGTTATTTACATGATTTCCCCTCTCTCCTCTCCAGCTTCTCAAGGGCAGGGACTGTATGATAACAGTAATATTTGTGTGCTATCCTTTGCTACATAATTTATCACACATTTCATCCTTACTCTTTGAGGCATGATGAGTATCCTCATTTTATAGATGAGGAAACGATGGCATAAAGGCGGCCTGCTCGAGTTCACACAGCCAGGTCCGCAGTGAGCCTTATCCTTGAGTGAAGGACTCGGGCACCTGTCCTAGCACAGTTCTTAACCGTGCCCAACACCCAGTAACTATTCATGAGGCAATTATTACACGAAGGGGAATGGAAAGGTTAGACTATGGCCATGTTTGCTCTTTGCTTGGAAGTTCCTGCAGAGGAGAACCTGATGGCTTAAGGGGGCAGGCTCAAGGCCAGGCCACCTAGGCTAGAAGCTCGGCTGCGTGCCCCTGAGCCAGCGTGCCCACCCTCGCCTCCCGCCGTGTCCTGTCCATAGAATGGGGACAGCGGTGGTGCTGACCTCACAGAGTGGGCGCCGAAAGAGTTAAATGGAGTAACCTATGTGAAGCACTTTGACTAATACCTGCTATGTTAATAACAGTTCTTTTTTAAACCTTAGCGGTCCTAGCTAAGTACCTTTATAGGGATAAATGTAAAAATTTAAGTAAACTTACGTGTATATATAACTGAACAGATACCATTTTAAAAATAGAGTGGCCAGAAACATTTCTCTTTTGGGGCAGGATTATTTGACCCATTTTAAATTAGTACATTAAATAAAACTGAAACCTAAGTTACACAGAAGAAAGGACAAAACCCAAAACCATATTTCAGATTTAAATACAATATTTAATTCTTTCTTCATTGGGTTCACAACCCAGTACTCTACTAATACTCAGGGAAGACAGGAATTTTTTTACAGTTACTGTTTTTTCCTACTTAGTTGGATATATTGGTTTGTGTTTTTCAGGGCAGATATATACATGGCTTAGGTTTGCTTCATTGTTGTGGCTTCTCGTTTGGCATGTTTTTTGGCTTTGGTGAAACACTAAGATCAGTTTTTTAAAGTGTTTTTTTACAGGGTAAAAAATGTTTTTCTATTTATTGTAATGTTTATGAATATTTTCTAGTGATCCTAGATACACAAAAAGTTATCAGAAAATAAATCTATGGACCTCCATCAACTTAAGATACTTCCGTTAATACTTAATTTATGGCATTCTTCAAGTAAATAATTTAAAATGTATTGGTGCTTTCAACATAAATAGCTTCTGAAGTCAGAATCTGTTTTCCTAACTTCTTCTTAACCCAATAAATAAAGTAACCCACTGGGAACTCGTAGAGCAAATTAGTCAAGCAAGTTATTTTTAAATTTATTCATTGGAGCATTGCAATCAAGGCAGAATATACTTATCAGTGTGAGTTCTAGCACAGACTGCCTGGGTTCAGATCCTTGCTGGATGACCTTCGAAAGTAATCTAATCTCCCAAAACCTTAGTTTTTATATCTGCAAATTGGGGATAATGATAGTCACTTCGTAGGTTGAGAATTAAGTTTAAAACTCCCATGTAATGTGTGTTCGTCTAGGGCCTGGAATATAGTAAATAGAAAATAGTGTTAATTATAGCATCATTTCCCAGATGTACTGAAATGAATGAAAAGTCCTTGCCCTTCAAGGACCATATGAGGGAACACATAAACAGTGGTTACATTGTCATAGGACCTAAGCTCTAGCATCAGCTGGGCCTGAGAGCAGGACCTCCCCCCTGCCTGGACGGCCAGGCCCTCAGAGCTGGACACTTGGAGGCGTAATTTCCATGAGTTATCGTAGAAGAAGTATCTTGCAGTTGTTAAAATCTTATATATTAAACATTTGGGCTCAGACACCTTTAGCATAAATCCAGCCGCAGTTCTAGAGCCATGAATTTGCCACCTGAGGAAGGAAAAAATTTCAGATATCTCTGAAAGACTTTGGAGGGTCTCGTTGTGTAAGGGCGTGAGTAAACTTCCAAGGCGCCCAGCTGTATTGTCCTTGCTAGCGTTAAATTCTTAGTTCCACCAAAATTTTGTCAAAAAATCTGTAAAGGATTGGCTCTTTAATGACTTCTTGTAATTTTATCCCATTCGAAATTAAATAGAAGCTAGCATATAGACCGCGCATACTTTTTGACAGAACTTTTGCAGATAACGCACCTTCCAGGATTAATCCCGACATAGGAGCCCGCCGCAGAGCCTCTGCCCCATCGCCACTGTGGTTCTCAGCTCTGCTGTGTCCCATGTCACACCTGTTTTGAGCTGTTAACAGCTGTGGGGACTGGACCCACTAGAGCAAGCCTGCCTCCCAACCTAGTATGTTCTCGAGGGCACCCCGCCCATTGGCCATGATCTTGGAATAACATTTAATACATAGTCACAGCAGTTCTTGCTCAGTTCACCTGGAGTGGACCTGAGTTATAGGAAACAATTTGTCTTTCCCAGACAGAAGCAGATCACATTTGTGAGCAAAATAAAATCAGTTATGAGGGGGTTTTGTGTTTTTAAAATTCTCTTAAAAACTAAATTTCATTTTCCTAAAACATATCTAATATACTGCTAAATACGTACTAAATGAGAATAGAGGTCAATGTATATTGCAAACAGAAATACTAAATTCGCAGGCTTTTGACATTCTCATAAATTCTGTTACATGTTTTCGTTCCAAAATCAGTTAGTCTTATTCAACAAAATCCTAACTCTTTATCTGAAGTTTTCTTACAGCTTTCAATCTTAAACCAGTCTGAAACTTGACTAGCTAGCCAGTCAAGTATACAGACTCTGTTGTATAATTTATTAATTTACAATTGCAGATCTGGAGCTAGCGTCCAGTATGGATATCCATGCACTTTTCACTCTTTTAACCTATGTAGAACCACATGTCTTACTAAAACTCGGTATCGACAATACCTTATGTAAAATAGCCTGTATCAGAAATGTCCCCTCTGTGATTAAGTTGTCTGATCTCTTTCAAACTGTTTTGCATATTTTCCTTTAGATTATACAGGGGAGTCACATGATATGTTCATAGGAACTTAAGAGAGAAAATCTTCTAATCTACCTGGTTAGGGGACCTCCCCCTGAAGCTCGGTCTTGACCCCAACTACAGTTGACCTACGAACAACGCAGCAGGTGGGAGTCACTGACCTCTGTGCAGTTGAAAGTCCGTGTACAATTTTTGATTCCCCAAAACTTAACTACCGATATCCCTCAGCATCTGCCAGGTATTGGTCCCAGGACCCCCTATGGATACAAAAATCCGCCGGCGCGCAAGTCCCCTGTTTGAAATGGCGTAGACCTGTGCACACAGTCAGCCCCCTGCACCTGCGGACTCCTGGCCAAGATCTGAGACCAGCACAGGTGTTTACTGGAAAAACCCACTTGTAAGTGGAGCCGCACGGTTCAGACCCCACTGTTCCAGGGCCAGCTGTACTTCTGAGCGAAGGGAGCCCACACCGCAGGAAGGGAGACAGGCCAGGGCCCAGCGACCATGTGCAGGCTCCGCCTTAACTCCACCCAGCGTGAGGTGAGAAGCCCTGCATGAGGAGGATGCAGCATGTGCAGCCTAAAATAGGCAAGGCACGCATGAAAGTCCAAATTCATAGAGGGAATTCAGGCTCGTAGCTCTTACGATGACTGTAAGTGTTGTACATTCTGCCCCATACTTTAGACGTCATCATTTAAAGATCCTCAGTATCTGATGGAATTTATTGACTATATTATTACTTCAGTAATCAATAAAATCTGTAATTAGCGCACTAGCTATCTGTTTTCGCGCAAGTATCAAATAGTGACTGTCAAAGGCAATCGAGTTTTTAAAATGCTATTCATTTGGAATAGAGGTGGTTTCTATCAGAGCCATTGTCAGGAAGCAGAGAGATCTCATTCAAACTAGAGACAGTAAACAAAAAGAGACTCGGTGATACAATTAAAGAGGTTTAACCTGTTTTTAAATATATGTACAAGGTTGTAGATCGTTACATGGTGATAATCCACATGGTTATATTTATAAAATGGAGTAAGTAAAAAGATTTCCTAATGAAAATTTGAGATTAACCTGTTATGTTTTCTTTATATCTCAGAAAGTAAAGCTGCCCTCTCTTTTTTGTAAGGAACTGGTTTGCTTTATGGCACCTTGTAGATATAATGTTAGTGCCCGTCCACTATAGCTAAGAAATCTGCCTAAGAAGACCTGAAGAGCGGAAGGGGGACAGAGATTAGTCACCTTTGCTCTTGCCGCTGCTGGCTGCTGCCTCAACTGATGAAACTGACTCCCTTGTAAGGGGTGTATAACCCGGCCAGTCTGTGTTCCATGATCCAGAAAGAATGCTTCAAAATAATGTTTTTCTGGCACTAGAAAGTGGAGCAGGAAGCACCGACAGCTTCTGCTTCAGGATAGCATCTCAGGAGTCGAGATTCTATTACAATTCCGCAGTGAGTCTCAGCTCCACAGAAACCCCAGAAACCTCTGGATATTTCGTTTTAGGAGTCACAGCAGATGTCGGAAACAGCAACTGCATCTCTGTCTCTTAGATCCTACCTCGGGGCCCTGATGAAATGCTGCCCTACCCCTCCTGGACCTTCGCCCCTCACCAACCACATGCACCCTACAGCTCTGCACCTCTGCCGTAGCATTTATCACTTCCGCTTTGTGTGGTTGGTGTTTATGTACATGTTCCATCTACTGAGCCTGACTTTAAACTCCTTACGCATAGAGGGTGCTTAATAAATACGCTTTGCAAGTCCCTGTCCTTTGGGAACTCAGCTCCTTGAGTCAGCACAGGTCCTGTTACAGGACTGGGGTACTGAACCACTGCACGCAGACTTTCAAACCCACTCCCTCATTTACACAGGGACAAAAGATCTCTAAATCAATACTAGTCATCTCGAATGAGTTCCTACATCACGTTTTGTATATTCTGACAAATATCTATTGGGCACTAACTGGGCATTTGGCACCCTGAATACAAAGTAGTGCACATGCTGACGAGAAATACAACCAACTGACTGAACAAATACAGTGTGAAAAGGGCCATAAATGTAGCTCATATAAAATACTATGAGTGTGTGAGGAAGGCGTGGCTAGTTTTGCCTGGTGGCTAATTCAGGTCAGGGGCCCAGGTCCTATGAGACGAGTCCGAGGGGAGGTTCTGGGAGTCTCTGGTCAGGTGGCCGAGCGTTGAGCACCTGTGTGATGATGTCAGAACCCAGCAGAGACATGTGAATGAGACAGGCCGGTGTCTTTCCCTTTCCTCTCTTGCACATTTAAAAAGCTTCTCTACCTCCCTAGACTCCCAAGTAGCTGTGAGTAGCTGTGAGTAGCTGCTTCCGTAGACAGCGACTCTTTTTCATGGCTTTCACGTAATACAGAAGCACTTAGCAAAAATCTGTGATCAGTTCATTTAGAAGAAAAGGTCTAAATGCAGATATAAGATGTGCAAAATAAAATCTGGTAATGAATAAAAAACTTCATCTTAGATTATGATGGTAAAATCCTTTCAATCCTAATATTTCTGCGTTGACTCATTCAGCAAATGCGCAGCGAGTGTCCGGTGTATGCCAGCTTCTGTTCTGAGAGCTGTGGGGACAGCCCCTGGCTTGCACCAGCCTCCTCTGCCGACCTTTACCAGCAGCGAGATGCAAAAGCCAGGGACGATCTGGCAGCATTGTTTTCATAGTGATATTTACCAAGCATTCAAAGACCACAAGCTGAATGGCACAGTGAAGCGGAGAAATGAGATGACTTTCTGGACCATCCAGTCGAGAATTCCGCCGGGGAGGGACAGTGTCCAGACTCCTCCCCACACCATCTGAATAATTTAAGGCCTTCTCCGAGCCACTTCACTCTGAGCATAGTGTGCTAGGCATTCTGAGAAGCAACAGGACAAACAAAATAATAATTCCTATTCTCTTCAGAAGAAAAACTAATCCCGAGTCCTCATATTTCTCATATGATTTCAAAAATCTAAAGTAATGCCAGGTTTGCAGAGTGATAAATA
>NW_011888830.1:1367392-1385384 GCF_000151845.1 Pteropus vampyrus
GTCCCTGTCCTTTGGGAACTCAGCTCCTTGAGTCAGCACAGGTCCTGTTACAGGACTGGGGTACTGAACCACTGCACGCAGACTTTCAAACCCACTCCCTCATTTACACAGGGACAAAAGATCTCTAAATCAATACTAGTCATCTCGAATGAGTTCCTACATCACGTTTTGTATATTCTGACAAATATCTATTGGGCACTAACTGGGCATTTGGCACCCTGAATACAAAGTAGTGCACATGCTGACGAGAAATACAACCAACTGACTGAACAAATACAGTGTGAAAAGGGCCATAAATGTAGCTCATATAAAATACTATGAGTGTGTGAGGAAGGCGTGGCTAGTTTTGCCTGGTGGCTAATTCAGGTCAGGGGCCCAGGTCCTATGAGACGAGTCCGAGGGGAGGTTCTGGGAGTCTCTGGTCAGGTGGCCGAGCGTTGAGCACCTGTGTGATGATGTCAGAACCCAGCAGAGACATGTGAATGAGACAGGCCGGTGTCTTTCCCTTTCCTCTCTTGCACATTTAAAAAGCTTCTCTACCTCCCTAGACTCCCAAGTAGCTGTGAGTAGCTGTGAGTAGCTGCTTCCGTAGACAGCGACTCTTTTTCATGGCTTTCACGTAATACAGAAGCACTTAGCAAAAATCTGTGATCAGTTCATTTAGAAGAAAAGGTCTAAATGCAGATATAAGATGTGCAAAATAAAATCTGGTAATGAATAAAAAACTTCATCTTAGATTATGATGGTAAAATCCTTTCAATCCTAATATTTCTGCGTTGACTCATTCAGCAAATGCGCAGCGAGTGTCCGGTGTATGCCAGCTTCTGTTCTGAGAGCTGTGGGGACAGCCCCTGGCTTGCACCAGCCTCCTCTGCCGACCTTTACCAGCAGCGAGATGCAAAAGCCAGGGACGATCTGGCAGCATTGTTTTCATAGTGATATTTACCAAGCATTCAAAGACCACAAGCTGAATGGCACAGTGAAGCGGAGAAATGAGATGACTTTCTGGACCATCCAGTCGAGAATTCCGCTGGGGAGGGACAGTGTCCAGACTCCTCCCCACACCATCTGAATAATTTAAGGCCTTCTCCGAGCCACTTCACTCTGAGCATAGTGTGCTAGGCATTCTGAGAAGCAACAGGACAAACAAAATAATAATTCCTATTCTCTTCAGAAGAAAAACTAATCCCGAGTCCTCATATTTCTCATATGATTTCAAAAATCTAAAGTAATGCCAGGTTTGCAGAGTGATAAATACGATAACCAAGAATAAGCTTTAATAGGTTTTCTTCTGACCTTTTTTTCCTAATTAAAAGTTTACCAAATTGCATTTCTTCCTATTAAAGTTATTATTTTAAAGTCATGTTATGATCAACAGTAAATGGCGATTTAGATTATGACTAAGAACTTTTATGTATTCGGCAAGAATTTATTGAGTGCCTACTATGTGCCAGGCCCTAGAGATACGAAGTCTGAGTTCCAGGCGTCAGGAAAGGCTGCAATCTAACCAATAATGACAATGCAGTATAACAAATACAGTCAAATAAGTCAAATAAATAGCGGTGACCAAGAGCACCCAGCCGCCCGCTTCAAAAGGAAGGAGTTAGGAAGGGCTTTGAAAAGAAAATGATGTGAGCTGGGTGGAAAGATGAAAAGGCGAGTTGTAAACATCCACGGCATGATGACAGAGAGTGTATCATCAGTGTGTGAGCACATACGGTGGAGTCCAGGCTGAAAGGCACCTTACAGGTCTGTCCGATCCCGCGTCCCAGTCATGAAATCCATGACAGGGAGGGGCTGTGACTAGTGTCTTGGTTTTCCAGGGGTGCTCTGGAGTATAACTTCAGATTCCTCCCCAAAGTAGGGGTCGGGGTGGATTTAAACTTGCCTGGGGCACCTTCTCGTCATTTTTATTTTATGTATTAATTTACAGAAGTTTTCATTAGAGAGAAAAATACAGTTCCATAGCGAAAAACCACTGGCCTAGTACAAAGAGCATGAGACCTGTGGGAGAATCCCATATTTTTGTCCTTAGGCAAATGAAATGAAATTGTTTAATGTAGGAGAAAGTGATCTGTCCATTGTAATGTCCTGATTAGATTTAAGTTACTTTTAAGTCGTTTGGGCCTGAGTTCCTTCATTTAAAAAATGAGGGTATTTCACCCAAAGTCTCCTCCAGTTTGAAAATTATATGATTTTATGATTATCCAGCTTTCTCTTGACTGTTTCCAGGGACAAGAATGCTTTTTCAGTATACTCCTTTCCACTGGTGTTGACGAGACAACATTGGCATGGGAGCATCTTGTTTTGTGAATTCTAACTAGTAGTTGGTTTTGTAAATGGCAAATGCTGGCACACAAAGCTGAGACTGTATGCTTTGCAGGCTGTGGACATTCCTAGTCATGTTTGTTTTTTTTTTTTTTTGGTGGTGGTTGTTTTTTAATCGCACATATGCCCAAAGTCAAATGCTTCAAATCTTGCTTTTAATGAAATATTTATGTTTTTTTGGTAGCCAGAAGTGCAACTTGCTGAAGGCTTTGATGTGTTTATGCCTAAATCTCAGCTGGACTCTATATTGTCAAACTACACTCGCTCAGGAAGCCTTCTGTTTAGAAAACTGGTGTGTGCATTTTTTGATGACAAGACTTTGGCTAACTCCTTACCCAATGGGAAGAGGAAAAGAGGACTCAATGACAACCGGAAAGGACTAGACCAAAATATTGTGGGTGCAATAAAAGGTTGGTCTGCATCATTTCATTTTATGGGTTCTCTGTTGAGCTTTGCTTCATTCCATAAAGATGCAGCTGAAATTGTAGTAAACTGAGGAGAGGCTCATTTAATTGGCCGTTGGCAGTTTACCCATGGCTTTGGGGTGTGGGCTCTGTAACTCACCACCCCAAATACCACTAGAATTCGGTGTTACAAGGTGATGTTCATTTGTTAATATTATAATTTAAGAGCCAGTGTGATCCACTGCAGAACCAAAAAGAAGTTTTTCTTAATTGATTTTAAAAGTGAAGGTATTTTTCCTCTCAGTAATTTCTAACTAAGAGTTTCATCAAAATATGATTTTGACTTAAATTTGTAGTCATAAATAAGAATAAAGCTATGATGCTTTTTAAAAAAATAATAAAGTAAAACAGTTCTCTCCATAGGTCAGCCGTTGCTTTAGCAGGTCATTGCTTCTAAAGACATTTTAAATGTAAGCGAACCCACTGTGAAGCCAAACCCTGTGCATCCCCAGACACTCTCGGCCACCTCTGCTTCCCTGGCTCTGTGACATGGGGTTGTGGAAGTCACGTGCAAAGACCACGGGTCCCTCCCCCATAATGCCTGTGAACCTGGGTCTGAATTGCCACTGCATTACAGTAGCCAGGCAGGTGCATCTGTATGTAGATCTTCATTTATGTTCAGTGTCGCATCCCAGACCGATCTCTTAATTTTAAAATGTCCTTACTGAGACTCTGATAAATGTTATTTTAGGCATTAGAAGTATATAAGTGTTATTTTGAAAAAGAATATAAATGAATTCTCACATGTAAACACAACTGCATAAAGATGAAATTGTGGATCACTTAGCGTCACTGACCAGGAAGCTCCTCGCTGCCTCAGTTCCTACGTTTTGGGCTCGAGGACAAGGGCTGGACACAGAGTCTCCCTCCCACCCCTAGGCCCCATTATCCTGCAGAAGGAGCAAGTGAACTTAATAGTGCTTTAAAGGGTACTCGGAAACCCACGATTAACTTTACAAAATAATATGATTTTTAAATGGCGTCGGCAAGTACCAGATACCCTTTGTTCATGGCCAGCGGGACACGAGCCTTCATTAGCAGATAATGTTTCATTCTCCAGCAGAATTTTTTTCACTTAAAGCGACAGCCGAGTTGTACTAAATAAGAAAAGCTACAGAGATACCACAGTCGGTGTCATTTCTGAAAAGAATGATTCAGCCTGAAGTGACACTAAAAACAAGATTACAGAATTTGAAAAATGGTCAATGATGTAACTAGGACTTGCTGAAGTGAAGAAGGGTCCCATTCCAATTAAATATGGCTGGGCCTTCTGGAGACAGGAAGGTCAAGGCTGATGGCGCTTTGCATGGCTGAAGCTTTTAAACACACTGAAAAGCAGCCAGGATTTGTTTTAATTTTCTTTTTTTCAGGATGGTATATTAAGATTATGAAAGTGTCTAGAAATTGGGGAACCATAAATGACCAGGTTCCAATTTAATAACAATAGAAGAGTTATCCTAATAATAAATGGTACTGAAATATATCATTACAAGTAGGCCAATATGGGTTTATTGTACCGTTTTCAGTCTAGACTGGACATTATACAATAGTTTGAAAAAGTGTATCACACACAGAAATAGGGACGATGCCTTAATTCTTCACGGCCCTACTTTTTTGCTAGAAATAAATACGGCAATTAGTCTTCTGCTCCCAGCACATAATAAAGCAGATTATTCAAATGAAAGAACTCAGATTTTCTATACACTTCTTATTCTGTTGAATTAAATCTGCATTAAAATTCTTTCAGAACAACAAAATAACTATAAGACAGAAATCTACCAATAAGCCACAAACAACCTAAATCAACAAATATTGTATATTCACTTGTTTTCTCGCAGTGTTTATTCATAGACATTTTTATTTTTTCCTGATTACAAAAATAATATATGCTTGTAAAAATTCCAAACCATATAAAAAGTATACAAAGCTGAAAGGTCTCCATAATTCCACTCTTCAGAGGTTATTGTGTACTTTCCTCTAATCTTTACTTAAAGTATGAATGTGGTATCAGGTTTGTCTTTCTTTTAAGAACATTCTCTTCATACTGGTCAGCCAACATTTTTCCTGATTTATTGATAATTTCTCATAAGCACCTTGAGGACAAGCTTTGTCTTAAACATGTTTTATTACCCGTCGTACTTTACTGAGAATTTTACACAGAGTAGGGTTTCCGTAAATATACGTTGGGTGAGTGAATAGACATAGGCTTTTATTTTTCATCTTGTCTTTGGTCTTAGTTTGTTGCCCTGATGGGTCCAGTAAAACACGTCCATCCCCATGTCTTCTCACGACTCATTTGGAATGATCAATGTCAAATGTTGTTATAAATTTCTTTCCACTTAATAAAATGCCAGTGATAGCGAAAAATGGAAACCAAATGTGAATATAAATTTGAATACACTTCTTTTAATTTCCTAATACTTTCTTCCTTTACACCTCATACTTTCATTCACTAAAAGTTTATTAACCCACATACTGCAATTAAAGTGGTTTTTGGAATTAGCTATTAATTGAAAGTCTTTTAGAATAACTATATCCTGTTTATCTTGCTACCGGTAGAGATAAAAAAGAGAAATTTATTTCCCTAACCCAGGTCCTTTGAGCAATCCGGGAAAGTGATAAAATGGTTTCTTTCTACATAAAAGTGGCAAAGCTACTCACGTTTCTGCTGTCTACCACATACTTTGAAAAGATTTTGCAGATATTAAATATTTAGTCTTTCTCCGTCTTTTAGGGGATAGTGCACCAATACTACATTAACGTGAAAAGTTCTACAACCTAGGAATATACAAAGACTGGTCGATTTTATAAAATCTTAGGGGTAAAAATAACAGCGGGGTCTGGATTTTGTTCAAAGTGATTAGGCTGGTTAAGAAAACAATGGGGAAAAGGTGAATAAAAACCTGTAAAATGCTTATAAATAGGAACAGAAATAGACTGAAAAAGGAAAGAGTTTATTGTGTGATTATTAACAAGGTCATTGCTTCTAAAGACATTTTAAATGTAAGCGAACCCACTGTGAAGCCAAACCCTGTGCATCCCCAGACACTCTCGGCCACCTCTGCTTCCCTGGCTCTGTGACATGGGGTTGTGGGAGTCACGTGCAAAGACCACGGGTCCCTCCCCCATAATGCCTGTGAACCTGGGTCTGAATTGCCACTGCATTACAGTAGCCAGGCAGGTGCATCTGTATGTAGATCTTCATTTATGTTCAGTGTCGCATCCCAGACCGATCTCTTAATTTTAAAATGTCCTTACTGAGACTCTGATAAATGTTATTTTAGGCATTAGAAGTATATAAGTGTTATTTTGAAAAAGAATATAAATGAATTCTCACATGTAAACACAACTGCATAAAGATGAAATTGTGGATCACTTAGCGTCACTGACCAGGAAGCTCCTCGCTGCCTCAGTTCCTATGTTTTGGGCTCGAGGACAAGGGCTGGACACAGAGTCTCCCTCCCACCCCTAGGCCCCATTATCCTGCAGAAGGAGCAAGTGAACTTAATAGTGCTTTAAAGGGTACTCGGAAACCCACGATTAACTTTACAAAATAATATGATTTTTAAATGGCGTCGGCAAGTACCAGATACCCTTTGTTCATGGCCAGCGGGACACGAGCCTTCATTAGCAGATAATGTTTCATTCTCCAGCAGAATTTTTTTCACTTAAAGCGACAGCCGAGTTGTACTAAATAAGAAAAGCTACAGAGATACCACAGTCGGTGTCATTTCTGAAAAGAATGATTCAGCCTGAAGTGACACTAAAAACAAGATTACAGAATTTGAAAAATGGTCAATGATGTAACTAGGACTTGCTGAAGTGAAGAAGGGTCCCATTCCAATTAAATATGGCTGGGCCTTCTGGAGACAGGAAGGTCAAGGCTGATGGCGCTTTGCATGGCTGAAGCTTTTAAACACACTGAAAAGCAGCCAGGATTTGTTTTAATTTTCTTTTTTTCAGGATGGTATATTAAGATTATGAAAGTGTCTAGAAATTGGGGAACCATAAATGACCAGGTTCCAATTTAATAACAATAGAAGAGTTATCCTAATAATAAATGGTACTGAAATATATCATTACAAGTAGGCCAATATGGGTTTATTGTACCGTTTTCAGTCTAGACTGGACATTATACAATAGTTTGAAAAAGTGTATCACACACAGAAATAGGGACGATGCCTTAATTCTTCACGGCCCTACTTTTTTGCTAGAAATAAATACGGCAATTAGTCTTCTGCTCCCAGCACATAATAAAGCAGATTATTCAAATGAAAGAACTCAGATTTTCTATACACTTCTTATTCTGTTGAATTAAATCTGCATTAAAATTCTTTCAGAACAACAAAATAACTATAAGACAGAAATCTACCAATAAGCCACAAACAACCTAAATCAACAAATATTGTATATTCACTTGTTTTCTCGCAGTGTTTATTCATAGACATTTTTATTTTTTCCTGATTACAAAAATAATATATGCTTGTAAAAATTCCAAACCATATAAAAAGTATACAAAGCTGAAAGGTCTCCATAATTCCACTCTTCAGAGGTTATTGTGTACTTTCCTCTAATCTTTACTTAAAGTATGAATGTGGTATCAGGTTTGTCTTTCTTTTAAGAACATTCTCTTCATACTGGTCAGCCAACATTTTTCCTGATTTATTGATAATTTCTCATAAGCACCTTGAGGACAAGCTTTGTCTTAAACATGTTTTATTACCCGTCGTACTTTACTGAGAATTTTACACAGAGTAGGGTTTCCGTAAATATACGTTGGGTGAGTGAATAGACATAGGCTTTTATTTTTCATCTTGTCTTTGGTCTTAGTTTGTTGCCCTGATGGGTCCAGTAAAACACGTCCATCCCCATGTCTTCTCACGACTCATTTGGAATGATCAATGTCAAATGTTGTTATAAATTTCTTTCCACTTAATAAAATGCCAGTGATAGCGAAAAATGGAAACCAAATGTGAATATAAATTTGAATACACTTCTTTTAATTTCCTAATACTTTCTTCCTTTACACCTCATACTTTCATTCACTAAAAGTTTATTAACCCACATACTGCAATTAAAGTGGTTTTTGGAATTAGCTATTAATTGAAAGTCTTTTAGAATAACTATATCCTGTTTATCTTGCTACCGGTAGAGATAAAAAAGAGAAATTTATTTCCCTAACCCAGGTCCTTTGAGCAATCCGGGAAAGTGATAAAATGGTTTCTTTCTACATAAAAGTGGCAAAGCTACTCACGTTTCTGCTGTCTACCACATACTTTGAAAAGATTTTGCAGATATTAAATATTTAGTCTTTCTCCGTCTTTTAGGGGATAGTGCACCAATACTACATTAACGTGAAAAGTTCTACAACCTAGGAATATACAAAGACTGGTCGATTTTATAAAATCTTAGGGGTAAAAATAACAGCGGGGTCTGGATTTTGTTCAAAGTGATTAGGCTGGTTAAGAAAACAATGGGGAAAAGGTGAATAAAAACCTGTAAAATGCTTATAAATAGGAACAGAAATAGACTAAAAAAGGAAAGAGTTTATTGTGTGATTATTAACAAAGCTCTTTGTAGTGATAATTAATATTCCCCGTGACAGGATCTTGAAAATAAAATATAAGCTTCTTTGTAGAGATCACATTTTTCACAGTCTTAAGCTCACACTTACTGATAAACTCATTAAAAATCCATTTGTAGGTACGACCCAAGGATCCTTAGTTAGAAACACACCTGGACACTTTGAGCTTGACTCAGAGAAGCAATGTGTGGTCTTAGGTCTCGGTGCTGAGGATAGTGTAGCATCTTGGATTTGATTCAGAGTTGATTTCACACAGAGTGGAGGCTAGCACCCCGTTATGCCCTCCTCCCTTCATGCTGTGCCAGCTGAAGACCGTCTGGGTCTTGATATCACACACCAGGAGACCAGGAGTGTGACTCAGTGAGAGCCGTCTGACTATTGACAGAATCGGTGGATCTCTGAATGCTCCTCAGAAAGTGTAGTTGCAGCAAAGCTTCGTAGTGATTAGCTGAGAAAGTTTTATTACTATCAAACTATACTAGGTTCTTCAATCCTCTTGCATTCAAGGGAATTTACATACGCCTGTCAAGTGAGAACTAGTCGATGGCTCTTAATTTTACTCCAGGCAGCACATGCTTGCCACACACACTGCTGCTCTCCTGGGAGGCAGTCAGGGTGACGGTCTGCCAAGACAGACACCAGGGATTAGAACAGCTCCAGGAGGCAACACTCCTTGGTCGGTGGCACCCCAAAAACTGAACTATACTTTTTATAAGATTAGAAGGCGTATTTGACACCCCCCTTTCACAGGCTCTGCTGAACTGACCACCAAAACTTCTGAATTCTTTCTAGCAGCTCTAGAGACTTGCAGGGTCTATATTTGTCATGTTAGAATACCTTTATTTTCCGTTTTTATTGTACATCATCATTCATTTCCGTGGAATTTAATCAAGAAAATTAGCTGTTTTCTATTTGATCTCACATAGACTTAAATGGCCGGGGGTATAATTTACGTCTGATTTATTATTTATTTCTTGATAGTAACCTCTGGGTTTTCTCAGAACCCTCTGTAAGAACAAGGCTGAAATATCAGCTTGTATTTGAATACCCTTACAATGTTGATGATTTTATTCTCACTTATAGGTGAGAAAATTGAGGCTATGAGAAATTAAGTAAACTTACTTAACTCAAACAGCTAGTGAGTGGTAGAGCAGGATGGCTCTAACCCCAGGCTCCTCCGACCCCAAAGCCACTGCCTGGCACCCCTCATTCCTTTTACGAGGAACATTTGAAAAGGGAAAGAGAAAGGTGTCCCAACTTTAAGTTTCTATCTTAAAATTTACCATTTGGGATTCCTTATAAATTCTACTAGGAAGACTGACATACTAATTATTTAAAGGGACCAGGGGGTTGTTGTGTATGCAAAGCATACTCAGTGAATTTTGGGGTAAAGTACAGCTGCACCCCAGTTTATTTACTAGCTTCAAGAGCAGGGCTTCCATTGAAGACAATGAGAACCAGGGTGCAAAAGAGAGGTGTGATTTCTTCCCAAGGGAAAGAGACACTTCTGAGACTCTTCCAGGACAGAGGCCTGCCAAGGAAGAGCTTGAAAGTCACCTTGCATGTAAGCAGTCTCTCAGAGGATGTAAATTAGATTCTAGTTTAAGTGTTCGGCAGTTGGAACCCATCGATGAATGCTTTAACTCAAGGATCCTTTTGGAAAATGAATAATCATTGTCAACTTCTCTGTCCATATTTTTACATATAAGATCAGCTTAAAACAGGATAGAAATGCATAATATGTAACAACAAAGTAATATATGACAACTATACAATGACGCGAGATATATAGTTTGCCTCTCAGCTCTGTTTGTAGCTGTTACCTAATTGTGGTTGTTTGTGTCTTCCCACTTCTTACGGTGGTCCAGTGACAGATAGGTGATGTCGAATCTTGGCCATTCAATGCGAAGAGCGTTATAAGTTCAGCCCCTTTCACAGTGGTTCTCATACTCTAATGTGCCTCAGAATTACCTGAGCTATTGGTTCAAAATCCAGATTTGTGGGTCCCATCCTCAGAGATGGATTCCACAGATGTAAAGTGGTACCAGAAATCTGACTTTTGAGCAAGCGCCTGCAGGTGACTGACGTGGGTCATTTTCAGGCCACCTTGAAAAGCAGTGCCATCCAGCTCCTGATCCTAACGAGGCATGACCTGCGTGGGCGGCATAGGGCAGCCCTCCTGTGAAACGGTCTCCTTCCACTGTTCCTTAAGTGCACCCCACTTTCTGAAGGCTGCCCTACTTCTCTCCTGGAGCAAATGAGGAGATAGCGTGTGCCAGCGGCCCTCATCCTCTGAACCTCTGGGGCTTAAAATGATTTTTTCCGTCGTGTCACACAAGGGTCCTGGTTTCAGACATGCCCGCCGTGACTTACCAGGACGTGACCGGGTAACCACCACCTTCACCAAGGTGGACGGAAGGCGTTCCAGACGTCGGCACAACCCTGACAGATGGATCACCAAACAAATGCCCCGTGGTCTTCCACTCAGCCTTATCGTGACAGCCTGAACAAAACGGACTCTCCATTCTCACGCGCTCCCGGCCGGTCTCCCTAACTGCACATTTGAACCCCTTGTTCAGCCAACTTTCTTCACCAAACCATGTGATACAGAAGACAATGCATGAGTCACGAGTGCGCCAGCAGGGTCACAGTATTTTCGTGGACCTCGCAAACTTAATTCATCAGCTTGAAATCTCTATTCACAACACCGACGTTTATCGCCCGCCCACCATGCGTCAGGAACTGGTGGCACGAAGCTGAATAAGGCATGGCCCCTGGCCTGAAGGAGTGTGCAGTCTATGACATGCAGACAATGCGCCCTAACCCAGAACCAGACTCCCAGGTAGGATAAAGTAATTGTCAAGTGCCCGGTATTGAGTGGAGGGGGACAGCACAGGGGACGTAGATCCTCTTAAGAGAAAGCCTCACAGAGTAGGTGACGTCTGAACTAGACCTTGAAGAATGAGCAGTGTATCAAATGCAAAAGGAATGGAAAAGGCTAACCATAGAATAAGTTGAATAAAGTCTATTCTAAGTGATGGACCGGGAGTCCTTACCAACCTGTTTATCTTTAAGTGTTAAACTTGTAAATATAAATGCCAATGAAATGGACTCAAATATAGTTCCCCTCCAGGGGCTTTCGGCCAGAATAATGCTTCTTAAAGTGGCTTCTGAAAGCTTCCTAGTCCCCATCCCAGACCTAATGAATCAGAACCTTGGAGGTTGGGCCCACAGCGAGTTGAAAGACTGTCTCTGTTTTGTCAAACTGGTCTTCCCTAAGCTCAAAAAAAGGAATTTTATCTTTCTCAAAATTATAGATCCATCTTCTTGCTACATAAGAAGCAAATGGAAATATGGAGAAATTTGTTAAGAAGAAAATTGTGGCTTTTATTGATCTTTCTTTGGCCTATCATATAATGGACGGGAACTAGTTGTGAGTTAACTTGCAAGAATTCAACTCTAACTCCCAGTTACTGAATTCTTACAAAACCCGCATTTTAACAGCACTGTTACAGTTGACAAAAACAGCCTCCTGTCAAAAGAGATCGTTTCTATAGCACGGACAGGGCCACTGCGGCATGACTGTGCCTCGCACATTGTGGGTGACCTTCCTGTTGTGGACATTGTCGATGGGTGTATTTATTGTGACAGTTTTCTGGCAGAAGCAGGCACAATGCCCTGGGGCAGGGGCACCTGTGTGATTTGCACGATGGCAGCACATGTGCGAGCCTTGGCCCTGAACACAGAAGGCAGCGTCTCCTTTCCCTTTAAGTCCCTACATCGTTTGGCCAATCTAAGATGCTCACCGGCATCTTAAGGTAATGCCACATTTCTCCTCTTTCCTTTTGCATTGTAGGGAAGCAGAATTATATAATATGTCCAGAACTGGCCAGATTACATTTCTCATAGCTTTCCTCCTAGACCTGTAGCTGGTGCCAGTAATCTGGCAAGTGTTTCGATCCCACAGATTTTAACTGTCTCATACAAGGAATGCATCAAAAGTCTGAGAGACTCAAGAATCGAAATTTGCTTATATTTCTGCCCCAAAAGTGTGTATGCAAATTATCATGGAACATTTGTAGTCACCGTCATACTATGGACTAATGGCAAACCCACAAAGTAAGGATATGTGTCAGCCATTAAGAAAACCCCTTAAAAAGCCATAGACCATCACTTAATATTGAACTGAAAGCTCCATTGATTCTGGCTGCCTTTAAGACATCTTTACAAGAGCGAGCATGGCTGCACCTATCCTATCAGAAGCACCTAGAAAAGAGAAACGTGTCTCTAGGAACTAGTCAGGTATTCCCCTGACTGCCCTCCCTACAGTCAGAGCTTCTGTTACGGTGACCGTTCTTTCCCAGGTTCTTTCTCGCCTCCGGCTCTCGGTTTGACTTGGACACCTCCCCATGGCCGACTCCTGGTACTTCTCAGAACCTTGGCCTCCCCTCATCCCAGAGTAAATCCCATCTTGGTTATTTTAAGTACGCCCCTCCCCCCACCTCTTTGTGACCACGCACACCCCTTTGAATCAGCTTGGCCTTGGACAGCTAGGTGGGGACAAACCCTGCTTGGAAATTCAGACAGGTGGCTGGCACTGGAGACTCAGACACGCAGGGCATTCCAAGTTCATCACAGGGCTCGAGGCCTGGCCTGGCCTTTGTCTAGAGTCCAGTGTAGTCCAACTTACGCACAAATTCTATCACCTGAATGGCGACACAGGGCTTCTAACATTAACACCCGCTTTATTTTAAATAACAACCACATTATTTTTGACAGAAACGTCAACATTCTCCTCCTTGGCAAGTTCGAAGGCTCGGGATCACCATCGATGCCTTTTTTTCCTTTGCCACTAATCTCATGTACCCCCACCCTGTCGACGCTCTCTGACCTCCCTCGCTCATGCATGGCCCTTCACCTTCCACACCATGCTAGTCCCGCCGTGCATCACCTTGTCTGAGAAGTTCTGCAAAAAACTTTTCTTGAGCTATAACTGACGTATTATATTAGCTTCGGGTATACGGCATAATGATTTGGTATTTGTGTGTATTTCAAAGTGATCACCATGATAAGCCTATTTAAGCATCACCATATCCATCACCATAAAACACTCTAAATATCCTCCCCGCCCCTCAGTTTACCCTTCTTGTTCATACTGTGTACTAACAGCCAGGTAACACTTGCAGAACAAAATCGTGTGACGTTTTCCTACCTAACTCCTCTTTGCCCCTGAAATCAAGTCCACACTCTGGCCTTTTCCATACTTCCCGTAACTTGATCTCTCTCTCCTGGCAACTGTGTTTCCCAGGGCTCCTCCCAGGGGAAGCAGCCCAGCTGACACCATCCCTCAGGCATCGCAGACTCTTCCTGAGCTTTGAGTTACACCATGTTCCCCAAGGCTCCAGTGCTCTCCTCTCTCGTTCTAGACAAATCCAGTTCATTCTTTATTATGGTCCAAACCAAGTCTCGCCACCTCTACCACGAGACTCTCCCGATGCCCTAGCCTTCGTCGATTTCCCCTTTCACTCAGTTCTGATAGTGCATGTTACCCTTAATAGTCCAGCAATAAACCTTAACCCTGTGCTTTGCTATTCGGGGCTTATGTGGAGGATGACTATATCATTTGCGTCCCAAACTGGGACACTTTTGAGAGTGAAAACGACGCTGTTAATTATTTCACTGGGAAAACGGGCATTTTGAACTGTCCCAGGCAAATCAGAATATATGGTCATCCTATTTGTGTTTGGACAGCTTCTCTTCCCAACAAGACTGTAAGCTCCTATAGGGCAGAGGCCATGTTCTGTATTTGACTTGCGTATTCTTTGGCATGCCACACGGTGCCACTCGCATAACTAACAATCGATAAATACAAGAAGGAAGGAAAGAGGGATGGAAGCAATCAGGCAGTTTATCTTCACTGAAAAAGATGGTTTCTTAAAAATCAAAACTCAGCTCGACTAGGTTGGACGCATACAGGGCACAAATAACAAGATAACCACACAGCTTCTCTATGACAAGTTGGAAGAAGGCAGCTGAAATTCAAGAACGTGGAATATAAGTTTGAAGATCAGAAGAAACAACAGCAACCGGCAGATCAGGTGGTACACAGCACTCAAGGAGGGTACAGATCTTGGCCATCAATCAGAACACCAAAGGGATCCCAAATGTAAAACCCAATTTGTATTCGGTGGGGGCTCTGAAAGCACTGATTATTGTTAATTATCAAAGAGCAACCCACACAATGTGCACGACGAAAGGTAATAAACCGCTGCCTCTGAGGCATCGCCCCTGTCCTGCGTCCCAGCGTCTTCCCCTTGATGTCCACTGCACAAGAGCCAGAGGTCAGTGGTGGCAGGGACGGGGCAAGTGTGCCACCCCGATGACCTGATCCCCGGGGGCGAGCCCCCCGTCACCACTGCTGCTCTCCTGACTCACGGCTCTGTTCCTCCAGCCCTGACCGCCTCCGAATGCGGGTGGCCGTGAGGGACGGGTGGCACCTGAGCTCCTGAGTGCGTCCTACCTTACTCTGGTACTGAGCGTTACTCCAGACTTCCCGGCTAACGGGTGAACTCCTCCCTCACAGAGTGACTTTGAAAATTCTTATGCCAAGAAACTCTAGCTTTAAAAGCTGAGGGAAAACAATACTTTCTCATCCACTTACATGAAGAACAGGAGAACACGGCGCGGGCTGGGCGCGTGCTGGGCGCGTGCTGGGCGCGTGCTGGGCGGCTGGCTGCTCGGGCACGGAGCAGCTCTCGCGTGCGTGCGCTTCGGTGCCGCTCGCCCAGCTCTGTGAGCGGATGAGTCCCGGCCTTTAAAATTTTATTTTGCTTGAGTCTCAGTTCCCGATCTGTGAAATAAATGAGTTGTACTAGTTCCAAAATGCCTTCCAAGTAGCATGTCTATAAATCTATGATTTTGAAACATGTCTCTTTGCCAAAAAAGGGGTAAACAGTAAGACACCATTACATCGAAGCTTGTTATCGCCCGGATCTTAATATTGAGCAGACGTAATTTATTCCCTTGAAATATACCAAACAGACAAACGTATGTTGTAGCTCAGCTACCCAAAGGAGGGCATCCATCACTTTCCTAATAGCTGTATTATAAATGAGCTCTGCTGTGGGCTTTCTTAAATCAAAATAAATTAAAATTAACCTTGTTTAATCTGAGAGACCACTAAAGGCACTTTCTTTTAGACAGAGATGCCTTAGTAGCAAAAAACGAACAACGTCAGACAAGGGGTGTTGTTTCCCTCCAGACAAGTCTGGCCTCAAATCTTTGAGGATCGCTGTGCTTAAACAAGCTTGTTCAAACCTCAAAATCCCACCAGTTCAGGAATCATGAAAGGAGCATTGTGGGTGTGGATTTACTCCTGACTGCCATTTAAGATCTTGAAACATTACCCCCTCTTGAAAAAAAATTTTAAAGGTATGGGTTGGCTAAATTTTAAAGTCTCTTCCAGTTCAGAAATTCTACAATTTAGTAATTTCCATCCAGATTCTCAGAAGTAATCCCATAGAATGAAATAAATATGGCTGGGAATCAATGTTATGGATATCTAAGGCCCTTTTCATTACAACAACCAAGAGTGACAGTCACAAGGCTTGGCACTAAGAGACAGAGTACTCGGTGGTCATCGTGGTCAGCTTTTACTCTGCTTGACTGCCCTGCAGTCTCCTGCATACGCAATTCAGTGGGATATTCTAATTTCATCCGTAAATACATTATTGTGTGCATTACTGTATTTCCTTAACTTTAATTTTAATTTAAAGATTTAACTTTGGGGCGCATTAGTTGAACTCCGCTAAATCTTACTGTTAAATCTGAAATGAATTTCAGGGCTCGGTATATTTCAAGACCTGTGGCTGTTTACTGAAGAAATTCTTCCTTCGGTCCTTTCAAGTGAAGTCACAGAGCAGAGAAAGAAAAGATCCTCAGGTCTGTCCTTTCACGAACCGTACATCTGTGCTGCCTGTTATGTGCCAGCGATGGACGAGAGAGCTGGGATCTCCGCCCTCGCTATTGCTAGGTTTATAATCTAGATGATCACTAGACATTATTATTTAAAAACCACTGGTTAACAAACTCAGGGTGGCCTTGCCTGAGAAGGTCACATTTCAGCTGAGACTTGAAGGAGGATGGCCTCATGTCTTCACCCTGTCGCTCCCAGCTCTTTTAAAGATAGCTTTTGGTGCTTATCCCAGCAGAGAGTATATGTAAGGAGTAGAGTTGACATCCGGTCAGTGTCGACATTTTCGCGGCATCATCCTGGGAGAAATTTTCTGATTCGAAGAATGGCATTTGTCCCCATTCGCAGCAGTCTTTAGGTCAGAAGTGGAAATAATCACATTCCTCTTTGTCCTGAGTATGTTGAAGACATTTTCCAAGATGCGTTTTCTCTCCTCCTTACCAGTGTGATTTAAGAGACGTTCTATTTATTTCATGCCCCTCTCCTTTATTGTTTTTTTAAGAATCAAATGTTTCTCTTCTTTTTTCTCTCTCCCTCCTGCTCCGGAGTAACCTGAAGTTGATGTGAATCTTTCCCATTTGTGTTTTTCTGTTTTGCTGCTGAAGTGTGTATCCATAAATCACATTTACGAATCTACATACACAGCCTCATACTGTACTTTTGCAACTTTGTGTCTTTGTTTTCTCCAGGATTTATCTCACTTATTCATTTAACTGCTAACCGTTATATAAGTAAAGCAATTTCTTTCTCCAGTCTCCTATGAAGAGACAGGTTGCTTCTCCTTTCTCAAAATCACCTATGGCAGCAGTCACCTTCGTGTTCCCTGGGCTCACGAGTGACAGTTTCTCTAGGGTATGCACCAGGGAGTGGAACTGAGTCACGGATGTAAGCATTGTCAGCTTCAGTGAGTGTTGCCAAGTGGTTCTCTAAAGTGACCGATAACATTCATCAATTCACCGGCAATGTTTAAGAAATCCTGTTTTTCCTTGTTCTTGCCAACGTCTGGTGTTAACAGACTTTAAGTTTTGCCAGTCTGATTGGTCTCAGATGGCACCTCAGGGTTCCCTGATTATCAGTGAGGTTGACCATCATTTCATATTTATTACTATTTGGTTAGTTTCCTCTGTGAATTTCCATCCATTTCCAATTTTCCCATGAGGTGGTTGTGTTCTTATTGACTTATTTGAATTCTTTTTTTTCAGTTCTATGTGTTATAAATATTTGCTTTTATTTTTCAACTTGTGAAAACTTTGCATATGATCTCTTTTAGCATACCAAAGTTTAGATAACCAGATAAGTTATTTTATGCTTTGCGCCTATTTTAAGAAATTCACCATACCTTGAGAATATGATGATATTTCTCTTAATTTTCTTCCAACGGAATTTTAAAGTTTTATCTTTTCTGTTTAGATCTTTCATCTCCTTGGAATTTACTTTTGCCGAAAGGGAGGGAGGGACTTAATTTGTTTTTCTCTATGGGTAGTCCGTCATTCTAACACATGTCAACACTTGGTATTTTATCTACCTCTGAGCCAAAACTATACAGCTTTCCTGAATTTGGCGTCATAATAATGCCTGTTCTTCCTGACATCTCCTCGGCCGTGTCCTCCTTACTCGCCTTTCCCTAGTCCTCTGCTTCCAATT
>NW_011888830.1:1387549-1408892 GCF_000151845.1 Pteropus vampyrus
CTCCTCACCAGCCGGCTTCCTCGCCTCAGTTTCTCCACTTGGCTTCACGATTCTGGTTTGACGAGGTGCGTGAGGGCGACTCGTGTCGTGACATCGCGGCCTTGCCTACTCGCCCTCCCACTGCTTGCTCTCCTGGGTAGGACGCCAGACGGTCCCGCTCAGCCTGTGGCTTGGCTTCCCTTAGCTCAAGTGCCCACGCCGGCAGCGGGGTCCGGGGCTGGGCAGCGTCCCGTGGGCGTCCTTATGCTTGGCCAGCCCCACACCATCCGGCAACATCTGGTTCAGTGCCATGCTCATCGAGCAACCTTCTTTTCAATTCTTCATTCCGGCACCTCGATTCCAAAAAGTGGGAGTACTGGGTTATGACATCACATGTTTCGGAAGCTAGAAAGATCACCACCCCTGTTACACGATAATTGTCATCCTAGTTGATTTATCGATCTCTTGTAGGTTTAGTTATCGTGAGCTTTCTTCTCAGGCCTGAATCCCCTGGTGGTCTGATAAAATCAGACTTCTGAACCTGCACAGCTGGGAGCCAGTCCCCGGCCCGGTAACAATGGCATCAACATGTGGAGCATCCTAAGGCCCCGTGCTATTGTCAGCCTGTTCTAGCCCCTTCCTGTCTCTCATAGTGCCTTAACTGCCACGTGTATTGTTACATTAATCAGTTATTAGAATGGATGTCAATCTTACAGTTTATAGGTTTCAGCTCTCTCCACGGAATTGGGGAATGAAGCACCACGATAACATCAAAGAAAACATAAACTCTATGAGAACCATATAAAATTCGAGCCAGACTCCTCGATCTCAGAGCCGAAAACACCTATACACCATCTTACCCAGGCCCAGTCTCCCTCTCCCTTCCTTGCCACAGGCCAACTGGCCCCTTGACCGGAGGAGAAGGGTGACCTCCCAGACCCCGCCTGGTCCTCTCTCCCCTGCTGCCGCCATGCTTCTGTTTTACGTAGCTGGAAGTCACACCAGCATTCACCACTTCCACATGGAAAAGGTCCTTAGCTCTCGACTGGCTTATATTCAGAATTCAGTCATTTTTCTTCTACAAAATCCATGTGCTCATCTATAATGTTAAGTTAAAAATTAAATCACTTATGTGGAAAAGAGCGCCTGTCGGCTGTGCCATTTTGGGCCAGCGATGTACCCTGCCCGTACTTCGATGTGTCCTCTGTAACGTAGGATCACTATACTCGCTCCATCGGGTTACAGCAAAGATTCAACGCGATAGATATAAAGTGCTTGGCACATGGAAAGTTTCAGATAATAGCTGTAAAGAGTAAAAGAGACGAGGAAAACGTGGAAGGGCCGCCGGCTTTCACTCAGGCGTGAGGAGGTGGAGTGCTAGCCGCTTGCAGGAACCCGGCCGCCTCTGCCTCCTCCTCCCGCTGCGGGGCCCCAGGGTGCCCTCTCCTTTGCACACCCCGACCCCAAGTCGTCCCCAGGACCCCACTGCGGACGCTCTTTCTCGCCCTCGTCCCTGGCCCCTCTCGACCTCCGGGAGCCTGGCAGACCTAACGAGGACCCGGCTTTCCGCTCTACTTGATGGCGACCTTGACTTCCACTTATCTTTGACCAGAAGTTAAAACCATCATCAGATCAGAAGTTAGACTCTCACTGCTGGCCAGAGTCTCCTCCTCATTCGAGGATTTAAATGAATCCTCGAATTAAAGCTCTGCTATCTACTCCTCCAAGTGTCTGTGCGATCCAGTGACTCCCTTTAAAAATCCACGTCCTGCTTTTCCCAGCATCATGAGCCAGAAAAATCCACCCGAAGGGTCCTCCAGGAACTACCACGTGAGCAGAGAGCTGTTGCGGGAACCCGACCAATCCTCTCTGTTCTCCGCAAGTCAAATCCAGACACGCCACCCTCTGACCATATAAAATGCCACGTTCCTAGGGAAGGGTCTGCTCAGCCACCACTAGCTTATTCATTATTGATATACAATTAAAGGGCACGGTTCAGATGAATGCAAGCTTCTGAAAAGAGTCATTATTCATGTACAGATCAAGTTGAACAGTTGTCATTTCCCCAGTGACTTAACATACTCTTTGTGCCTTGGGACCTCAAATTAGATTAAGCAGTGTAGATGCTTTAACTCCTTTATTTAGTTTAATTGTTGGCCTTCATCAACTTGTTCAGACTTCTTGGACTTGTTCAAAATCAGCCCTCACTTCCCCTTAATGTATTAAGATAGAAAAGGACGGAAATTTCTTTTTAGGACCTATTGCATCCTAAGGATGAATGCAAATTGTTCTACTATGATTCTTAACGACCCACTGTTAACATAGTAGGAAGCCCAATGCGTTAATGCAATACCTCTTTTCACATCATTACTCCTAATGGAACTGTTACCAGGATAACAGCTTGACCTTTAGCTGTAGATTCAGAGAGCAAAAATATATTCTGCTTACTCGATACCTCTATTCACACGGCATATTGATCCTTTTCAGATCAATGCAATGACAATCTTTTGGCCTTGTTCTAAGGCCTCATCTGCACGTGTAAGAGAATAAGATTTCGTCTTCAATAGATAGAGTCTAGTTAAAAGTCTCTCTTACGTGTGAAGGTAATCCACGAAACAGAGTGTCAATAATAGGCCCAGTGGAAATATTTGTGTAGGTATTTTTCGAGAAGACTGATGCTGTGTTTTCCATGGTCTCAAGATACATACAGATCCAGGAGTCAGAGCCCTCCCTGGCTTCTTTTTATTGAAAAGGAATGTGTTTTAACTGAAAGGAGACAAAAAATAACCAGAAATTGTTGCCTTTTTAGTGAGTGACAGAATATGTGAGTACAAGATTAGATTAGAAAGATCTGATTGGAAGCCCCTCACGGAGTGGGAAAAAACATTCCAGAACCTTCCTTCCCTTTGGTTCTACTAAACCTGGTTGTTGACACACACGGCTGGGAGTCATTTTGATGTGGGCATAACCCAAACCTACTTTGTGAATTTGGAACCACTTCTTTCTCGTGGATGCTAATTCGGACATCCGCATTTCACAACCTCAGGAAAGAGGAGTTGCTTCTGGAAATTGCTTGTATAAATAATATTACAAGGAGGGGGACGTTTACCTGCTAAGTCATGTCTGTACACATTTTCATATAAACTAATGGGGTGCTAAATACGAATATTTGTTTCTTTCTATTCATTAAAACAGGGACTTTGAGAACCTTTTGGCAGCTCTCTGATGAGTAAACATTATTGTGGGCATTCGAATGTAATAAAATCTTGTTTCCTTAACTATATTCTATTCATTAAGACTTCCTCCTAATTCACTTAGGCCTTTCTCCCCATTTAGTCTACATTGGTGAACTATGTTATTTGCTTCTGTGAGAAACAAAACTGGAAAATGTTTGTCTATTCATCAAATGTCTGAGTCCTTCCTCAGTTCAAGGCACTGCCGTTGGTGCTTCGAGGGAGACAAAATAAGTGGAGACCCTGAGATGTCTATAACCTGGTGTGAGAGATTCAAAAGCACGCCCACCCCAGGGGTCCTGTTTCCTCTGCAGGTGTCCCAGGTGGAGCCTGCTCCCTTGCCTGGCCCTGGTATCACAGGCGAGGCAGCCTGCTTGGTATTTTTCCCAGTCTTTAATCCCGCGTCCTAACCATCACGCCTCCTCTACTCATCTGGGCCTGGGATGGGTCCTTTCCACTAACGGTCTCCGCACAGCTGCACGTCTTCCTCCAGCTCCCACGTCCACTGCCGTCTTGGATAGCTCCACTGCCCACCGTGCCATTCGCCCCACCGCGTTTCAGCCCCACCCCAACCACACCATAGCGTTCTCATCCAGGACCGTTCTGCTGCCGCCGTTTACACCCCAGCATTCCACGCCCGATCGCTGTCACTCCGTGGCACCTCCTTGCCAAGCCTGTTGACATTTCTGTTCTCTGGTCTCTATAGATTTTTCCAAGTCAGTGAGCCTCGTTCTGGCTTCACTTCTTTCCCAGATCTGGGCGTGAATAAAGTTGTAACTCATCCCAGGTGGCAGCTTCACCAACATCTTCAAGAGCTTTGTGTCCTTGTCCTTCTGCCAAAACTGAGCAAAATCCTAACCCAAGACCAACCCCACCGTCCGGTGTCTGCACTCCCGAGGAGGGGCTGCCAGGTGCCGTGGAGTGGAGAGCCTGCCCCTGCAGACTGTCGCCACTGCCTCAGCCCCGTCTGGCACCCTCGCATCCTCAGTCTGCTGCTTTCCCTGCTCCGTTTCCCCCAGAGGCCATTCAGGCTCCCCGCACTCTCCGCTGCCCACACCACTGAGTGCGGTGAGCGCTCAGGACTGACTACTCCGACCTACAAGCACGTCTCAACCTGCCCCGTCCTCCTTTCTCCTGACGGAGAGGAAGAACTTTCCCCCTTTCCGGGAGCAACCCCTCCATTTCTGTCCTGGCCTGTCACCTCCCGCTCCTGCTCCTCCGGGTGGTTCCTTTGATGGCTTCCTTCCTCGTCTGGGATCCCGTCTGCTCTCACAACACTGCTGCTCCCTGGCCGGTAACCACTCAGCTCCCCCGTCCCTCAGCCTCCCCTCCCAGCCTCTTTTCCTTCCCCCACTGAATCTGATCGTTTTGGAGTGTCCTCTGTGGTCACCGCCTTTGATGACCTCCCTTCCTGGCCCTTCTTCTGCACAGACTGCGGGTCCCCCCTCTTCATTAGCACCACTCTCTGTCCTTTACTAGACCCCTCTGAGGTCCCCTGGCTGTAGCCCACCCCGGGCTCCCTCGGGGACCCTTGGGCCTTAACCTTCCTTTAAACACTGGGGTTCTCTTTGGCTCTGTGATGGGCCCAGCGCTCTGGTTGCTCAGAAAGTTCTCCCTGATCAACGGTTTCTCTCTCATTTTAACCACCACATTTGTGCCCCTCAAACGTAACTTTGGTCTGGACCCCTTTCCTGAACTGTATAGGCTTCTGCGGAAATATCCGCTAGCCATCTCCACGTGGGTGCTCCACAGATACCCCAAACTCGCTTGTCCCAAACCAAGCCGAATGCATCCCACCTTTCCCCTCACGGACCTTCCCTTCTATATGTACCAGGCCATGTGATTCACCAGAAAGGCGTCTTCTACATACTCCTCTGGTCACCCCGCCATCCCCACTAACACGGCCCCAACCCAGAGGATCGCGGTAGCTTCCCCAAAGGACCCTCTGTTCCTCCGGCGTTGCGTCCCACTCCGCGCTGCCGCCACATGCTCTTCCCGTGCACCTGCACTGTTTACGCTTCATGTTAGTTCCTCAGGATAAATTCTAGGAGTAAGATTCCCAGTCCAAAGGTATGACCGTTTCACGCCAGTCCGTCCTTATGACCATCTTAACTCCCAAAAGGGTTTTGCCAGTTTCTGCCAAGAGCAACGTTTGGATGTGCCAGGTCCCCACAACTTTGTCAATATTAAGTATGAACGTGTTAACTTTGTGTTTCTAATTTAGTAGGTATAAAGTGTGTTTTGCAATTTGGGGGCTTCGTTGAACATTTTTCCTAATTTTTTTTTGCTAAATACACTTTGTTATCTGTAGAGACTTTTGAAATTGCTCTTTTACTTGCATGAGCTCTGTATATGGTGGTAGATATTGAACCTTTTCGGTCACAGTTAGTGCAGTCAGCTTTTCTCCTTCCCATGAAATGTTTACTTCTCATTCAGTAGAAGTTTTACAGTTTTATACAGCTGAACCTGTCAACATTTTCCTTTGTCATTTCTTTTTAAAGGAAGTCTTAAAACATTACATTTACCAATACCATTGTGTGCTGACGTGACTGCATACTTGGCCTTGACCTTACGGAGAGCAAGTCACAGGAGGCCGAGTTTAAAAGTGCTCCGGAGTGGCGCGTGGGGCAGGAACGCCAGCACCTGTGTGTGCAGTTCGCGCCCTGCGCTGCCGTAGTAACTGTCCAGCCTCCCTTGCGTCCTGTCATGTGACTCCATAGTTTCTTTCGTGCTTAACAGGTAGCTCTTGTCCAGGACCCAATACAATATGCAAGAGGTTGACTCAACGTAGAAGTGTAATTTTCACTAAGACACAACCGCATTCTATTTATGCTGACTGAGTTAGTAGGAATCACCGTGAGGACATGATCTTTCTGTACACTTTCACATTAGATTTTGAATTAACAACAAAAACATGAAACACTTTAACACATATGGTGAATTTTGTCAGGGGGCCAGTGGACCCGTAGGAAGCATTCTCTTCTCTGCCCATCGGTCTCATACACGTGGACATGGAGCAAGCAGAAGAGGCACTTTCGGTAAAAACTACTAACTATCGATAGCTGGTTTCATTTGGAAGCACAGTAGCCAGGGCCCTGCCAATCTCTACCTTCACCAAAGGAATGTAATATGAATATCGAAGCTATGTGCTGCAGATTTGATATCTTTGAGC
Organism: Pteropus vampyrus; assembly: GCF_000151845.1. Classification (NCBI taxonomy): domain Eukaryota; kingdom Metazoa; phylum Chordata; class Mammalia; order Chiroptera; family Pteropodidae; genus Pteropus; species Pteropus vampyrus. Next base: position 1,393,934 of record NW_011888830.1, read on the forward strand.
ATTATACTTTTCTTCTTGTGATATAGTCCTGTGTCTGCATAACCTATTTTATTTGTTAAAGCACTTAATATTTCACATTTTCTTTCAGTCTTCACAGAAAAGTACTGTACTGCTAACCATGTGGATAAACTTCCTGGCCCAAGAGACTGGGTACAGATTCTGCAAGATCAAATTAAACTGGCCAGAAGAAGGTTAAAAAGAGGCTCAGGTATGAACAAGCCGCAAGAAAACAATTGAAGACATTTATCGAATTCTCAGGCATTGCAAAGTCCAGTGCTCTAGGTGCTCCGTTGTCTCATCTTTTGAAGGAGATGCACTGTAAAATGTGCTGTGGTTTGGTATTTTAAAGTCTTAGTCCAATGAATTTTGAAATTCCCCTGAAGATTAAATAGTAAAAGATACGTCAGGCCATTTACTTTTAATGGTACAAAGGAAAAAAGATTGCTAATCTCATCTGCGGGTTTACGTGTCTTAGGTCCGAAACTGGGTTTCTCTTTTGCAATTTGTGTCTATTGCCTATTGATTTTTGTTTGGATCTGTGTGACTTTATAGCGCTTAAGGTGAAACAATAACAGTAATTATCCTACCAGAAACACCACATGAAATACAAAGGGATTTTAAGTCAAATATTTATTTGTGTGTGTGTGTGTGTGTGTGTGTGTGTGTGTGTGTGTGTGTGTGTGTGTGTGTGTTTTAAACTTTATTAATTTGGATTTGGTGATTTGGGGATTATCTTCCAGGAAAAGTGAATGCTTGTCGAATTATGACTATTCAATCATTTAAAGTCCCACCTCCCCAAAATGACAGTGGCTTAGTTTACCAGTGGTCTCTCTTTGAGGACAGCTTTCTGCCATTATATAAGAATAATCATCTCTAGGAGGCTACAAACCTCTATATACATTTTTAAATCCTGATCGAACCTCAGGATGCCCGGCTGGCTAAGAGCCTTCTGTGCTTCTGTGGCTGGAGTGTGAGGGTCTGGGAGACATACCTTATTTGCTGAAATACTACAGACTCGGATGTCACGGGGTCCATCAGAACAGCGGTCCAAATGCGTGAGGCCGTGTTGCTAACAGATCCCTGTACGTGAACTCACGGTGAGCAGTGGTCATTGTGACCAAGCCTGTGGGGGAGCACAGCTGACGGCCTCGGGGAGAGCTCCTGGCACAGCCTGGCAATGCCCTTAACGCGACAATGACTTACAAGCCCTTTTCCCTAAAAGTAGCCATCCAGACTCTAAAATATTCAGCTGCGGGGTCATCTATGGAGGCTTAAACTCTACTTGAGCATCCCCTGAATGACCTGTGATAGTTATGTAAGTAATTTACTCTAGGTCCCCAGGTCACATTCAAAAAATAAAATATTCAGCTGTAGGTAATTTTTTATTTTAAAAAAAATCATTCCTTCATTTTTTTTAATGGTTTGCTTTCTTTTATACTTAATCGATGCTGTTTTACAAAGAGCAACAGACTACTAATGTTTTTAATTGAGAAAAAAATGTACTATCGCCTCAGGTAACAAGTCATAGTGGAATGAGAAAATCTGGTTTTCAAGTCTCACATCTGCTCTTCACCAGCTCTGGGCCTTGGGCACGTCACCCAGTCTTTCTAATCCTCAGTGCCCCTCTCATGAAGTGGACATAAAAATAGTCTGCCTCAGTTACTGCGAGGCTCTGGGCGCATGTCGTATAGCTAGGTCTTTATAAATGAAGCTAGCGTATCCTACGCAGGAGTGCTTGGCAGTGGTGGAGGTTGCTGAAGAGGTCACAGCTCTGTGGACCCCTTGTATCCTAGGTCAGAGGCCCGACCTGCCTGCTGTGCCTCGCAGTCTGCTTTACCCCTGCTATCCCGCGGGAATTATTAATAATGCCCCTTTCCCTCTCAGAGGTTTTCGGGCTAGGATAATGAATATCTGGCCATCCTCCTCCTAGGTCTGTCAGCTTTCACCACCTTCTTCTCTTTCATCTACAAATCATCGCAGATAAACTCAGCACACGGATAGAGAAAAGGACAGGTCTGAATTCCTGGCTGTAATCTGCCACTTACAAATTCCCGGGGCCTCAGACACGTTACTCGACCGACCTCTCTGAGCCTCTGATTCTCCATTTATGTAGCTAACAGCTACCTCAGGGGTGTTTTCAGAGTTAAAATTAGACCATGTAAGTATCGCCACCCATACAGAGCTGACACGTAATATGTGCAAAAAGCGTTGTCCTCCTTCCCTTTGCCAACCAATAGCAAAACAACGTTAACCCGGCCATTTCTTAAAACCTCCTCATGCCGTCGGTCAGATTTCTTCCAAAAGGGTTATGCCCGTGTGGGCTCCCCTATCCCATTTCACTTTAGAATCCAGTGCACTTTGCCCTCTGACCTCATGTCTCTACATGAGCTCCTGCTGTGTTCATGTTCAAAAATCAGATTTCGCTTCCTGTTTATATTGATGCTTCAACTTGGCCTCCACATTGCATTTTACTCTGTCAAATCTCATCCTCTTGAAACTCTCTCCTCCCTTAGGTTCTGTGACTTCGTTCTCTATCCCCCCTCCAGATCCTCTGGCGCTGCCTTCAGTCTCCACTGCCTCTCTCTCCTCCACCTGTCCCCTAAACCCGGCGTTCCTGAGTGTCCATCCTCGGTGCTGTTCTAAATCCTCTCTCCTGCTTGAACTGTCTCATCATCGATGGCAGCCTCAGACATGGCCACGGCCGAGACCCTAGACTTCATTTTCTGGGCCTCAGCTAATGAAATCTGGCCATGCCCACCCCCATCAAACACTTCTTCTAGCTTCCTGTCACCCCGAAGTAAAATCCCTGTACACCCCTGCTCCCAGCGCGGCAGGCAGGTGCCTTCAGTGTCAGCCCCACCCCGCACCGGCCTCATCTGCTGCCGTAGGCTCGTGCCTCCCCGGGCCGCACCAGCCTCTCCCTGTTCTGAACTGTGCTAGGGTCTCGCACGTGTGCTTTCCCTCTGCCTGGAAATCGACGCCACCTCCTGTCACAGCCTCAAGGTTACCTCCTCCTGGGGCCCTCACAGGCAGCCCCAGCACTTTACTCTGCCAGCAGAATAGTCTAGTCACCCACCTGTTTGCTCCACTGACCATGAGATCTGCAGACACAGAGACAGCATCTGAGCCACGTTTTCATCCCAAGTGTGTGAACAGTGTGAGGCATAGCATGGAGCCAACGAATGAACCAAAGAATCGATCAGTGGTAAAGAAGGGACAGTGGTCCACAACGAAGATGTCTTATTGCTTAGCTCACCTAGGCTATGTGAGACCTTGGAAAATAGTCCATCAGTTCCTTCCCTGAGCTTCAAATACTTATCCCAGAACCCACAGGGCAGCAATGTCCCTGAGCTCTGCCCTCGGGGACAAGGTTCTTAGGGCTCCCGCATCTACCTCTGGCTGCAGGGTGGCCCCAGGGCGCCATTCCTTCCTCCTCCTCAAGCCCTTTTTTTACTTCCTTCTCTGCCCCTGCCCCATCTCCTTCGTCCCCTTCCCAGTTTCCTCTCTTCTCCCTCCCTCTTCCAAAGGCTCAGAGGCTTGTGTCATGGCGCCTGATGTCATGCAGGGCAGGTTAACTGAGTAACTCCTGGGAAGAGTCGCTCTAGCCAGTGGGTCTCTTAGCTCCTTCTTACACCAAAGGTCTCCTGCCTCAGCCTTGAGTCACCTCGCAAAGGTGCCTTTTATTACTTTAGCCCCTTTAGATTTCAGGCTGCAGGACAGGGTTGGGGTGAAAACACATTTTTTTACAGTTGAGTGACAGGTGTTATCCTTTGACCATTGCCCAGTCGGTTCACACAGCAATTAACCCCTTACTGAGCACTGATATCATATTGCGAGCTGCGGCTCCTCAGCTTTATACCCAGACTCCAGCGTGAAGCCTGAGGGGCCTCTGTGCTAGTATTAAGTTGGTCTCATGTTGCCTCAATTCTCCCTTGGCAATCTGACCGTTTGGTTACGTGAGAACTTCCATTTGCCTATTGATTTGCAGGGAGAAACTGTTGACTGCTCCCCGCCTCCCCCCCCCAAAAAAAGATGCTAATATAATATTCAGGTTTGAGAGAAAGATCTAAAATTTATCATAGTGAAGAGACCTAAATTTAATATTCAGCCCAAAGGAAAGGCCAAGGGCCAAAGTAGCCCAAGATCCAGCCACCCCGACACCCTTTGGTTCTCTACTCGCCAGTCCTGACCGTGCCACCAGCTGCTAGCCTGAAGCGGGCTGGCAAATGCCCCCACTCAGAGTGCACAGAAGCATGCGGGGTCCCCTCCTGCTTCACCAGGGGGTGGTGGGTACATGGAAAGTGTGAGAAACGCTGGAGCTCCCTGCGAGCCTGAGGGGAAAGAACGGCAAATCCAGACGACCCGGAAGGAGGAAGGAGAGGGCTTTGTGCGCAGAGCTTGCGCCTCTGGCTCAGGAGATGACCACGAGCGACCTGGGAAGGCGAAGTCTGAGGGGTGTCCCTTAACGGTAGAAGACAGAAAGTGGGGAGAAGACGGTCGAGTGTCTGCTGAGTGTGCTGGAGAGGCCTCTTCTCACAGACACAGAAAGAGCCTTCCTGGCACTAGGCCACGTGACTGAAATAGGAAGTTTGGTTTAAAATTTGTTTCCCCATACTATACATTTTATACATCAACGCGCCTTTTTTTATTTTTTATTTTTTTCTCCTATTTCAGATGCTGAGACCAGTTATTATGAGTTCTGGTCTCCATTCCCGTCCCTTCTTCCTCACAACAAACACACGTGCACACAGTGGGGGCTTTCCTCTGCTTTCCTCTTTCTCCTCCCACGCACAGACTGGCCAGTGGACGCATTTCTTAACCGGCTCAGCATCTGTATTAGTAATTCACACGACGCATGCGCACTCCCACACGCGCGCGCCTGTTTCTATGGATGGGACCTGACCCCTTCGGCGGCGGCGGGTGCGGGGGGGAGCCTCACGTGCGCTCAGAACGCCATCTGCCCGGTGCTGTAGTTGTCATCATACTTGATTTTGGACATTTTCACCACTGGGCTTAGATTACCTGCCTAGATGTTTGGGATCGGCACCTTGGCACTTTTCTGCCTCGCTAGCAGGTTCTGCTAGCATCTGAGAAGGGGAAGGTGCCTACGAGACAAAACCGACCGTGACATACAGATCAAAGCAGACCAGAATGACAGCACATCAGCAGTGATCTGCCAAATAGTTTGTCTCCCGATTTTGTCACATCCTGTTACACTTCATTCTCCTCAAGGGGCACAAAAGTGGGATCCCAGCAAACGGTAGCTGGAGCTGCCCATATTCCCATTGTTATGCTGATAGGAACTGAGAGAAGTCTCAGTAATCTTGCTTGCTCTCCTGCTTTTTGTCTTGATTATCTTTGTTCAAAATGATAACATGAACAGTATCTCAGAGATATTCCACAATTTCAACCTCGTTTATCATATTTGGCTCAATTCCTGGAATTAGGTACAGACTCCACCTGGACAAGTCACTGGTTAAGGAAGCCTCTAGAAAAAGGAAGTGCCCCGTGCAGATCTGAAAGGTTGTTATATGAATGTAACTAGAAATTCATTTGGGGCTCTCATCACTTGTAATAATTTTTTTCTGTAACTGGAAAGATTCCCTTCCTGGTGTGGATTTTTGTCATTTCCATTAGATTATTTCCTCAGAGCTGAAATTGCAATTTTGTGTATGCGTTGGATCTAAGAGTAAAGCTGTCACTGCTATTAAATTTTTATTGGACTTGCTCAATCTTTTCCAAATTTCACAACTTGACTGTCACTGGGGAAGAAAGATTGTGAGCTTGTTGTTACAGAGAGATGTTATGATTGAATTTGAGTAGCACAGTCATGTTCTTCATCTATGATGCTGGGCTGGGCCCTGTTCATACAGCTAGCATATGCTAATTTATATGTATATTTTTGGTTGTATATATACTATTCTTTCTAAAACAAGTAATTGCACTGGCCTGTTTTTAAAGTGAGGATAACTGAATTACAAAGGGAAGATCAACTTACACCTAAAACCAATTTTTGTTATAACTAAATAAAAGCAATTGTATATGTATAGTGAAGGCAGTTATGAAGTATAAAATGAACTAAAACTTGAATATTTAAAAATTAGCTCATAGTGATACATGTGATATGTGTTTGGACTATTAATAGCAAAGAGATTAAGAGGCCAGGCATTTGCCTGATTCAAATCTTTGGCAGTGTCATTTAGGAGCTATATACTACTTTAGGTAAATTTTTAAACCTATTTCTCAGTTTCTCATTTATTAAAATGAGCATAACAACAGACCTACCTTGCGGGGGTTTTCTAAGGATTAGATGCCACAATGCATGTGAAGTACTCAATAAACGATAAGCATTCACAAATGGTGATGGCTAGCATTGCTATTATCATTATTGAAGAATTTTTTAAATCCTAGACAATGAAAGAACTACTGCGTAGTTCATCTTACCTATTCAAATTCACTCAAGCCAATTGGAAGAAAATTATGTCTTCTAAATATAAAAATAACAGGTTCGTTGTTTTTTAAATATACAGAATAATTTTTAAAACCTAAAGGACAAAGTTTTAAATACCTATAAGCCTTTCATCCAGGAAAAAACAGTGTTAGCATTTTAGTATGTCCTTTATTTCGTCTATGAACCTATTTCCAAAATTTTATTCTCGCCATTTATCTTATTGACTTGAATGTTTTGTTATTAAATATTCATCTACAACATCACTTTTAGTGGTTTCTACTCTTCTCTAACCAGAATCGGTCTTGACTCTTCTGCCCGTCCTCAGTGTTTTCTCTCGGTGGTGGGCCGAGCAGGTCGGCAGACAGTGGGTCTTTCTCTGATGTCAGTGTGTAGCAGTCCGAGGACGAGATGTGAGAGGGCAAACCAGAGTGGAAACTTTTGGACCCTGATTGTGTTTAAAGCAACAGCAATAGAAACAAGGACGTAGCATTCCCTCACATCCCACCAATGGAGCGTTTCAGCGTGGCGCAAATGGCAGCCCTCACTCGACTGGCCTCGCCCGCACGCAGGCAGGAACCTTCCCACGGGGCCACTAGCCCCAGGACATAGGAGCACCACCAAAATGATCTGCATGGCCACAATGAAATGTTCTGACCTGTCCACAGCATGCTGGGGAGACTGACAAGCCCCTCAGTTCTCAGGAGACATATAGTACCTTCTTTTACATATTGAGTGCATGGTTTCCTGTGACAGAAGGCTCTACCTTTGGATAGCTCTTAAGGAAATTGAAACATACCAGAGATGAGCAAAGGTTTGCACTTTAAAGATAGACATAACAAATCTTTTGAAGAAATGCTTATTCCTTCTGATTTTCTCTATGACTGAATTGATGCCAACTTACATTAACAGCTCTAGAATCTGGATTTCTAGTCATCTCCAAAGAAAGATTCATTCTTGAGATTTCCTAAGCCTGCCCCACAGAAATGGTTCTGGGGATGACCAGCAAAATTCTACCATAGGAATTCACTGACCTCCATGATCATATTTAAACAATTCACCCCAAATTCTGGCCAGATATTTAAGCCTATATAAATAAGTGAAAATGAACTGTAATAATCAGTGATTGATAGAATAAAGTTTTAAGGTAGAAATAATTTTTAATACAGGATTGATTTTGTCATCATCTTTAAAAATATTTTATTTAAAAAATGGTACTAAAATTTGTAATATGAACCGACTAGAGCTGAAAAGGGAAAAGAAAGATGAAAACTATTATGTATACTGGAGTTTTTAAATTGTACGACTGTATTCGGTAGAGTGGATGTGCTCCCTGAAACTAATGAGATTTGTGTTTTATGTTTGTAACCAGCAGAGGTAGCTGACGGTGATGAAAGACTGGACGGCATTTCTCTACCACCAACAGGTAAACACATTTGCATTTTCATCACCCGCTGGAAAATACAGCACATAAAAATATTTGCATTGAAAATGTTTTTAACATTAGAGATGCAGATGCTCAAGCAAAATGCGTCTGTAACAGACCCAGACCCTAGTAATCAAAGGTTCTCAATGCTCTACGTGCAGATATTTTTCACATTGAATGTGAAAAGTTACATTTTTCTCACACTCTGTTTTATATTCTTCAAAACCTCAGAACAGCGAGTCCTAAGAACTTAGTGTCACAACATGTTGCCTCCCAAAACCTTTGGACGTTAAAAAGTATTTTAACAGGAAATGACATTTCTTTTTAGAACAGGCATCACCAATTTTATGATGAAATTCATGTCCATTCTGTCCTCCTCCACTTCCCCCAAAGGGCCTTGAGAGGCAGTCAGTCATTGCTCTTCATAGAATGGGCACCTCGCGAGTACTGTTTTAACTGAGTGACTAAGCCAATCTATCTAGCATGGGTGCCACAATGCTAATGTCATAACCAGACTGGCCAAATGCAACATTTCACTGAAGCGTCTGCTACAATGTTAAGCCATAGACATAATTCTGACTTCACGTTATTTGACTCTCAAGTGATGCTTCTGGCCCTGGCCTCGTGCCTCTGCATCGGTTCATACCTGAGAACCTGAGGGACAGGTGTCTGCTCAGTGAGCATGTGGCGAACAATTTATTCCCTCCGTTGGCCCCAGGACTCTTTACTGACTGATCTCAAGAGAATCCCTGAAGATTCCCTGCCCACAAAACCCCAATGCCCTCAAAACTCTCTAAGTGAAAAAGCTCAACTCAGTGTTTTCTCTAGATTTAGGCTGGTAAGTTTTAAATGCAATTCAGCAAATATGAATGGAGTAGCTCTCTGTGTGGGCACTCTACTAGGTCTTGTATTCATCAGTAGCACGTACTCTGAGATGGCAACCAAAGCAGAATTCACAGGTGTGGGACGGATATATGTTACTGAACTTCAGAGCAATGAGAAAGCTCACCTGTGTAAATGATACAGCATTTTCTGTCACTGAGTAACTAAGCAACAGATCGATGGATAAATAAATGAAATGAGTCGCACAGTACAAAAAGGGCCTGCTTATATCAAGTTCTTACCGTATACAGTCATTATGTAAAAGGGATTTCACTACTTGTTTGGCTGTGTTCCCACATTTATGAATCAAGAGAATTGAAATGCATGATCTCTATTGTTCCTTCTCATCCTGTCCCTCTCCAAATAGCAGACAACTCATGTTAGCCGTGTTCTTATCACCCCAGCCCACTCCAAGTAGCAGCGTGAAACACGACAAACGGAAACGAACTGGTGCCCTTCGGGGAGGGGCCCCCCGTGCTGCTCTGCCTGTGCTACCCACAGTTCCTCCCCCAGCCCGGGGCCCCGGGCATTTGCACCACCCGTCCTCACTGTCATCCGACACGGTGGGCTTTTTAAAGTTATTATTACTTGAAAACAGTCCCCCTTTGCATTTTCCCATCTGAAGATGGAGGCAAAGAGAGGCTTCAGAAGAGAAAATTGCATACAGGGGGCGGGCAGGAGGCGGGCCTGGTGCAGGATGGAGTAGAACAACCTCCTGGAACTGAAAAGAATTTTGAGGAATCTAGGAAAGAAGGAACGTTAGAGATCATCTAGTCCCATTCCTTCTTTTTATCCAGTCCTTTTATTTTACAGGTAAAAAAGCCTGAGGCCCAGAAACACTAAATGACTTTCTCAAGGTCTCACAGCTGGTTGATGGCCTGGCCAGAGCCCAGGCCTCTCGACCCTCGGCCAGTACAGCGCGTAGCTCTCTCATACCTAAGCCAAAGCCAAAGCCAGCTTTTCTCTGCATGTTTCTTAAAGATCCTGAGTCGATGGCTGTGCTAATCCCCTTAGGGTTCCGTTTCGATGTCTCGCAGTCTCCGTTAGCATGTCCGTCCGTCATCGCAAGTTCCCCCGAAGTCCACGGAAGTGATAGCTCCTGGGATTCTCTCTCAGTGCAGCCCCAGGCCGAGGTCCTAACGAGCACAGCACAGGGACACCCCTGCAGGTCTTCTCACTAGACCGCTGATATCTGATAGAAATTACTAAACAGCATGATAAATAATGCGGTTTATCATTTAGAAAAGGGGGAAAGAAACCACAGATTGGCACCCAAATTTTGCAGTAATAAAATGAAATGATGTCGATTAGACTAGCCTGGCTCTTGATTGCCGCTGAAGTTAAACCCCAGTCTGGTGGCCTCTCTGAACACAAGGCCACCACTAATCCCTCCCTCCTCGCCTGCGTCCCAAGGAGACAATTTGAGGGGGACCCCACCTGTCTTGCAGAAAGAGTTTCATCCTGGGATTGGAGACGCACTAGCCAGACCATCCTTACTGCGTTTAAGCTGGCAACCGTTGGTCCTTTTTAAAGATTTTACAATGCCTTTATTAGCTTTTTAAGGTCTTTTTTCCTTCCAAATTCGTGTGCAAGAGTAGGGGAGAGGTGTGAACCCTTTCTGTTTCTATGACCCAGAATCGAGCAGGTCAGAGTTAGGGTCTGTCCGTCAAACGACATTGGTTTCAATCCTTTACATCTAAGCGAACTTCTACGTGTTTAGTTTTAACAAAAATAGATTCGCACATTTTCTTAACTCCGTCTCCCTCGACCCCGTCAGTGAGCGCGGTTGAGCGAGGCTCCCAGGAATCAGCACTGTCTTAGGTTCTGGTGAACAAGCGCCCGCCCTCCGAGAGCACCCGGCCAGGGCGACGGGCAGAGGCTGCGGGCGGGCGCTGCGGTGCAGAGAGCACACCGATAGCGATGGAGACCCACCCAGGATTTGGGAACGATTTGCGGGGGCGGGGAGGCAGGAAGTATAGAGAAAGTAAAATCGTAACCATGCTTTCTAAAATTTAATAAGGAGGCTTTTGAATTTGAAATGAAGTACTGCAGAGCTCATCTGGGCTTAGCATTTCTTGTCATAAATTGGCATTCTTTGATATACTTTTAAAAATTTAATAAAGTGTAAGGAAGAAAATGTGAATTAATTTTACCACCCAGAGACAACCATTGTTGGGTGTTTTTTCCCCCAGACTTTTCTCTATATTTATTTGATTTACACAATGGAGAGCAAATATATAAAATTTTATTTCCCGAGTTTTTTTTTTTTTAACCTAACAAGCATTTTCCAGTTTATTACAATTTTTCGTACACATTATTTTAATAGCTGCATGGTAAATCACATTATACTTAGCCATTTTCTATTACTGGATAAAATATGGACATACTCTAACGGTAGCACACATTCTCGGGTTTTCCTGTAAAAATCATTACAAATTTCTAATGGCTGAAATTGCTCATGGAGCACAACTCAAGCCCTGGCTGACAATTGGTGATCTGACCAACGGTGTTCTTCACCAGTGCAAAGCATCTACCTCTAGCTATGTCATAGCAAAGTGTGCAGCTCCCCTTTAGCGAAGGAGTCCCCTTCATTTTCTTGTCTCTGTTGTAGGTAATATATTTGACACCAGGAGAGAAAACATGGAAGACACAGAGCCAGATTTCACTGCCTAGACTTTCACTTAGTGACAATGTTCATTTGCACACGCACCTCTTCTGTCTGAATTTCCTCAAAGACTCGCGTTAGCATTCCAGGTTACTGCAAAGTATGGGTGTTCTGTGAAGTTTGCCCGTCCTGTTTGAACAGTTTTCATATACTACCTTTGTAATCTGTGATGATCAAGCCTCCAATTTGGTGTAAGATTTTTTTAAATCATTTTTAGAGTTGATTTATCACCTTTTAAGTCCAACGTCTGATCCAGTGAGTCCATTCTCCATTAAAAAGAAGCAGCTCTCTCTTCTCTGTTTTTTTTGTTTTGTTTTGTTTTGTTTTGTTTTGTTTTATAACCTCAATGTGAATATACGGAGTTTTGGAGCATATTTATTTTAACTTTAATCACTTAGATGCAACATAAAGGAGAATGGCTCTTTCCAGGAGTGAGGGAACAGTTCTGAAGGCCAAAATTAATCAGATCTTCATCAGCTTAAAAGATTAAGAAGATGCTTTGGGAGACAGGATAGTTCTGATCTATTTGATGAAATCGTTTGTGACATCAATTCCCCCCAAAATCACCATTTGTACCTGAATAGGTACAAACGATGTATGAATTCTTAGGAAAGAAAAACCCTTCACGTAGGTGGTGTTGACAGAGTGACAAAATGACTCATTAAAAGGTGAGCAACTCAGAGTAACCAGTTATCTGCATGATTACCTAACAACTATTTTTAACAGATGGTTTTCACTGAGTGGTTCCGTGTTTTTGGCATCGTGTGGCAACCAACCACAAATGTATTTCATTTTTTTGTATTTTATTTGGTTCCTAGTACACTTACACTCCACTTAATATAAAACCAACAAATGAACATCTGGATATATTTTAAAGAGATGTCATGCCATGCGAGTATTTGTTTTACAGAAATATTTACGTCTGGATTCCTTTTTCTAATAAGATGATAAATTTAAAATACTATTTTATTTAGAAACAATGAATTTATACCTCATTTATCGCATTAGGCAGAAATTACCTCGAATCTTTGGCACTTGACCCAAAGGCTAAAATTTAGCTTAAAAGAAATTGAACTAGAAACACCAGGCCCCAAGGGGAAAATTGCTGTGTACTGTTTATCGCATTTCCCTAGCACGCACTTATATTGAGTCACAGAGCGTTAGAGCTCAGAGTTATTGTCGACATCCCTTAGTCCCACCCCCTCATTCTGCAGGTGAGGCAGCTGAAGAGTGAGGTTCATGGTTGCCCAGTGCCAGGTAACCCGCCAGTGTCCCAGCCAGGCCTAGCACCTAGAGGCCTCACTCCCCTGTCCGAGGGACTTGTGCCACATCACACTGAACAGCTAAGCCTGAGCTAGGACAGGAGCTCCGGATAATCAGTTTTCCACTGAGGACCAGCTTGTCAACCAGAGGTGACAGGAGGCATCCCTGTTAGGTGACAAAGCTTGTTCTAGGTGTGGCTTGTGGAATCCATCCAATTGCTAGACAGCTACAGCTCATACATGCGTGCGTTTTGATTTGTCGTCTTTTCGAAGCTACCAGGGAGATTCAGAGCGATTATTGCCACCACATCCTTAGTTAGCCTTTCGCGTTCGAGGCCAGCTCGTACTCCCTTCCCTGAAACCAGTCCCTCTGCTCATCCAATGTCCGATGGAGTACTGTGAACCAGGGCTTTCGTTTTTCTGCAACATAGATTTTAAAAGTTGTTTGCTGCCTCTCAGAAATATTTCTCAAGGGAATATTTCTCAAGGGAATTGGAAAGATTAATTAGTGACCTTTCAACTCTATTAAAATAAGATGAATATGTTGCTAATAAAGGTAGAAACATTCACCTTACAACTGTGGCATCTCTTAAACACACACCAGGAAACTTTGAAGCACTTCCTTCCAAGGCTGGGTGACAGCTTGGGGTTTTCACCACTGAGGGGGTAGGGGCTGTTCTGCTCACAGGTATGTGCGGCGGAGCTCCCACTGGGAAATACATATCATAAAACTGCGAGAGTGAAGTCATAGTGTGTAAATTAGAATTGTATTTGTGTTTACTTACCGTGACTACTGTTCGGACTTTATTCAGAAATCCTTTTCATAGGCTTTCTTAGCAAAAAAAAGTTCCATATCTATGAAAAATATCTCAATCTTCTGTATATATGTTTTATTAATATGTAAATATTTAGATTTTTAAAAATTACTATGTTCTTTAAAAAAAAAAAATTCAACGCAAGGCTAGTTGTGAAAACGGTGTATGACATTGTGTTGTGATATCACCCCCCGAGATGCTCTTTATGTCCATTCTGGAAGAATACAATAAATTACTTTAATTGAATGTGCCTGTTTCGTGCCTGTGTTCCAGTCCTCCTGTGTTTATGAAGAGGAGTCAGTGCTAGTCACTAATTAAAAGGTGTTTATTAATTGTCTGGTGATCTTACACAGGAAGTCTTATCTCCTTATGAAGTAAATTTTAAAAAAAAAAATAAATAAACTAGATTGCTACCGGAAAGAGCGTCTTCAAAGGCAGAAAGTCACAGACTCTGCCTGGCAGTCAGATCAACGGCCGTGGCGAGTCCCACAGTAACACTTGAGCATTAAGCACTGATATGCTTGAAGCTTAATTTTAAAATGAATTAGGTAGCTTCATCATCTTCACTTAAAAGGTTAAGCCCTGCTTCTATGGAAACAACACATCGGAAGGACAAATCAATCTTCTTTAATGCAAAGTGGCCGTTAAAACATAATTGTTCTGTTCTCCTCTCTGAACACAGGAGGGCACTACTCTTCACCGGGCACCCGCCCCATCCCACAGGCCTTCCCAGCCCCTGCCTCGAGCACCCCCAGGCTGCGTGCTCTGCCAGGGCCCTCATTTCCACAGCCCTGTGGAGTGGTGGCGTGGGGTGGAAGGGAGTCACAGCTACACGAGAAAGCAGCTGGACTGCGGGAGAGAAGGCGACAGGGTGGCTGCTTGGAAAACAAGAAAATCTAAACTGTAGCCAGGATTTCCCGTACCTGTACCTCTTGGAAGCCGGGAGCCGGGCACGAGCCTGCGCCTCCTGCCACAGTGCCCCGCCCCCCGCCAGGCTTCATGTGGCCCTGTGGGCCATGATATTATCTGTTAGAAGGCCCATGGCCCTTGGGATGCCCTTGCTCCCACACACTAGCGAGGACCTGTGCTTTAAACGTCATCTGGCTGACAGCCCTAAAGGGCTCTCCAGTCCAGTGCGGGGGGACCCACTTCCACCACAGGAAGAGGCTGTTTGTGTTCTCGTGGAGTGAAAGCTCACACACAGGCCCCCACCATCTCCCCTCCTGCAGGCCCAGCCGTACCCAGCGAGGTTGCAGTCCTTACCAGGTTGGGATGCAAGAGAAAGAGTGGTCAGCGCCTGGGTCTCGCGGACCACCTCAAGAAGCTGGGAGGGCGTGGGGGACCACGAACGCATCCTAAGAGGTTTGAACAGATTCCTACGCGATACTGCTCCATCTGGCTGAAGGATGGCACAGTCACTGGGGAGGGACAAGCCTGAAGCAAGGAGTCCATTAAGAAGCT
>NW_011888830.1:1412257-1421349 GCF_000151845.1 Pteropus vampyrus
CCCCCGCCAGGCTTCATGTGGCCCTGTGGGCCATGATATTATCTGTTAGAAGGCCCATGGCCCTTGGGATGCCCTTGCTCCCACACACTAGCGAGGACCTGTGCTTTAAACGTCATCTGGCTGACAGCCCTAAAGGGCTCTCCAGTCCAGTGCGGGGGGACCCACTTCCACCACAGGAAGAGGCTGTTTGTGTTCTCGTGGAGTGAAGGCTCACACACAGGCCCCCACCATCTCCCCTCCTGCAGGCCCAGCCGTACCCAGCGAGGTTGCAGTCCTTACCAGGTTGGGATGCAAGAGAAAGAGTGGTCAGCGCCTGGGTCTCGCGGACCACCTCAAGAAGCTGGGAGGGCGTGGGGGACCACGAACGCATCCTAAGAGGTTTGAACAGATTCCTACGCGATACTGCTCCATCTGGCTGAAGGATGGCACAGTCACTGGGGAGGGACAAGCCTGAAGCAAGGAGTCCATTAAGAAGCTATTGGAATAGCTAGGGACAGCTAGCACCCACGAGAACAAAAACCCCAAATGCCCAAGAGACATAAGAAAGAGAGAGCCAACAGGAGCTGGTGACCAGCCAGCCTGGGGTGGAGGAGAGAAGCACAGCTTTAGGGAAGAGGGAGGAAACGTCAGAGCCCATACACACCTCTCCGGCTGGGGAACCACGTGGGTGCCATTGACACACTCACCGAGATTGGGAACACGGGGAGGAGCAGTTTGGAGAAGGATGACACACGAGTTCGGGTTCAGATGTTACCCCATTTGTTCACTCGACAAGCACTGGCTGCACACTCGGGGTGCGCCCGGCACTGCTCTGGGGGCCGGTGCAGCAGTCACGGAGCTCACCCCCACCATCACACACAGCGTGTGACCCTCGAGGCGGGACACCGGCATCCAGGGCACACTGGACTGGAGAAGGGAACTTAAACTGGGCCGCTCTGTCCCGCACTAGAGGAAATCAAGATTCGAAGCGCCACGCATTCCACATAATTCCAGTCTCAACCGAATGTCAGTGCCACAAAGGGATTTGTGACTATCAGCTCATAAGTAGCCAGCGGTCTCTATCAAGTCACGGCCTTTTAGTCTCTCGTGTCATTAACCACGCTCTGAAATGGTCTTGCTTATTTATGTGTTTGGTTATCACCTTTTTTCCTCTGGAATCTAAGCCTCATGATGTTAGGGATCTTATCTGTAAAGCCACTAAGATTTCAGGCTCTAGGGAAATACATTTTTCAGGACACCCCCCACCACCATCACGTCTTCCCCAGCCAGAGGGGACTGAGACAGACGAGAAGTGTTAACTGCTACGTGCTTTCCTGTCTTCGATCACGGGCACTTGCCTTGTCCCTATATTGCCACTCCAAAAATGGTGGCAAACTTGCGCCAGTGGATTCACCAAAGAGATACTGGGTGTAACTATGGATTTAGAGCAACAATTTGAATTTATACAAATCAATGCCTTCTGTATTTTGTAACCTCGAAAGCATGAAATTAATCACCCCCCCTAAAATACATATATACATACATTATATACATATATGTGTGTGTTTATTATCTACTTACAACCATTTTATTATCAGGGAAATTAAATGAATGTAAAAGAATCAAGGGAAAAGCCAAAGGATGATCCAGCAAGGGCGCTCGGGGGGGACACCCCACAGCACGCTGTGCTTTTACACACACCGACGTTCCAGACGGACTGGATTCTCGGGGGCCTTTTTAATTGTGTTCCCATATTTTTGCCATTTTTATCTGTGAATGCTGAGAAATTGGAGGGTATCTTAAACCTAAACTTTGAAACTAAGTGGCGTTAGATAATTCCTTGAAAATATCTTCCAAAAACGAAGCTGATGCACGCACGTTGAATGGGGGTGGCGGGGGGACGGGGGGAGGCTGGTCAGAACACGGCTCTCTCGACTGGCAGTTGGGGCTACTCTTCGCCACGATGCCGCAACAGATTCAAAATGTGGAGGGCCCTCGATGTGCATAGGGAGAGAAAAATCAATTTTAGAAAGGAAATTGAGCGTCCTAAATTGATTCAATGAAGTGGTGGACCACTTGTATCATTTTCTGGTAGAAGAACTTTCTGCTCTGTTCCAGCAAAGGAGGGAGAAAGACAATACATTATAATAGGTGGCACTTCCTCTGCAGATAACTGAATCAAGCACCCTCCAAAAGGGATGCATGTCCAACCACTGGAGAGGGAAAATCGAGAGAGTCCCAGCTAACGAGCCCCACGCCAACCCATGCCACTCTTGGAGTGAATGTGATCACACTGCATCATCCTTGGGACAAACATTTCACCAGTGTGGAGCAGTGTCACCTCCCTCCACGCCTCCCTGTCACCGATGCTCCCTGTAACACGGACCTGCAGCTGCGGGCGGCTTAGACTCTCGTTAACATCGGGGATTATTTTTTTTCCTATGGTTTGTATCACGTGTGTTTTCCCTACCCGCCTCCATGTCTGTGTGCCTGGGAGCAGTAACCACAGTGGGTCTGTCCCTTACTGTGTCCCCATGGCACTGGCTCACCAGTCCTGGTGGAGGGGTCATATTTTAAATATCAGACGAACTCCTGACCAAATGAGGAGGTGGGATCCGAAATGCACCTCGATCACACCTAGGCTCACGTCATCACAAACAGCTTCAGAATAGGAACGAAACTCTCTAAGACCAAGAAACAACTTTTAATTGGAAAGTACCCTGTAAGTTAGGAGATGAGAAGGAGAAGGTGGTGGAAGTTGACAAAATTAGTCTGAATTCATCTGAAAGATCGAATACAGGAGAAAAGCCACGGAATGCTTTAAAAATTGTGAGCGGGACTTACTGCCTTCCCCTCCTTCTCACATTTTAACATTTTATAAAACTACAAAAATTAAAGCTGTGGTTTTGGTACAAGAATAGACAGGTCAAAAAAAAAAAACGGAATGGAAATTTAAGGAAAAATGTGTCAATATAAACATACAGCATACATTAGAGGTATTGCAATAACAAAGAAGCCCCCAAATAAAGTGGCTCAAATAAAACATGAATTTTCTCTCTAACTCAGAAGAGCTCAGAATCCAGGGTGGTGCTGGGCAGCTCTGTTCCATGAGGTCATCTGGAAACCCAGTTGCATCTATCTTATTATTATTGCCACCCTGTCCCCCAGGAGAAGCCCATGTTCATGTGGTCAGAGCTGGCTCACCAGCGAACATCCGTATTTAAGCCTGAGGGAATGGGGGAAAGGATAGCAAAGGGTAGCAATTTCCTTATGAAAACCTGACCTGTATGAGTTTGCATACATCCCTTCTGCTTACATCCCATTGGCTACACCTAGAAACAAACTAGGAGACTAGGAAATATAGTCTCTAGCTGGATGGCTACTTGCCTAGCTAAGGCTTTTCATTCTATCGCTACCAGGAGGAGGGGGAGAATGGTAACGGTTATCTGTTGGTACTACAGGTGCCATTTTAATCGATGAGAAAGGATGGATTGTTTAATAAAGTGTTGAGAAAAACTGCCTAGCCACTTGTAAAAATGAGTTTATACACATATACAAAAATTAATCCAAAATGGATCATAGCTTTAAATATGAAAGATAAAACTATAAAACTCTCAGAAGAAAACATAAAAGTAAATTTCCATACTCTTGAGTTAGGCAGCGGTTTCTTAGATATGACACCAAAAGCACGAGTGAAAAAAGAAAAGCAGATGAACTGGACATCACAGAAATTAAAAACTTTTGTGCTTCAAAGGACACGAAGAAAGTGAAAAGACAACTCAGAGAAGGTCAGAAAGGATTTGCAGAATATAAAAAACTTTTACATCTCAAAAATAAAAAGACAAATAACCCAACTTAAGAATAGGCAGAAGATTTGAACAGCTTTTTCTCCAAAGAAGATCTATAAAGGGCTGGTAGGCTGATAAGCTTATGAAAAGGGCACAGGCTCTTTGGAAAAGATTGACAGCTCCTCAAAAAGTTAAACATAGATTACCACATCACCTAGCAATTACACTCGTAGGTGTGTACCCGAGAACTGAAAACATATTTGCGCACAAAGACTTTTACACAATGTTCAGAGCAGCATTATTCATGATAGTCAAAATGTGGAAACAACTTGCATACCTATCAGCTGAAGAATGGATAAATGAAATGTGATCTATCCATGCGATGAGATATTATACAGCAATGAAAAGCAGCAAAGTGCTGATACATGCTAATGTGGATGAACTTGAAAACGTCATGCTATGCGAGAGAAACAAAACAAAGGCCACGTATTCTGTGATTCTATTTATACGAAATGCCCAGAATAGGCAAATTCATAAAGACAAAAAGCAATTAATAACTGCCTTGGCCAGGAGAGGGAGAGGTAATGGGGAGTGACTGCTAATGGGTACGGGGTTTCTTTTCGGAATGATGAAAATGTTCTAAAATTAGAGAGCGGTGATGGCTGCACAGATCCGTGGATGTGTTATAAAAATCCACTGAGTCACGCACTTTAAAGGGGCACAGGATGTGAATTCTATCTCAATAAAGCAGTTATTAAAAAATAATAATAGACCTTTCTACTCCACTCTATTTGTAGCAATTAATTCCAGATGTTCGAGGATTTAAGTAAATTATAAAAATACTAGAAAAATGTTTTGAAAACTTTTAAATTAATATTTATAATAAGTACGAGGAGTGGTCAATTATACATATACATATATACATACATACATACGATGCTTATAGAGTGGCCAAATGGATAAAAAAAAACAAGACCTTTACATATGCTGCCTACAAGAGTCTCACCTCAGATTCGAAGACACACACAGACTGAAAGTAAAGGAATGGGAAAAGATATTTCACGACAGACCTAGCGGGTACTGTGCTGAGCGAAGTAAGTCAGACAGAGAAAGACAAATGCCGTATGATTTCACGTACATGTGGAATCTGAAGAACAAAATAAACAAATAAAACAGAAATAAACTCATAGATACAGAGAACGTTTTGAGGGTTATCAGATTGGGATTGTGGGGGTCGGGGGATTAGTGAAAAACGGGGAAAGGATTATGAAGTTCAAAATGGTAGTTACAAAATAGTCATGTGAAGAGATGTAAAGTACAGCATAAGGAATATAGTCAATAATATTGTTATAACTATGTACAGTGTCAGATGGGTACTAGATTTATTGGGGTGATCACTTCGTTGAGTTTTACAGATGTCTAATCACTATGTTGTACACTTGAAACTAATGATATTGTATGCCAACTATAATTGAAAAACAAAAAATATTATTTAATAAAAAAATAATAACAAGAATTTTTAAGGGCACGGAGAAATGTTCATGATATGTTTACTGCTAAATAGTATGTTCAGCCTGATCACATTTTTTTATTTCAGAAACACATTTATTTTTATAAAGTTAGATGAGTTATTGTGAGTAGCTACAAACACTGATGAATTGCAGCATGTCCAAAAAATACATACCAACAGCCACTGACAGCATTAAAAAGTTATAGACGATGTGTTAATTAACCATCAGCCCGATCAATTTTGAAAAAGAAATATTTATACGCATGCACAGAAAAAAAGAATGGAAAGTTGTTAACAGCGGTTCTCTCTGGGTAGTAGAATTATATATGATTTGAAATTTTTTCTAAAGTGAACATGTATCATTTTCAAAATAAATAACTAAAGGTAAAGGAAAAAAAAGGCTCAGTTGTCTACATATCCACATATTTGTAATGCTCGCCACGGGGATGCTGTTAGGATATCTGAAATATCGACGTGAACTCCTATAATACAGGCTTCTGAAAGACCACATCGACGCCAGGGAAAACTTCAGCTCGTTACTTCAATAACGTGTCCCTCCTTGTTGTCCCAATTAATATATACATTGAACCTATTTATAGGACTCTGGGAGTTAATGCTTTACTTTGAAGGGGAAAAAAAATCATTCTGCAGCTGACAGAAAACGGATATCCTCTCTGTAGCTTGAAAGGAAACTGGAGACGATGCTTTATAAAAAATGTATTAGTTGCAAGACAAGAAGAGACCCATGTGAGGTATAAGTGCATTTGACACATCGGTTCAAAACACGATTCCGTCAGGGCCTCGGGGACTTGGAGAGAAGAACTGCCTAAGAAACATAAAACACGGGCCGGGTTGCCGTGACAAATGATCACAAGACCCTGGGCAGTCAGTCTCTGTTCTCCCACGGGCTTCCTATTCACCTGTACCATGCTGCACGGGCTTCACCGGGGATGTGCTTTGAAAAAACATCTGAATACCGGCTAATATGTGTGGGACGCATACATGCCAGGCACTGCTCTAATGCCATAACATACAGTTTCACTCATGTAATCCTCAAAATTATCCTAAGTAGATACTATTATCCCCATTTAACAGATGAAAAAACTGAGGTAACTTGGCCCAGCTCACGTAAACAAGGAGTTTTAGACACGATTAGAAGCCAAGAAGTAAGACTCCAACTCCCACATTCAGTGGAAAGAAGGCTTCAGAATAACCTCTGAGGTCTGAGCCTCTATGGTTCGTCCTCACAACACTCTTTCTCCTTGTTTGCACAAAAGCATGGAACCAGGAATCACGGCACATATTTACTGAGTACCTCTTATGAGCCAGGAGCAGCCACAGTATATACAGAAGTAATTCAGTTCATCTCCATTATAAACCTGAAGTACTATGGCTGTTCCCATGTCACAAATGAGGAGACTAGGTGACAGAGAGCTTAACTAACTTAACCAAAGTCGCATAGCTAATAAGCAGCAGAGCCAGGACTCAAACCCAGGCACCCTGACCTAGAGCATGTGCTTCTAATCTCTGGGCTATAGGATGTCCTTCTGTGAGAATGTGTTAGATGCCTGTTCTATGTCAGGCTCCATTGTACTTGAACCGCCTCCCCAGCACACTGCCAGAAAGAGGCTGGGAAATAGCTGCTGTCTTCGACCTAACAATAAGTTCTTTATTAAAAGGTTTCCAAGAGAACATAGCAGAGCGGTTAAGAGACAGAGTTTTGTAATCAGAATGACCAGGGTTTAAATACTGGCTCTACCGCTTACTTAGCTCTGGTATCTTTTTATCCCTAATTTCCTCTCACTCTCCCTTGTCCATCCATCCCCCAAAAGAATTAGGGGAGACTAAAATGGAAGTCGAACTATCCCCAGAATGACGAAAGCTGCTGAAATCACTGAGAATGCCCACTTCGGTGGGGAGGCATTTGCTGCAGGTGGCAGGGCTCGGGGAGCCCAAAAGAGGTGATGCCAACACCAGGATCCTCAGCGTGCGGTCCCCAGACAGGCAGCAGCATCAGCACCATCAGGGAGCTTGTTAGAGATGCAAAGTCTCCAGCTTTGCCCTAGACCTGCTGACCCAGAAGCTCCGGGACGGGGCCATAGGTGCTTTAACCAGCCCACAGGTCATCCTGATGCACAGAGCAGGTTAGGAGCCACAGCCCTCCGACACCTGTGAGATCTGGCAGGATCCCAACCTCAGAGCTGGGACGCGGGTAACATGTTACTTGTATGAATTTGCTCCCTTAACAACTCAGAGCGGATTCAAAGCTTTGCCTCTGATAGCATCACTGCCCCTTATGTTCTGAGTGGAGAGAACTGGGTGGCCTCACAGAAGTAACCGGAAGCACCCGTATCCCCAGCAACCCTGTGAAGGCGAGGCAAGCATGGGAATGTGGAGACTCAGTGTTCGAGACCCAATCTCCTCTTTACTGGCTGCTGGGATGAGGCCCCCAGAGAGCAGAGGGTGGTCAGAGGCAGAGACTGACGCCAGAACCTTCTCACTCCCTTAAGCCGCATGACTGGCCTGCTTTTCCCCTCCCAAGTCCCTCTCAGCGGCTGTGTTCCTCCGGGACCTCCCTTTGTGTGGTTGCCCTAGAGAGTCACATTCGGCGGTCTTGACCAGCACTCTGCCCTCGAGAATGACCCTGAGTCTGCGAACATTATGTTCCAGAAGGTTGAGCAGCACCAGCTGGAAAAGAAATCAAAACCTCAAGATCCAAAAGACATTAAGCAAACCGACGACTACTTCCTGGACACTTACTGTGCAGAGGGCCCTGCACCAGGAATGAAGACTTAAAGAACTGATACATGGTCACTGTTTTCAAGGGGTCGGTGAGGAGACAAGACATAAGCTCACCACAATGACAGTGGCAATACAAGCTCCAGGAACCAACACAGCTCATATCTCATTGTATCTGTAGCTCTTGTTATACAGATATAAGCTCTTGTTATACAGTTACAACGAGAGACCACAAAGTACCACATGCCATTTGGCCAGAAGGATGTACCAGACAATCAACGAAATTAGGAGCTCCGAGGATGGAGATTCGTTGGAAGGCTTTGTGGAAGAGGAGGGCCCCAGGCTGAGTCTTGGAGGGCGGAAAGAACTTGCGCAGATAGCGAGGAGGGGTGGAGGTCACCCCAGCAAAGGGCCAGTACGAGGAGGGGGCTCAGTGTGGGAAAGGGCAGCGTTCTCGGATCTCAGGAGTCTGTTATCACGAAGGGCAGGAAGTTTGGTGAAAGCTGGAGGTATAAGTAGAGGCATGGAAGGAGATGAAGCTTGGAGCCAAGTAGTCAAAAAGCTTGGAAACTGGAATACGGAATTCTGAAATTTATTCTAGAGGCCAGGGTTTCCCAATGTGTAAGTATGTTCCTCAGAATATTCTCTTGGTAGAATTTTAATAGATGTTATAGGACTAACCGAGGTCTGGTACCACTTCCAGTGTGGAAGGGGTTTACCCAGACCAACAAGCAATTCTCAGACATCAGCTGGGTGTCCTACTTTTCATCTCAATTCTGACGATAGCATCAGATTCCACAAGTTAAGGGCTTAGCCCTACAAGACTGTCACCTTGCCCCCACTTCAGACGCCAGCTGCAGGCTCAGGTCACCTGTGCTTCTGACCCACCAGGTATAAATCAGAGGTTCCCAAGACCTCCTCCTCAGGCTCGATTAATTGGCTAGAGTGGCTCACAGAACTCAGGAAACATTTTGCTCACTAGACTACCAGTTATAACTAAGAAACAACCAGATGGGAGTGACGCACAATGTAAGGCATGGGGAAAGAGCACGGAGCATCCATTGTCCCCCCAGGCA
>NW_011888830.1:1423614-1425316 GCF_000151845.1 Pteropus vampyrus
TGGCTTCCAAGAAGCTTGACTTGAACCAGAAAGGTTAAATGTGCTATGACCTCCCACCTCCAGTTTCGAAATACCGCGCGTCTGCTGTGGCATTGAAAAGATATAACGAGTTCGATTTTAGTCATACGATCATGTCGATGACGAACACCCAAGTGGGAATTTCCTGGAGGCATTTGGAGATGCAGGTCTAGCCTCTAGGATAGAGGTGAAGGCAGAAATAGGAATTTAGGAATCATTCTATTGAAATCATAGGTGTAAATAAAATGTCTCATCACGTAGGGCACGTTGTGACAGCAGGCACTGAAAGTCCTCTGGTGATCTGAGGTGAACAGATTAGTTTGAAAAGCCCTCTGGAGAAGAGCTTTGGAAAGAGAAGGAACGTAGCTTGGCAGAGAAATGTGGAAAGGCAAGACATTTGAGAAGACAGAATTGATGCAACCGATGTGTAGAGGCAATTTCTTAATACAGAAAGGAAAAGTAATAGGAAAACAAAGTATGCAGTGTTCGATCTCATTTCGTTTTTTTAAAGACGTATGTATTTGCATGAGAGTCTGGAAGGATCTACATCAAGACATTTGCCAAGCTTACCATAAAATTCACCATTTAAAGTGTACCGTTCGGCGGTTGGTAGGGCATTCACAAAGTTGTACAACCATCATCACTATCCAATTTCAGAAAATTTTCATCGTTCCCCAAAGAAACTCTATACCCATTAGCAGCCACTCCCTCTTACTGCTCCCCATCCCAGCCCGGGGCAACCACTACTTAATTCCTCTCTCTACAGATTTGTCTATTCTGGACATTTCATATACTCGATATCATGCATATGTGACCTTTGTGACTGGTTTCTTTCACTTGGTATAATGTTTTCAAGGTTTATGCACACTGTAGCGTGTATCGGCACTTCATTACTGCTTGTTGCCAATTAATATTCCGCTGTATGGACATACCACGTTTTGCTTGCCCTCTCATCAGTCGATAGGCACGAGCTGTTTCCATCTTGTGGCCATGGTAAATAATGCTGCAATGCACATCTGTGTGCAAGGTTTTGTACGAGGGCGTTTTCAATTCTCTCGGTTATATACCAAGGAACAGAATTTCTGGGCCTTTTAATTCCTCATTTAACCTCGGAGGAACCACGGAGTAGTTTTCCCAAAGGTCTGCACCATTTCACTACATTCCCGCCAGCGATGTATGAACGTTCAGGTTTCTGCACCCCCTCGCTAATGCTTGTTAGCTTAACATCTCTTCTTAGACTGGATAGAGAGCACACGTGCTCAGGGGGCCCAAGATGTACTTTCCCCCCCCCCAAAATTGAATCCTTTTTGTATAAACATGCAAAGATTCTTTACAATGATAACGATACAAAAGCTGACATTTACTGGATTTTTAACCGTAGAAGGAAAATCTTTTGGCATGCATTGTCCCATTGAATATTGACAGAAAACCCCAAATTTGGAACCTATTCTAGAGTTGAAGAGAATGAGGTTCAGAAGCAAAGTCACTGGATGAGCATTATAACACTGCCCCAAAGCTGAAACTCTTAACCATCCATGGTAACATCTAAAAACCCACCTCCCTCTGCTGCTGAGTTTTTCTGGCTGTACCTGAAGAACGATTTCAATAAAGCCCTGCCATGAGTCATCTACATATTTTCTCACTGGAAAAATATCTTTCTCGAGATGATTTTTCACAAGAAAGT
>NW_011888830.1:1425366-1432470 GCF_000151845.1 Pteropus vampyrus
CGTTGTGACAGCAGGCACTGAAAGTCCTCTGGTGATCTGAGGTGAACAGATTAGTTTGAAAAGCCCTCTGGAGAAGAGCTTTGGAAAGAGAAGGAACGTAGCTTGGCAGAGAAATGTGGAAAGGCAAGACATTCGAGAAGACAGAATTGATGCAACCGATGTGTGGAGGCAATTTCTTAATACAGAAAGGAAAAGTAATAGGAAAACAAAGTATGCAGTGTTTGATCTCATTTTGTTTTTTAAAGACGTATGTATTTGCATAAGAGTCTAGAAGTATCTACATCAAGACATTTGCCACGCTTACCATAAAATTCACCATTTAAAGTGTACCGTTCAGCAGTTGTTAGGGCATTCACAAAGTTGTACAACCATCATCACTATCCAATTTCAGAAAATTTTCATCGTTCCCCAAAGAAACTCTATTTTCATCGTTCCCCAAAGAAACCCATTAGCAGCCACTCCCTCTTACTGCTCCCTATCCCAGCCCCGGGCAACCACTACTTAATTCCTCTCTCTACAGATTTGTCTATTCTGGACATTTCATATACTTGATATCATGCATATGTGACCTTTGTGACTGGTTTCTTTCACTTGGTATAATGTTTTCAAGGTTTATGCACACTGTAGCGTGTATCGGCACTTCATTACTGCTTGTTGCCAAATAATATTCCGCTGTATGGACATACCACATTTTGCTTGCCCTCTGATCAGTTGATAGGCACGAGCTGTTTCCATCTTGTGGCCATGGTAAATAATGCTGCAATGCACATCTGTGTGCAAGGTTTTGTACGAGGGCATTTTCAATTCTCTCGGTTATATACCAAGGAACAGAATTTCTGGGCTTTTTAACTCCCCATTTAACCTCGGAGGAACCACGGAGTAGTTTTCCCAAAGGTCTGCACCATTTCACTACATTCCCGCCAGCGATGTATGAGCGTTCAGGGTTCTGCACCCCCTCGCTAATGCTTGTTAGCTTAACATCTCTTCTTAGACTGGATAGAGAGCACACGTGCTCAGGGGGCTCAAGATGTACTTTTTCCCCCCAAAATTGAATCCTTTTTGTGATTTTTTCCACAAATGAAGTATAAACATGCAAAGATTCTTTACAATAATAACGATACAAAAGCTGACATTTACTGGATTTTTAACCGTAGAAGGAAAATCTTTTGGCATGCATTGTCCCATCGAATATTGACAGAAAACCCCAAATTTGGAACCTATTCTAGAGTTGAAGAGAATGAGGTTCAGAAGCAAAGTCTCTGGATGAGCATTATAACACTACCCCAAAGCTGAAACTCTTAACCATCCATGGTAACATCTAAAAACCCACCTCCCTCTGCTGCTGAGTTTTTCTGGCTGTACACCTGAAGAACGATTTCAATAAAGCCCTGCCATGAGTCATCTACATATTTTCTCACTGGAAAAATATCTTTCTCGAGATGATTTTTCACAAGAAAGTCAGACACAATTTATCAGACTCTGACTGCTAACAAATTCTAGAGATGCAAAACTGATAGCATATGCATAAATAATTCGACTCGGCAATGTAAACATTCATTCAATACTTTAAAAAAAAACGAACAGCTTTGTTTCTCTGAGTTGTTACACTGCTTCTCTCCTTCTGGATTTTTAATTGGTTCATTGGTGCCAATAGGAAACGGGTTTTTAAAACTGATTAGCCCCGAGAAAGACTTTGCCATCAAATAAATCTAAAGTTAGTCGTACTTTCAATTTTGTTTAGAGGTGAGATGTTTTTTTCCAACTATGCCTTGTTTCCCAAGGAAAGCTTGGTGTCTTTTGTGTTCTAAAACACGTCTGCTTCTGTGATTTCAAAGGACCGCAAAACCAATTCTGTTTGTAGCTGGCCAATTTCAGCTCCTGAGAAAGAGCGTGGAGAAAGTGGTATGTGAATAAGATCTGAATAAAGCATATTATTAGATCTCAAAGAGAATCAATAGAATCTAATGTCGTTTTCCTTGGATTGCATCAATAAAGCAACATTGTTAGAAGGCATTATAATCTTGTCTTCTCTTGTTGGTTTGAAACCTTTTTTTTTTGTGTGTGGTTGATTTGCCTCTGGGCTGAATGTCCCAAGAACTAATTTGTTTGGTTTTGCAATGTATCATCGCTGCAAACATAACTGAAGGCTCCGAACACCTGGGGAGATAAATAGATGTTATTTTTATTATCTGTGCTTTATAAATAAATTTTAACCTGGAAAGATTACATGGCCTCAGTCACACACGCAGCCGCCTTTGGAAGGTGGATCCACTGTTGCACACTGAGCCTTCATCTGCTTAAAATCAGGAGAAGTCTGGGGGATCACGACCCACCCCTCACTTCACTGCTTGTGAAAGTCAGGCCAGTTGGGTAAAGGGCTGTTATGGGCTGAATCCTCTCCCTTTCTCAGAATTCGTATGTTGAACCCCTTGTACCTCAGAATGTGACTATATTTGGTGATAAGGTCTTTACAGAGGTAATTAAGTTAAAATGAGGTCATTGGGGTGGGCCCTAACCCAGTGAGACTAGTGTCCTCATATGGGGAAACTTGGACACAGATGCCCCAAGATGGTGCCTGCGAGGCTCACTGTGATAGAGCCAGAAATCAGACACGCCAGTCACCTGGTGCACATGAGCCTCGTGTGCTCCCGTGTTGATCTTAGATGCAGCAGAGGAACTATTGGGGGGCGGGGGGGTTCAAAGCTTCCGTCTCCTCCCACAGCAAATCTTAATGCAAGATTTGAAATCCAAGCCTTCGGTCCATTGGTCAGGGGCCGGGTTGACATTGTTCCTTTCTCTCTCCAGTTCTCTTGCCTGGGAAAGTTTCTCCGGGGAAACCTTCCCTCACGACCCAACGACCCGATTCCCAGAGGTTCCGCCCACCCAGGTCTTCTGCTCGGACTTCCAGCGACTCTTTGAAAGAGGCCTCTTTGTGCCTGCAAAGAAAGCTCCCAGCCATGCCTCTCTCCCCGCTGGGGAGCAGTCCTGCCTCTTCCCCCGGGCCCTCACCCCAGTCTTTTTGTGAAGGTGGAACGGAGAGGGACAAGACCCTGTGCTAAGTGCTTGCTGGGCGCTTAGGGAACATATTGTCATGTCCATTTGCTAGATGGAGAAACTGAGGTGCGTACAGGTGAAGAGCTCACCCCCAACCCACACGGCTCACAAGTGGGGGAGACAGATTAGTCTTCCAGTCTCCAACTCTAAGGCCTGTGCTTTTGCCACTACAGAAAGCTATTAGTCATCTCCCTTACCCACAGTTTCGCTTCCTATGGTTTCAGTCACCCCCAGTCAACCAAGGTTTGAAGATATCAAATGGAAAATTCCAGAAGTAAGCGATTCATAATTTTTAAAATGTACACCATTCTGAGGAGCGTGATGAAATCTTGCCCTGTCCCACTCTGTCTGCCCAGGATGTGAATCATCCCTTTGTCCAGCGTCTTCACACTGTAGATGCTCCCCGCCCCTTAGTCATCAGTAGCCATCTCGGTTATTAGATGGATTACCAGAGAGAAAACGAGAGAGAGCAAGAAAGAGAGAGACAGAAAGAGAGAGAAAGGCCACATTCACGTAACTTTTATTACAGTGTATTGTTATAACGGTTCTATTTTATTATTAGTTATTGTTGTTAATCTCTTACTGTGCCTCATTTATAAAATAAACTTTATCATAGACATGCGTGAGCAGGAAACATAGTATGTAGAGGGTTTGATACTGTCCACTGCTTCAGGCATCCACTGGGGGTCCGGAAACGTACCCAGTGCTGTGGCATCTTGTCTCTGGAAGTTTTAGAGTCCCATCATCCTGGTGGTGGCTGACTGAGTGCTTTCCATGCTGTTCTAGAACACTCAGAGGGGAGTCTGACACATGGAAGGCCACCGAAGGCTCTGTCACTGCTCCGTGACGAGGGGAATACAGAGGGCGAGCACCTGGAAGCATTCATACCAATTTAACACCAACGCTAGGTCGGTGGAATCCGATAATCAAACAGTAAAGGAGCTCGTATTTCGTACATTTTTTTATACAATAATTTCACTTTTCTCGTCCCACATCATACCCCCACTGCAAATAAGGAGAAACCGGCCCTTCGCCACGGATAATTCGGGAAGCACTGTCCAGAGGCCAGCAAAACCGAAGGGACATAAAGATAATGGAGAGGCACGGAGCTCGGGTGTGAGGGACTGAAGCTTTGTCCCCCCAGCCCCCCAAAAAATAAACAAATTCATATGCCGAAGCTCCACCTTCAGTGCGATGGAACTTGGAAGTGTGGCCCTTGCGAGGAAACTAGGTTCAGAAGAGGTCACGAAGCCACGACGGGAGGAGTGCCCTTCCTGTCACTGGAGAGGAAGGGAGACCAGCGCTCTCTCCCCGTGCTGGGAGGACACCAGGCGGCCGTCTGCAAGCCAGGGAGAGACGCCTCACCCGGAACGCACAGGTCAGCACCTGGACCTCAGACTTCCCGCCTCCGGCGCTGTGAGAAGTAAATGTCCGTCATGTCTGCCCCAGTCGGCGGTACGCTGTGACGCTGTGACGCTGTGACGGCTGCCGGGATGGACCGAGACCCCGGTCCTGCTCTGACACCCCAGGAGCGCCACCCCGGCAAAGCCTCCTGCTGTCTGCTGCTGCCTCCAGGGCCAGCGTTTCTTCCCTGGGGTCTTTATCAAAGCTGGCCTGGGTTCCCACGACATGGCATGACAAAGCCAGTTCCCGGGGACGTGAACCTGCCCGTACCAGGTGCTGCGTTCAAAGGCAGGTGCCAGGGCACACCACACCTTATCCTCCTGCTGCCTGACGTGGCGGCTGCACCTGCCCTCGTGCCTCCTTGTGCCTGGCCACCCCTCAGGAGCCTTTCTCGGGGAGGGAGGGCTGAGGCTCCC
This sequence comes from Pteropus vampyrus, assembly GCF_000151845.1. NCBI lineage: Eukaryota > Metazoa > Chordata > Mammalia > Chiroptera > Pteropodidae > Pteropus > Pteropus vampyrus. Next base: position 1,430,241 of record NW_011888830.1, read on the forward strand.
AGTCCCCTCCCTCCCACAAAGCTGGGCCCACGTCCACGTCCCATTTGGTTCCTCTTCTTCTCCTTAGCAACTTAAAGCTCCTTACAGCAATAACTTCCTCCTCCTCAATATACGTGGCGAGCTCCATTTTTCCACATTTGTATCTTAAATTTGTATCAAGACCGTTTTTATATAATGCAATTCACACAAGACAGTTGTTGTTGTGGCTTTAGAAAAAGGTCCAGATGCTTTCAAAGTTGAAGGGCCATCCCAGCTCTTCACACTCTTCACAGCAAACCTCGGCCTGCAGCTCCGGTCCTTCACTTCTCAATTATCTTGAGAGAAGTAGGTCAGGGAGGAAAGCAGGCCCTCGAGGCTGGGGGTGCAGCAGAACGGCAGGAGCCTGGCCCTGCCGCTAACTAAGATGACCTTGGACAAGTCCATGAGCTGCCCTGCACCAGGCCCCCCACAGGGTTTGGAGCTCTGTGACCCCACACTTCTTTTTTTTTTTTTTTCCAATTATAGTTGACATTCGATTTCATGTTAGATTAGTTTCAGGTGTACAGCATAGTGGTTAGACATTTAAGTAATGACCCCACACTTCTTGATGCAGTCACTTTCAACAGCACCCCACCTGCTCCACGGGTAACCACACGAGCAGCCAGGTGGCCTGAACCGAGCCCCCCACTCTGCCCCATCCCTGCCCCGGGTTGTCCTGTTAATATGCAAGTAGCCACAAGATGAGCTGCAGAGAGAAAGAAGCGGCCCCATGACAACTAGCCAGTCCCTAGAAAGGGCCTCGCCCTCAGGGCCGGCAAGGAGACCGGAGACTTTGGCCTCCTGGAGTTTCCTAGGCAGGTGTGTACTTGCTCCTGGCCACAGAGCTGCGTCTGCCCCACTTGGGTCCACTTCTCTTTCCTGCCCGCCAAGCACTCGTGGTTTCCGTCAGCCTCGCACTGTCTCCCCGCTGGAATGCCCGCCTCTTTCCTCCTTCCTGCCCTGCCCCTCCCCTGCATCCTTGCAAAGTTCTCCTCCTGTGGACACATTCTCCTGCCCCCACCCCCGACATCCACTCCAGCAACACATCCTCAATATTTACATAGCAGTTACGGTAGACAGAGCACACTCATCGAATACTCAAAACATTGTTGATTTACTGGCTTCTGAACAAATCACCAGATCGGGGGAGCTGAGTGTAATTTTTACCCCCCGCCTCCCCTATCTTCCTAATGCCACTGTCACTGGAAGCGGCACTGTCACGAAGGCCCACAGAGGGGAGTGGCTAGTGGACGTCACATACTTTACATACACACAGTACCTCCTGTGAGCCTGGCAACCTCTGCGAGGCGGGTGGTAGCGCCCTCTCCATAAACACGGAAAGCCAGGCTCACTTGGATGCCTGCGTGCAGACTAATGGCCCTGGTGTGTCAACCGATCTTAAGAAGAAACAAGCACAGGTGGTCACGTGATGGCTGGGGGTCGGCCCTGGGCCTGTGTGCTGCCACCTCCCCTCTCCTCCACTGACCCCTGCTCTGCCCCTTGGCCTTCCCCCTCGGTGGTGTGGGCTCTAGGATGCTCAAGCAGTCAGGGAGGGTGGGGAGCTGGAATCCAGGTGCCCTGCAATGCCCAGGGAGGAGGGTCCATACCAGGGGAACCAGCTCTACATCCAGGAGCCAACATAGGCTTGCCCTCCCCCTGAGAGCAGATCGGAGGCAGCTGCCGGGCACCCGGTGGCTCTGCCCCAGGTTGGGTTGGTGTGGCCCAGTGACTTGGGTCTGGATGCTAAAAGGGGCTGAGGGCACTGACAGGTCAATCCTGCCCCACATGCCGGTAGGACCCCATGAAGCGTCACTGAGCCCCTTCAGCCACCTTCTCCTTTTGCATTCGCTCCCTCACTGCTGTCCTGACACTGGCCCAGAGGACACCGTCCAGCCCTTCTGGGGCCTGCTGCCGGCTTTCAGGCTGCTGAAGGAGCACGGACGGCATTCAGAAACCCGTGACAGGGCCTCTGTGTGCTCGGGGCTTTTAATCTCCTTAATTGAAATTGATTGGCCTCTTGGGAGGCAGCGCTGCGTTGGCCCTGAGCTGCAGCATGTGATCGACTTCTGCTTCTTTCTTTTAAAGACTAATTGCCACACCGGGGCATCTAATATTCTCCCTGAATCCTGGGCCCCTTTCCTGACCAGGAGCAAAATCGGAAATAGGCACACTTACGACAACAGCTAAGAAAATAAACATGCCTGATAAAAAT
>NW_011888830.1:1434424-1439465 GCF_000151845.1 Pteropus vampyrus
TGTGGGCACTGATGGCTTCAGTCCTCAAGCCGATGACCTTAAACAAACCATTCTCCTTCCGCAATGTGACATGTGGACAAGTGAACCATGTTTGTGCACAGGAAGGCAGGACATCTAATGGGCTCTAGGATAGGTATAGGGACTAATTTCTGGTTATATAGGGCTGACACACTCTGAACCATCCAAGAGAGAGGTAATTCGGGTATATGTATATGCCTTCGACTTCGATATCTTCTGCCTAAAGCTCTGAGAAACAGGACCAGCTGCATAACTCACAGAGCCCAGTGCAAAAACGAAAATGTGGGGCTCCTTGTTCAAAAACAAAGAATTTCAAGAGTTTAGCAGTTCCTCAAAAAGCTACCCATGGAATCACCGTATGACCCAGTGATACTACTCCTAGGTATAGACCCACAAGAACTGAAAACAGGGACTCGAGCAGATACTTACACACCCATGCTCACCGCAGCATTATTCACAATGGCTGACAGGCGGAAACAGCCCGTGTCCATCGAGAGAGGAGTGGATAAACACCACGTGGTCTGTACATACGACGGAGCGTAATTCATCCATAAAAAGGAATGAAGTTCTGACACATGCTATAGCATGGATGAAGCTGGAAAACATTACGCTAGGAGAAACAAACCTCACACAAATGGACAGATACTGTCTGATCCCACTTATGTGAAATAGCCAGAAAAGGCAAATTCATGGACAGAAAGTGCATCAGAGGTTACCAGGGCCAGAGAGAAGAAGGAAATGGGGGGGGGGGGTCACTGCTTAGAAGGTTTGGAGTTTCTGTCGGGGGTGAGGAAGACGTTTTGGAAATAAATAGTGGTGACGGCCGCACAATATTGTGCATGTGATTAATGCCACTGAATTGTATACATTAAAATGGCAAATTTTATGACGTGTGCATGTTTTATTTTTAACTATGGTAAAATACTACGTCATATTTTTTTTTTTACCACAATTGAAAAAGTATTAAACAAGAAAGATTAAGAATTTCAAGAGGGCGGCAGCAAAGCGTTAACGGAGCGCAGGGCCCTTCTGAGCACGGGGTTCCGCGGGATGCCAGCCCTGCTGAGAGGACAGGGACCCTCAAGTTCAAGTGGCATGCCGCATTCTGGAAGTCGAGAGTGCTGCTGGGTCACTGAAGACCAGGATCCAGGAGGTACTTGGTGTTCAACAAGGACAAGAACCTAAAGCCCTCAGCTCCCCGCTGCCACCCGTGCCCTGCTCCGTGCCCTGCTCCGTGCCCTGCTCCGTGCCCTGCTCCGTGCCCTCCTGAACCTTCTAAGGTCAAGGGCAGGATCCAGATTCAAAGCTCAGGAGATCTCCCAGTGTCAGCCCTGGAGTGACCATGTTCATGGGGTGTTCTTCCTCCCGTAACCCTCTGGCGCTGTCTGCAGGGCAGACGTGGGTGGCCGGGGCACCGCGGGAGCAGTCGCGCGGCCCACATCCCCTCGCCTGGCAGTCGCTGAGCACCCCGCCTCCCGCTTCTTCCGTTTTCCCCTCGCTGGGCCTCCCTGTCACTCCCTGGCCTGCTCCGAGGCTGTTAGGTGGGATGTAATTGAGTCCCCGGGGAGGGATTAAAAAAAAGGGGGATTAGAGGGGGATGGAGACAATTTTGGAGACCAACCAGGCTGGCCAAGAAGGATTTCTGGCCTTGTCATTCGATTCAAGCAGAGTCTACAAACACACGTAGGAGGTGCCAGTGAGAAATGGGAAGACGACGGAGAGGTGAGCGGGGCACGGCCTCGCCTCAGGAAACCTGCTGAAGTCGGGCTGCCGCCTTCGCCACACACGCCTTAGGTTATTGGTCCTTTGTCTGGGTTGTATGGAGCAGAAAGATGCCCTCCCGGTGAGCCACACCAAACACAAGTGCCACGAGGTGAGCGTTCTGAGTCCCGAGGCCACCTTCTGCTGCTCCTGCTCACTGGTGGCCTTAAGCTCTTCTGCCTCCAGGTGACCACTCGACAGGAAGGTGGGACTCTGCTTGCTGGCAGAGGACACACCCCAAACAAGACCGTTCACATTAAAGTCATAAGCAGTCCTCTGGCTGCGACCTTGCGTACCCTTGTAGGGCTCCCCCGCCACCTCGAATCCTCTCATCATTTCTGGGACATCTCAGGGGGCGTGTCACGGGTATTGGTGTGGCCTCTCACGACCATGTGGCGGGCACTACTTTCTCCAGCTCTAACTCTGGCTGTCCACAGGGATATGTGCTGCCCCAGCCTCGACAGGCCTGAAGGCGCCAGGAAGGCGCTTCACACCGGTTCTGCCTCCTACTCACGCATGCACGGCCAGGCGGAGGCTGCTCTGCGGTGCCCTGGACGCCGACACCACCGACCTGCTGATATGTTCTCCCTAGAGAAGAGAGAGGCCCGAATCACCCCCCACCCCTTGCCAACGCTGGGCCATTGTGCAGGTCACCAAGCGCTCCTAAATGCTTTGAGGGTGGCCTTGCTGTGCTACACAGTACCCTTCGGGGTTGGCGCTCGGCCTGGGAGCTGCTCCACCAGCCCTCCAGGCAAACCTGGACGGGGCCGGAATCCTGGGGATTTGAGTTTGGTCTGCAACGCCCACTGTACCAGGAGCATAGGGCCTGGGGGTGTTGCCGCAGGGAAGTGCCAATGCATTTCCAGTCCTCCTCCCCCGTCCTCTCGGAGCACACAGAGTTTCAGCACCAGAAGGAGGAGCCGGGTTTGGGAGAGTGGAACACGAAGCTGTTCCGTGCTCCGCCTACCTTCGCTAGGGGCTCGGAGTCGGATCACTCTTCTTTCAATCATATATTGAACGGATCTGCTTGTTCTCATTTTTGTTTTTTTTTTTTTTTTTAATCAAAAGGTACTACCTTTGGAAAATAGGCTAAAATAGCTCCCCAATAGAGGGGGTCCTCCACCGCTATCCCCTGCTTTCGCATCCCCACCCCTCCACCATTCACGAGAGCCTTCCTTGGCAAAAACGTACCCTGAATAATAATAGCTAATACTTACTGAGCACTGTCTCAGGCACAGTCACACGATCTCGTCTGATTCTCACAAAACCCCATAAGAGAAGTACAACCATTGTTCTCTCCACTTTACAAATGAGAGACGTGTGCAGGGAAAATGGCAGAGCTGGCTAGTGGTGGGGCCAGGATGCCTACTTCTTCTCCACGTGCTGTCAGAATCCACAGCCCAGGTGTAATTCAGAGGGTCTATCAGGAGGCTTCAAACATGGTGGCAGTGGGCCGACCAGCAATTGTCAGGTGCTTAGAACTGTCCCTACTACACAGAGCTCAGTAAAGGTTGAGTTGTTATCATTACGTCAAATTCCATGCTTTTTTTCATTAGACTATTTAGTCTCTCAATCTTTTTTGAGGGACAAGAATATATTATAGATTAAAATAAACGGATTCTTTCACTATATCAATGCAAAATGCTTAGATAAGGGAAGAGATCGACGATGGTCCAGACTGATCTATCTTACAGGCCTCCTTGAATGTTCTCAGGGCAGGGCAGCCAACGAAACGAAGGCCCAGGAAAAGCAGGGTTCACGGCGAGCGTGAGGTTCATATAAACCTCTCCTTCCTCCATCCATCCCGTCTTCTTCCTTTCCCTCCTCGCCAGGCTCCGAGGGTAAATTCATCTTTTTGGCCTCGCGAGGACAAATTTGCTGTAAACGCCCATACTCATTGCGTCTTCGTAGGCTAGTCCGTTGTCTGGTGTAGAGATAAGGGTCTAGAACTCAGCGTCTGAAGATCTGGAGTTGTTTCCTGGCTCAGCTTTGTACCTTGGGACCAGGCACAAATCTCCTAATCCCTGGGTTGCTGTTTTGTCATCTGTGAAAAATAATGAGTGTGAGGATCAAAATAAAAATGTGCATTAAGAGGTAAGATGCTTTGCAAACCGTAAATCACAATGCATGGGAGACATCGTGTCCCTTTGATTGGCCTGGCAGAGACTTCTGGGTCTTGGAGTTCCCAGCGATCATATTCAGGGGAGGTCACACCAGACTTCCTAAACATATTCCCTAAGAGGCTGCCTAGAGTGTCATCTTCCTTGGGCAGGTTGGGGTTGGGAGAAGGTGTTGGGAGACCCTTGCAGTAAGACCCTCTCTGCTGAAGGTTTCAGCAGTGGCAGAGCATGAAGGAGGGAGCTAAGTGTGGGGGCAGGGAGGATGGGGAGGGCGTGATGGCAGACTCCCTAATAAGCAATTTGTTTAGAACAGCCCAGGGCCTACTGGGGATAAATTGGAAAACAAGTGGGGTACCACGCCAAGTTCGAAACCAGCCTCTCGGGCTGGGGAACTTGACCGTACTCGAAAGAGGTTAGAAATCCCTCGGGGACAGGATTCATTCAGTGGAAACACTTGTCTTTTGAGACAGAATCTCGACTTAGGTGAAGGGTGAGTGTCAAAGAAGAGACACACATCGCTGTGGAAATGCCCAGTCAGCCTGCTCCCCTGTAGCATGCAGCGGCTTGAGAACAGAAAAATATATAGTTTAGCACCTTGTCACAGGAACCAGGACTCTGCCAAATGAGCCCTTACCTCAGGCTGGGGCACGAGTTTCCTGTTAATACCCTGCGCGTACTTGACAGACAATGGATACTGTGGGCGAAAAGTATTCAAGAGCAGCTCATCCAGCCAAGGCCTGGAGTGCCAGCGCAGAGAGGGCAGACCCAAGGGCGCAAAGCAAGAAAGGACACCCCGGGGCGGGGGGGCGGGGGAGCGAGAGGGAGGAGCCTGAGGAACGAGCTGCAGCCCTCAGACCAGGCAGAAAGAACACCACAGTGTTCTAGAAACCAAAGCAGCCCCTTCACTGCATCTTCAGGCTCCTCCCAAACTGCTTCCTTTCAAAAACTCACGGGACCCAAACGGCCCATGAAAATGTTTGCCAACCCTGCTGACAGGTACATTAAACACACCACAATGAGCACTGACCTGCCCTCCCCCTAAAAAGCAGCCTGCGTGATCCCTTGGTTTACGCGCACGTCAGCCCATGGTAAAGGGCGAACACAAACCTGGCCAGAGCCAGATAAAGCAAAACCAGGTGGGC
>NW_011888830.1:1440895-1447268 GCF_000151845.1 Pteropus vampyrus
TGCTCGGCAACTCCAGAAGCATTATCGCGAAGACCTCCAGTTCGGAAGGGTCTTCCTAAGTCCAGTTCTCCCGAATCCGACATAGACGGGAATGCACTTACGTGAACAAGGCGAGAGGCGAGGCAGGGTACACAGGGAAGGAGAAGTGAGGGCAGACCGGAAGTCGGGAGAGGATTGGTTTCACTTTTATATGCCTGTTACAACAAGCACGTGTCATTTTATAATTCGAAACACATCAAATAAGAAAAAACAAGAGCTTGTGGCAAAGACAATACTATACATTCACCAAATTCCATTTTATTTTCTTATTCCTGCATACATAAGAAGATCACATTTCCCAGCTTCCCTTGCACTTAGGTTGGGCTTATGTGACTGGGTTCTGATCAAAGAGATGTGGGCAGAAGTGATGGACGCCCCTCCTAGACCTGACCATAAAAATCCCTACGTCATCATCCATACTCTCTCTTCCTCTTCTGTGGCAAACTGTTGAGGCCACATGACTAAGAAGACACCACTGCAAGATGGATAAAGCCTAGATCCTTGAATCAGTTATTAGAGGAGGGCCACCAACCACCAAAGAGAGGAAACTGACTGACATCAGGAGATGACCCGTTGTATTAAGCCAATGAGAATATGGGGTTTCCTCGTTACTGCACCTCAGCCCTACCTATCCTGACTAACATGGCACTCGTACCTGCCAGGGATTTCCAATGTCCCACAGAAGCCCTGAGAGAACCTCTCGGATACCTCACACGTGGAAACGGCCTTTCAGTGTTTCTGCTAAGTGGACTTTTTTAGATTCTAAGTTTATATGAGGACATATTTCTTAGTACAGTTCCTTTCCCTTCTATCTCTGAATTACCTTCTCATCCTCACTTTGTTGTAGTGTGTTTGTTCCAAAGGGAAATAAATCAAGGACTTTTCAGAAAGGAAACAGTATGTGTACTTTACATTTTTGTTTAAGCAAGACCCGAAAAGGGAGGGAATTTTATTATAATTTTATTCCCTCTCAGGGACCATTCTGAAGTGTACTATCTTAATATTTACTCATTGTCATAGTAAAACCTTGGATAAACCATTAGACACTGAGTTGTTCTAGACAGTCAAGTGTTTCACAGAACTGGAGCTATATATTTAGGCAATAAAATGCTGTCGGCTTTAAAATGTTTTGAAGAAAATATTTATGGAGCATATTAAATGAAGGATGGTGACATGTTCTGCCTTCTCAAAGTGATTCAGGATTAACCCAAGTTCCCTGAATGAGCTGTGCTCCCTTGAGGGGCTTGTGCACGCACTTACCTGTGCCTGGAACATCTTTCCTTTCCTTTGCCTACTTAAATCCTTTTCATCTTTTGGATGTCAGATGAAATCCCCATTCCCTCAGGCACAACTGTATAAATTTACTAAAACTCATGATCTGTTCGCTTAAAACAGGTGATTTTCATGGTATGTAAATTATACCTGAATGAAGCTATTAAAAACAAAACACACCGTCAAGAAGACGAAGCATAACACACATGTCCCTTAGATGTGAGCTGCACTGTAGTATAGAAATAGAGAGGGCACGTACCTTCACACTGGAGAAATCTGACCAAAACTACATCAGCCAGATGATCAAGGTCAACAATAGTGATAGGTCCTATTGACAGTACCCTTGATATGATGCCACTTCACTTCTGTGGTCGTCCTCCCAAAAACCATAACCCCAATCTGATCATGAGAAAAAAAATTTAATAGAGGTACATCCTATAATACACCTAAACTATACTCCTCAAAACTGTCAAGGTCATCAAAAATAAGGAAAGTCCAAGAAACTTTCATGGCCAAGAGGAGCCTAAGCAGACCACTACCTGGATGTGGATCCTGGATGGGATCCTGGAACAGAAGAAGAACATTGGGTACAAACTTAGGAAATCCGAGTAAAGTATGGACTTTACTTAATAATAATGTAGCAACATCGGTTCATGACCTGTGACAAATGTACCACAGAATGTAAGATGTTAATAATAGGAGAAAATGGGTGTGTGGTTTTGGGGGAGTCTCTGTACTAGCTTCACCATTTCTCAGTAAATCTAAAATTGTTCTAAAAGCTAAAGTCCTCTCTGCTGTATGTTCATGTAGCAGTCTAGACTATTGACTAAATGAATTAATGTATCACCATATGCAATTCTATGTGTGTTTTGCTCACTGTCGTATCTTTGGTACTCTTGATATGGTTGTATTCTTGACAGATGTTTAGTCATAAACACACAGTCAGTGCAGTGTCATAGAATGTAAATTCCATGACAGCAGGAATTCTTGTCCTCACCTAGAGGGTGCCTGGCTATTGGTAGACACTCAATATCAAAAACTTCCTCCCCAAGTAAGCCAACGAATCCTCTCCTCCGTGTTTAGAGTTTGAGATAAAGACATCTTAACTCAATCCGCCTGATTTCTTCAATAAAGCCTATGAAGGTATTGATGGCAGAAATATCTTTCAACAGATGAACTAAGGGGCATAGGAGATGGGTCCGTAACGAGAAAGAATGATGCCATCTCTCAAAATGAAGTGAAGACAAGACAGAGCAAGAGGGCCTCCTGGACTCCCACCAGAGCTGCCTCCTCTGGTTCCAGTCAATCCTGGCGCCGTCTGTCCTGAGAGACTCTCCCATTCCATGTAGTCCAAAGAGCCCGGACCATCAGATCCTGCTACTCAGGTTCATTGTCACCAAGATTTTGTGTTGTGTTCGTCTAGTCTGTGTTCCTGTTATAAAGGATGCTGAATCAAATTAATGTAGGAAAATATTACCTGTGGTATGACGATGAGGGGGGAAAAAAGGCAATAGGGAGCAGAAATGGGCTAAGAAAGGGAAAAAGGAAGCTCTAAAAAGGAAAGAAAAAGAAAAACAAGAAATCGGTGAAAATGGCCTAATAAGGACACAGAAACAGGAAACAGGGTTCAAAGTGTTGTGAATTCATTTGTTCAGCAAATATGTACTGTGCACCAGCTATGTGCCAGGTTCCATTCTATGGGTTAGGAAATTACCGTCCTCAAGGAGCTTACATCTTGGTTGGGGGAGCGGGGGAGGGCAGAAAGTAAACAAATAAATAAACACAAGTGACATCAGGGACTGGTGAATGCTGACACAGCAAGTTGAACGACACCGCCTATGACTGAGTGCTTACTTTACATTGGTTGGTCAGGGAAGGCCTCTTTAAGAAGGTGACATTTAAATTGATAGCTGAAGGACAGAAAGTGCTGGAAGTGGGAAGGTCATGGAGGATGCGTGGAAGCAACAATCTAGCCAGAGGGAAGAGCCAGTGCCCTAAGGCTCGAAGGAAGCGTTCTGAAGAACAGGGAGAAGGCTGCCCCCGGTGAACACCTGGCAATGTCTGCAGACACTCTGGTGGTTACACGTGGCGGTTCAGGGTGGTGCTACTGGCATCTAATGGTGAGAGGTGTGTGCTGCCACACATCCTAAAAGACAAACCCCTACGTAAGGAATTATCCAGACCGTTAATGGTGCTGATGCTGAGAAACTCTGCCCCGAGGCCGTCGCAGGCTTGGCATCTTCAGGTGCAGAAAGCAGGACACCACGCCCAGAGAAGAGCAGAGGAGAGGGCGGGGCTGTGAAGTAAGTCAGGGAAATAGGCAGGGGCCAGACGGTGCACGCCTTGTACTCCACGGCAAGGAGCTGGCATCTTCTCCTAAGGGTGAGGAGGAGCCCACTCATGTTTTAAAACTGGGCAGTAAACATGGACTAATTTATTTTTGGAAACAATTACTCTGGCTCTTGCGTGGAATGTGGTGAGAGGGGGCACATGTGCGTGAGAGACCAGCTGGGTGGTTTTGACAGTAGAGAGAGGTGATGGTGGCTTGGGTGTAAGTAATGGCAGTAGAGATAGAGAAGTAAAGAGATTTAATTTAGAGGTTGAACTCAGAGGTCTTGCCTAGGAAGTGAATGTGAAGGGGGAGGAAAAGAGAGGAATCGAGGATTAAATGAAGGCAGGGCCAGCTTTATTGGGTGTGTGACCAGTCCAACAGCTGTCCCTACCCCGTGCTGGCAGTGACCTCAGTGGAAGGCGCTCAGCCACCCTGGATCCAGGTACTGAGCACATCCTACTACGAAGGCTGTAGTCCCTTTGCCGTGGCCTGTCCACCGTGGGCTGGGTCAACAGACTTGTGCGAAGGGGACATTAACGTCCTGTTTCTGGCAGAGGCTCCGTGTCTTTATTTTGCATTGGGCCTTCCTGGCAAATTATGTAGCTGGCCCTGCTGGAACGTTTCCAGCTTGCTTAGTTAGTATCATTTACCAAAATGGGGAGTAGTAATAGGGATGGGATACAAGATGCGGTTTGGGATATGTTTAATCTCAAGATGCTTGTGAGACATTTAATTGACAAGAATAAGTACACAACTGTGTACACCTATCTATAGCTCAGAAAACGTACAACGTTGTAGGTATAAAGCTGGAATTTGTCCGCCTGCTGTGTGTAAAGCCGTGAGAATGACGGTTCCTCAAAAAATTAAACACAGCACTACCGTATGACCTAGAAATTTCACCTCCGGGCATACACCTAAGAAGTTAAACCAAAACAATAATTCGTAAAGATCTATGCACTCAAATATTCATGGCAGCACAATCTACAATAGCCAAGATATGGAAGCAACCTAAATGCCCATCAACAGACGATTGGATAAAGAAATTATGGTTCATATATACAATGGAATATTACTCAGCCACTTAAAAAAATGAAATCCTACCATTTGCAACGACATGGATGGACCTAGAGGTTATTATGCTGAGTGAAATAAGTCAGACAGAGAAAGATAAATACCATATGATTTCACTTACATGAGGAAGCTAAAGGAACAAAAAGAACAGACTCACAAATATAGTGGACAATTTGGTGACGAACAGAGGAGAGGGTGCTTGGGGGACTGCGAGAATAGGGTGAGGGGTTAAAGAAGTACAAATTAGTAGTCGATAGATGGTCACGGGGATGGGAGCACGGCACAGGGAATGCAATTAGCATTAATATATTGGCTAGGTGGAGGGCCAGCGGAGGGAGGGAGCAATTGGGGGGATCGTTTGATGAACTATATAGATATCTAACCAATGTACTGTATACTTGAAACTCATTAAAATAAATAAAATTTCTAAAATGTTCAAAATTGTAAATTTTATGTTATGTATATTTTACCACAACAAAAAAAGAACTTACTACTATTTATTGACTGATTCTTATATGCCCAGTACTGTTTTAATTGCTTTCTTACTTTAAAACACATATAACCCTCATAACAATCTTTAAGGTAGGTACAACATTATCAACTCCATTTTAAAAACAAGGAAACTAGTGACCAGACCAGAGAAGTTAAGTAACGGGCCTAAGCTCACACAGCTTCTTAACCAGCCAGGTGAGCATTTGGACTGAGGCGGTCTGGTGCCAGAGCCCAAGCTTTCTTTAAAAAACCATCCTGTACTACCTGTCAACAGAGATGATGTCATGTGCTACAAGCATACATGTTTCGTAATAATGATAAAAACTAATTTTTAAATTAAAGACTGAACTTACAGCCCATGAGCAGCATGGACCTGGCCTCTCGCCATAATCCAGCATGGTTTCCAGGCACAGGGCCTGGTCCTATGGAGAGGCTGAGAAGTCAGCCAGCGAGTGGAGCGGGAAGGGCGACAGTTATGGGTGACAGGTCATTTTACCATCTCTGAAAAAACTGCTCTATGACCAGAGACACCCCCTGGAAATATATATCAAGGGTCTCCTTCTGCGAGTGAACAGGCCGGGCTCACTCACAGCCCGATTCTGGCACTTAGGCGGAATCAGCCCCCAAGGCCAAGACAGCGCCCCAATCCCAGGGTAGGTGGAGCTGAGGACTCGATTTCCAGTTCCTCAGTGCTGGAGCAAGGCGCTTACTGTGCTGTTTTTAGGTTTTTCCATTATGTTATCAATAAGCCTCTCAGACTGAAGCAATGCCAAAGCCACGGACACTCTCGGCCTGCAGCTGGTAACAACGTGGTGGCCGGACCATGTGAAAATTAACAAACAGGAACCTCATTTAAAGTGGAGTCGGGAGCTGGAAGAGAGAAGCTCATGCACCTGTCACTCAGCGCACACCCCTGCCGCCAACAGGAAGAGACATACCTGCAGCTCCGACAGGAAGTAAAGGTACTTCACTACCTCAGTGTGAGGAACAGTCCTCCTTGCCTAGTAACGGCTCAGCCAATGGGAGACAGCCAGGACTCAGCCAATGAGGAGCCACTATACTTCCAACTCCTAGTCTCCTCCAATGGACTCTTAGTTAACAACAGCCTTTTCTCAAGTCCATAAAAGAGTCTTCCCCTCCTTATTTATGCTGGGTTTGCCCCCCAGA
>NW_011888830.1:1447318-1452419 GCF_000151845.1 Pteropus vampyrus
TCCTCAGTGCTGGAGCAAGGCGCTTACTGTGCTGTTTTTAGGTTTTTCCATTATGTTATCAATAAGCCTCTCAGACTGAAGCAATGCCAAAGCCATGGACACTCTCGGCCTGCAGCTGGTAACAACGTGGTGGCCGGACCATGTGAAAATTAACAAACAGGAACTTCATTTAAAGTGGAGTCGGGAGCTGGAAGAGAGAAGCTCATGCACCTGTCACTCAGCGCACACCCCTGACCCCAACAGGAAGAGATATACCTACAGCTCCGACAGGAAGTAAAGGTACTTCACTACCTCAGTGGGAGGAACAGTCCTCCTTGCCTAGTAACGGCTCAGCCAATGGGAGACAGCCAGGACTCAGCCAATGAGGAGCCACTATACTTCCAACTTCCAGTCTCCTCCAATGGACTCTTAGTTAACAACAGCCTTTTCTCAAGTCCATAAAAGAGTCTTCCCCTCCTTATTTATGCTGGGTTTGCCCCCCAGACCCATGCGCTGCATTGGGATTCATCGTTCTTCCCAAATAAACCCATTTTGCTGAAGAAATATCTGGCTATTTGTTAAAGGTCAAAACCCAAAGAAGTTGAAAGTTCTCATTTATGAAGCATAGTTAGAGCTGGCTGGAAGAAAGTAAGGTGCAAAATCACTATTGTGGACTCAGATATCAGAATTTTCTTGCTCCAAAACACATCCCAAACTGTCAAGGATGCACAGGCCAGTTCTTGCTCCAGGCAGGTCTGAGTCGCTAAAGCGGATGAAAAGTAGGAAAGACTAGAAGACAGGATTCAAAATGCCTTCCTAGCTCAGGTCCTAGTCACTAGTAAGAGGGAGAATGGCCTTAGATTTGTCTTGAGGGCAGGAGGTGGCAGAATGACCAAAGCTAAATGACTGCCTCAGACCCAAGGAGGCCCACAAAGGGCTGGGCCCCACAGCACATGACCAGACATCTGCCCTTCCTAAACCTCTGTTGGGTGTGGACCCTGCACCCGCTCATCTCCAAGTCAGAATTTCACTTTACCAGTCGCCATTACCTTTGAAGTCCCCTTTTTGTGTTGGGAAGAACTTTGACCTATTAGAGGAGCTGGGTGAGACATTCTGGGTGGGCAAGTCCCAGGCTCCTCATCTTTAGTGAGCTGTCTCCTAGTTACATTCTAGTTACACTCACATGAAGAGAAGGGGGATGGGAACAGGGTGTCCTAATACCCTCCTCTTATAAAGATACCAGTCATATGGTATTAGGTCCAGCCCATATGACCTGATTTTACCCAAATTACCTCTTTAAAGGCCCTCTCTCCAAATATAGTCACATTCTGAGGTACTAGGGATTAGAGTGTCAGTATACGAATTTGGGGACGGAGGACACAATCCAGCTCATAATAGCATGTAAATGACTAAGGAGATTCTGTTGAATAAAGCATTAGCACAAATTCAACCAATTTTGCTTAACTTCTTAGAAATAGCCAAATTTTTAGCAAAGGAGGCCAAAAAGCTACATTGTTTTATCATCTTCATTTCTACTCTCACTGCTTTTAAACAAAATTTCAAAAACTATTTACAGTAGTATAAATCTCGGCATTGATAAGCTAGTTTTCTCCTAATTTTTAAAAATACTTCAGCTCTACAATCCATCTCAAAAGCAAGGCAGATATCAAAAAACAACCCAACATGTTACCATCATCCGCAACAAATAGCAAGAGAGTAAGCAAGAGAATCCAGCCCCCAACGGCGCGTCGAACTCACATCACCCAGAATGCCACAAAGCAGAAATGGCCAGTGGTAACGTTAGGTATGCTCCCTTGTTTTTTTTTTTCTATGCATCAGTATCTTACATTGTTGAACACCCTATATATTGAAATCAGAGTCACTTTTTTTCTGTTACTTTTTATCATACTCATGTCCTAAAAAGTATTCATTGACATGTTGAATGGCAGCATAATACTGCCCAGTGTTTCGGGCCCTCGTTTACTGAACCATTTCCAATTGTTGGACATATAGATTGTTTCCAGTTTTTAACAATTACAGGTAATGCCGACAGACATCTTTGGCATACATCCTTGCCTGCATTTCTGATGATTTTTTTTTTTTCCAGGCTAGGTTCCTATAAGTGGAAGCATGATACCCTGTACATACACATTTGTTTTTAAGGTTTGGGAACACAGGAAAATAACTGTCTTTACAGGTTCCCTCACAGGCTCTCTCCTGATGCTAACGCAACATTTGGTCCTATGTTCTCACCAGGGTATCCTCACCCTCTGCCCACCTTTTCACCCAAGCACAATTCACACTCCCGGTGACTACAGGACGCTGTGACAGGTATTGAGAATAAAAAGGCAATCGATACAGCCGCTAGTGAGAAAGAAGAGGGAACAGGATCGTAGAAACGATTGCATTTATGAAGCACCTCTCCTCTGAAGAGCTCAAAGGTTTTCGGGGACACAGTCTCCTTAATCTTAATAGGTCTTCTATTTTTCCTTTTGATACAGATGCAAATATAAGCCTTATTATTTGGCTTGTATTTATGTATTCATGTGCTTCTATTTTCCTAATATTCCTTAAAATGGCTTTTCTATTTAGGGCTTCTGGTTCATGCAGATGACAAAAAGCTCCAAACTGGGTCTATTTACCTCTCACCCTTAAGACCTATAGGAAGAAAAGAAGAAAGACACGCGTTCCATTTTAAGAATAAAAAGAGACGTGAAGTAACCCATCACAGGGTGTTCCTGGCAGAGAAACAGGCAGAAGCCTTAAGTGAAAGCTGCACACAAGACAGTTTGCTTTCTTTCAAAATTGCTTGCTTTCACCTTTTTGCATAAATACAGTCAAAATTTCTGACCTTGTAGAAATGGCTTGTGGTAGACAGACTAATGACTCCCGTTTCGTGCCCTCGTTTACTGAACCATTTCCAATTGTTGGACATATAGATTGTTTCCAGTTTTTAACAATTACAGGTAATGCCGACAGACATCTTTGGCATACATCCTTGCCTGCATTTCTGATGATTTTTTTTTTCCAGGCTAGGTTCCTATAAGTGGAAGCATGATACCCTGTGAATACACATTTGTTTTTAAGGTTTGGGAACACAGGAAAATAACTGTCTTTACAGGTTCCCTCACAGGCTCTCTCCTGATGCTAACCCAACATTTGGTCCTATGTTCTCACCAGAGTATCCTCACCCTCTGCCCACCTTTTCACCCAAGCACAATTCACACTCCTGGTGACTACAGGACGCTGTGACAGGTATTGAGAATAAAAAGGCAATTGATACAGCCGCTAGTGAGAAAGAAGAGTGAACAGGATCATAGAAATGATTGCATTTATGAAGCACCTCTCCTCTGAAGAGCTTAAAGGTTTTCGGGGACACAGTCTCCTTAATCTGAATAGGTCTTCTATTTTTCCTTTTGATACAGATGCAAATATAAGCCTTATTATTTGGCTTGTATTTATGTATTCATGTGCTTCTATTTTCCTAATATTCCTTAAAATGGCTTTTCTATTTAGGGCTTCTGGTTCATGCAGATGACAAAAAGCCCCAAACTGGGTCTATTTACCTCTCACCCTTAAGACCTATAGGAAGAAAAGAAGAAAGACACGCGTTCCATTTTAAGAATAAAAAGAGACGTGAAGTAACCCATCACAGGGTGTTCCTGGCGGAGAAACAGGCAGAAGCCTTAAGTGAAAGCTGCACACAAGACAGTTTGCTTTCTTTCAAAATTGCTTGCTTTCACCTTTTTGCATAAATACAGTCAAAATTTCTGACCTTGTAGAAATGGCTTGTGGTAGACAGACTAATGACTCCCCCAAAAATGTCCATGTCCTACCGTCAGAACCTGTGAATACGTCGCCTTACATGGCAAAAGGGACGGACTTTGCAGATGTGATTATATTAAGGATCTTGCGATGGAGAGATTATTCTGGATTATTGGGTGTAATCACAAGGACCCTTAAAAGAGGGAGGCAAAGCTTGCACGCATCAAAGGACGTTATCAAGAGAGTGAAAAGACAACCCAAGAATGAGAAGATATCTGCAAATCATGTCTGATAAAGAATTAATATCCAGAACATATAAAGAACTCCTACAACTTAACCAAAAGACAACTCACTTTAAAAATGGGCAAAGGGCTCAAGTAGACATTTCTCCAAAGAACAGAGACCAGTATCCAACAAGCAAGGGTGCTCAACATCATCGGTCACCAAGGAAATCAAAATGACAATGAGAACCCACCTCATACCCACTAGGATCACTATAATCAGAAAGACAGACACCAATAATAAATGTTGGCGAGGATGTGGAAAAATTGGAACCCGGGCACTTTGGTGGCGAGTACTTCAAATGACGCAGCTACTAAGGAATAGTTTGGCAGTTCCTCAAAAAGCTAAACATTGTATTGTCATAAAATCCCACGATTCCACTCCTAAATTTATACCCGAAAGAACTGAACACAAGAACTTAAACAGATACTGTACTCCACTGTTCACTGCAGCATTCTTCAGAAGAGCCCCCAAATGAAAACCCCCTGAATGTCCATCAACAGACAAATAGATAAACAAGATGAGGTATATACATACAATGGGATATTATTCAGTCACAAAAGGAATGAAGTTCTAGTATATGCTACGACATGGAAGGACCTTGAAAACAGTATGCTAAGTGAAATAACCAAACGCAACAGGACAAATAGCGCATTATTCCACTTACATGAAATATGTAGGCTGGGCAAACTCATAGAGACAAGCAAGTAGATTTGAGGCTACCGTCCGCTGAGGGGGCAGGCATGGGGAGTTGCTGCCCAGTAGGTACCGAGCTTCTGCTTGGTGATGAACAGTTCTGGAAATAGTGTGATGGGTACACGACATTGTGGGCGCAATTAATGCCACTGAATTAAGCACTTTAAAAATGATTAAATGACAACTTTTATGTCATATATATCTTAACGACAATTTTAAAAAGAGGGAGGCAAGAGGTCAAAGTGAAAAAAAAAAAAAAGATGTAAGGACGGAAGGAGAGGTTGGAGTGAGGCACTCTGGAGTTGGAGGAAGGAGTCAGCAGCCGAGGAACGCAGGCAGCCTCCAGGCACCGAAAAAGCTAAGAAAACGTTCTCCTTTG
>NW_011888830.1:1452469-1454358 GCF_000151845.1 Pteropus vampyrus
GGGGGCAGGCATGGGGAGTTGCTGCCCAGTAGGTACCGAGCTTCTGCTTGGTGATGAACAGTTCTGGAAATAGTGTGATGGGTACACGACATTGTGGGCGCAATTAATGCCACTGAATTAAGCACTTTAAAAATGATTAAATGACAACTTTTATGTCATATATATCTTAACGACAATTTTAAAAAGAGGGAGGCAAGAGGTCAAAGTGAAAAAAAAAAAAAAGATGTAAGGACGGAAGGAGAGGTTGGAGTGAGGCACTCTGGAGTTGGAGGAAGGAGTCAGCAGCCGAGGAACGCAGGCAGCCTCCAGGCACCGAAAAAGCTAAGAAAACGTTCTCCTTTGAAGCTTCCAGAAGAAACGCAGCCCCGCCAGCATCTAGATTTCAGCTCTCAGACTCCTTTCCAGCTTCTGACCTCCAGAACCATAAGATGATAAATTTGGGTAGTTTTAAGCTACTATATTTGTGGTGATTTGTTACATCAGCCGCAGGAAACTAATACATGAACGTAAAACCTTGTCATGTTACCAAAGTTCTCTAAGCACAATACAGTAATTTTTAGTTGCCCCATGTGACTTCCAAAGTTTCGCATCGAACAGCCCTAAGGTTCAAACTCTGCTAGCTGGCAGGAGGAGCCGCTCACTCTGTGTCTGACCCGCGTGGGATCAGACTGGAATTCGCTGAGTGGCTCGGGCTGCCAGACACTGGTGCCATTTTATGAGAAGTCCTGGAATGGATTCAATTAATGACATCCAAAGAAAAATATTTCTCTCTCCAAAAACAACCCTGTAAATTCATGCACATTTGAATTACAGAATATATGAAAGTTATGCCTGTGAGACACACGTGGGGACTGTATGTAGGGCCACAGTCTTGTGTTTGCTGCCTCTCTGGTCTTGCCCCTTCTCTGTATTCCCGAAGCACCTGGCCCGACCTCTTATCACACCGTCCCCCTGAGGGCTAAAACCAGGTCTTATTAAGCTTGGCATCCATAGCACAAGATTTACATTTTCATCCTTCTCTCTAATTATGAGAAGGCTTTCTATTTGATAACCTACTAGGTGGGGAGATAACATTCTGGAGAGTACCCTAAAACACTGAACAAACCAGGATGTCCCAGGGACATCTACATCCTAATAAGTGACACCTAGACATATAGTAGCATTAACTTTTAAGAACCTACAGAACTTCAATATCTGGCCCCAATATCTCTCACCAACATCTCTCCTAACACCAAGGTCTTTATTCCTAGGCTTATCCAGATGGTGTTTCTCTAAAAACACCAACCTATAGCTGGTTTCAATCTCTAAGACTCTCTATGCTGAATTCCAAAGCTGCTGCTTATTCATTTGTCACCCTTACATGACTTTGCTCTGTGAACTTGATAACTGCTCATCAAGTTACAGACAGGTGCGGCGGACTCAGTTACCTGAGCTCCAAGCCGGGGGCTGCAGATGCCCTTCAGGTGCTAACGCTGAGCGGGCACAGGGCTCTGCTGGTAGGGGCTGGCAACCAGTAGCCCCAAGACTGGGCTGCAGTGTGCTTGATGGAGGCAGTGGGTTTCCTGATAAAGCCAGAGGTGCCCTTTTTTGCTGCGGTACCCAAGGAGTGGTGGGCACAGGTGAGACGGCAGTTGCCTGAGGCACTATTTACCACTCTGCCAAATCACTTCTTTCTCAGAGCTACCTATGGTTTCTTACACTTTGCTTACAGGTGAAAGTAAATCAAGGAAAAGTGGTAAATCCACTGGCCCTTTCTTTCTTCCTGTTCTCCCCATGAAAATCACACCTCGTATACAGTGCATCAGTAAACAACCAACGGAAGAGACTTTTGTCAAAAAAGAACCGGGCAGAAAGTAAAAGAGGTCTGACAATCTGTCCTTGCCACTTAA
>NW_011888830.1:1456603-1458691 GCF_000151845.1 Pteropus vampyrus
AGCTGACTGTCATGCCTCCATCCTTTCCTGTCCTAGAGCTTGTCCTCTGACAGCTGAGAAGTCCTCCCCCGAAGCCCTGCCCTCCTCCAGGTGCAGCCGCAGACCATCTTTCTTTTCCACACCGAGGTTAGAAGAAGACTTAAATGTTCTTTAATGGGCCACCTGGACACAGATTTTTTTAAAGTAAAATTAAATCGCTCCATTAAAAATAAAATTCACATTCGAACACTCTAACACGATAATACTAACCCTCTTGAAAAACACGGATTGCTTCAGTGATGCATTTGCTATATTTCCTATGGCCTTCTTTTCGCCTCTTCTTTTTCCAGATTTTCTCCCCGCTTCCGTTTCTGGAGGTTTTCTTTTTAAAGATGGCCGATATTTTTAACGAATCCATTCCCTTTCATTCCCAATCTTTTACTGGCTTCACCCACACGGTCTTGATCTTTGGACGCTGGAAAAGCCCACAGGGCGGCTACAAATTAGACAGCACGGTTCCTTCCCTTAGACCACCTTCAATTTCATAGCGTCCTCGAATCTTGCTGAACTTAAGGATGATGTGTTTACGCCCTTCCCTGTCTCTCTCCTGCAGTGACCTATGTCTAGAACATAAATTCAGGTTTAATTACTCAAAAAACTTAGTAAGAACACTCAAAAGGCGCCCAAGGATATACCTCCCTGGCCCCGTCACTCGGTTTCCTTGCTACACACAAGCGACCACTGTCACAGCTTCTTGTAGCTCATGGACTGTTGATGTCACTTGCCAGTTCAAACAGGTCTCTGTGTATACCCTGTAGCTTTAAACTATTTTTTAAAAAATCCACCTATTCAGCATATTTGAATTGCTACTCCACCTTCAGAGCCACTAAAATGGCACTGCCTCCTCAAAGTCTTTCCTGTCCCTGCCTAGCCTGTGTCAGGTGATGCTCCTTCATGCTCTTGACAGTAGGTACTCCCCTCGCCCTCCCTCTTGCTTATTAGGCAGGGTGGAATTCCCCCTGCCTGTTTCTTGCCTTGGGGCAAGGACCAGCACGCACCCGGCACACCTGGAATGCATTCAGGAAATAAAGTGTATCCGAATATCTACATATATTGCAAATTATGCACTAAGTCCTGGGAACACAAAGGTAGATAAAGCATGGTACCCACCTCAACCTTTCTGGCATCTTCATATAGTGTATTCCCCACCCCAGAAAGCACAGAGAGAAAGATCCACTTCTATGAATTCTACTTTAATCTACGTTCACTTGGTACCATAATCAGTATTTCTCATTTGCACGATCTGTCCTTTCTCTTCCTGTTACTAAGTGGTCTACAGTCTCCCTGTATTGCCAAAATGTGGCCCAGGACTCCCATCAGCTCAACCGCCCAAAGCGTCAAAAGTTGACGATTTTACCTTGCTGTGCCTTTTTTCTTTCTCCAAAGTGGCATCTGACTGATGCTCCAGTGCCAACTACTGAGAAGACAGCAAAGAGTTAGCTGGCGAGAGTGTACCTCCTGTTTTTAAAACTTCTTTCAAAAAAACTACATACACTTTACAAATGTAATGTCTTGAAATACAGGCAGAGGCAGCATGTGTGGGTGCTTCGGGGGTGTCAGAGCAGTGAAGAGATAAAAAGGCTCAGCAGTGTCCCTTCGGGGTCTCCAGCCAGCTGCCAGACTCGGGGCAGGCTGGCTGACAGCTCTGAGCTTCTCTTCTGTGACCAGGACTGAAGAGGCTCCCTAGTGTGGGGTTTGTGACAGCATTAGCTGAGCTAACAACTGGCAGTGTCTAGTATCTCCTCGGACACATCCAGAGGGTTCAGTATCGCTGAGAGAGGTGGTCGCTCCTGCGTTTCGATGACATCTTTGATACTACCATTTTTTAATTGTCTTACATTTTAAAGCTATCTGAACTATAAAATCCTACTTAAGTAAAACAGAGTGTAGGTTCCTTACAATGACCTAGGGCAAACTCCCTTAACCCAACAGTATTTTTCTCATGTCAAAAATGATGAAGTTGGTCTAAAAAAATTACAGACTCTCAAGAAACAAAATAATCCAACGCAATGGGCGAAGCTTAATTGGATTCTTGTTTCGAAAAATGGC
>NW_011888830.1:1458741-1463682 GCF_000151845.1 Pteropus vampyrus
CCAGAGGTGCCCTTTTTTGCTGCGGTACCCAAGGAGTGGTGGGCACAGGTGAGACGGCAGTTGCCTGAGGCACTATTTACCACTCTGCCAAATCACTTCTTTCTCAGAGCTACCTATGGTTTCTTACACTTTGCTTACAGGTGAAAGTAAATAAAGGAAAAGTGGTAAATCCACTGGCCCTTTCTTTCTTCCTGTTCTCCCCATGAAAATCACACCTCGTATACAGTGCATCAGTAAACAACCAACGGAAGAGACTTTTGTCAAAAAAGAACCGGGCAGAAAGTAAAAGAGGTCTGACAATCTGTCCTTGCCACTTAATAAAACCCTTCTCCAAATCACTTTTATTTTTTTCTAATTACAGAAGGAATGCATATTTACTGTAAATAATTTGGAAAAATAGAGAAAAACACGAAGAAAAAAATACAAATCATCTGTAATCCTACCATCTTGAGATAACCACTATCTCTTCTCCAACACTTTCTATACTCTTACCCTGCCTTTTGTTCATAGTTTTGTATTATTATTATTATTATTATTACTTATTGTCTGTCTACTTCAGTACAATGTAAAGTCCATGAAGGCGAGGAATTTGTGTTTCTGAGCACCGGGAACAGTGCTCCATTAATATTTACTAAATGAATAAACATTTTGATGTAACAGCGTCCAGTCCTTTTTTTCCTTAAAAATGCATAAATCACTGTTTCTAAAGCATTACTTTTGTTCATTTTAAACACCATGCTGTTACCAAGATCCCCAAGGAGAATATCTGAAACACTCACGATTTGAAAAGCAGAGCCCCCCCTTGACTCAGCTACACATTTATTTTTCTCTCGGTGATTCCCCAAGCAGCAGCGTGGGGGAACGGGCTCTGGAAAACGGATGGCGATGTGAATATTCCAGCAAGGGCTGGAAGCCTGTACATGGCATGCTTAGCATGGCTATGCGATTTCCCCTTCAGTGCCATGCAGCTGCTGGTGTGTGCACAGATGAACACAAATGGTGACCGGGTTTACCCAGAGGTAGAGTTCAGCAGACTGGACACCGTGGAAGGTCGAGGGCGTGGAGGCACCAAAAGGCGAGGGCAAAATTAAGGCACCCGAATGGCGGTTAATTCATTCTCCGGCTAACTTCATTCCTCACCCTCAGGTCTGCCCTGCCTAAAAAAAAATGTGAGAGCCTCTGAAGCGACCTATTTCAACACGTTCTCACCTTGCATTAGCCTTCTCGTGACTCTTCGTCTACACGGCCATCTTTCTTCTCATCTCAGAAACAAAAACCCTCCTTCCTTCCCACGGCTCCTTCTTCCTGTGCGTGTGCTCTCAATGGCGGCCCCTGCAGCCGCCCTAGGATCCAACTCCGTCCGTTGTCTTCTCTCTCTGCTCACGTCTTCAGTCTTTCCCAATATATTGATTCCTTCCCCTCTTTATATAACTGTCCTGAAAATACCCAGTCCTAAAAATATCCGCCTCCTACTCACACCATCAATCTGCAATATCCAGGAAGGTCTCCAGTGTCCAGGCCTCCTCACCAGCTGACTGTCATGCCTCCATCCTTTCCTGTCCTAGAGCTTGTCCTCTGACAGCTGAGAAGTCCTCCCCCGAAGCCCTGCCCTCCTCCAGGTGCAGCCGCAGACCATCTTTCTTTTCCACACCGAGGTTAGAAGAAGACTTAAATGTTCTTTAATGGGCCACCTGGACACAGATTTTTTTAAAGTAAAATTAAATCGCTCCATTAAAAATAAAATTCACATTCGAACACTCTAACACGATAATACTAACCCTCTTGAAAAACACGGATTGCTTCAGTGATGCATTTGCTATATTTCCTATGGCCTTCTTTTCGCCTCTTCTTTTTCCAGATTTTCTCCCCGCTTCCGTTTCTGGAGGTTTTCTTTTTAAAGATGGCCGATATTTTTAACGAATCCATTCCCTTTCATTCCCAATCTTTTACTGGCTTCACCCACACGGTCTTGATCTTTGGACGCTGGAAAAGCCCACAGGGCGGCTACAAATTAGACAGCACGGTTCCTTCCCTTAGACCACCTTCAATTTCATAGCGTCCTCGAATCTTGCTGAACTTAAGGATGATGTGTTTACGCCCTTCCCTGTCTCTCTCCTGCAGTGACCTATGTCTAGAACATAAATTCAGGTTTAATTACTCAAAAAACTTAGTAAGAACACTCAAAAGGCGCCCAAGGATATACCTCCCTGGCCCCGTCACTCGGTTTCCTTGCTACACACAAGCGACCACTGTCACAGCTTCTTGTAGCTCATGGACTGTTGATGTCACTTGCCAGTTCAAACAGGTCTCTGTGTATACCCTGTAGCTTTAAACTATTTTTTAAAAAATCCACCTATTCAGCATATTTGAATTGCTACTCCACCTTCAGAGCCACTAAAATGGCACTGCCTCCTCAAAGTCTTTCCTGTCCCTGCCTAGCCTGTGTCAGGTGATGCTCCTTCATGCTCTTGACAGTAGGTACTCCCCTCGCCCTCCCTCTTGCTTATTAGGCAGGGTGGAATTCCCCCTGCCTGTTTCTTGCCTTGGGGCAAGGACCAGCACGCACCCGGCACACCTGGAATGCATTCAGGAAATAAAGTGTATCCGAATATCTACATATATTGCAAATTATGCACTAAGTCCTGGGAACACAAAGGTAGATAAAGCATGGTACCCACCTCAACCTTTCTGGCATCTTCATATAGTGTATTCCCCACCCCAGAAAGCACAGAGAGAAAGATCCACTTCTATGAATTCTACTTTAATCTACGTTCACTTGGTACCATAATCAGTATTTCTCATTTGCACGATCTGTCCTTTCTCTTCCTGTTACTAAGTGGTCTACAGTCTCCCTGTATTGCCAAAATGTGGCCCAGGACTCCCATCAGCTCAACCGCCCAAAGCGTCAAAAGTTGACGATTTTACCTTGCTGTGCCTTTTTTCTTTCTCCAAAGTGGCATCTGACTGATGCTCCAGTGCCAACTACTGAGAAGACAGCAAAGAGTTAGCTGGCGAGAGTGTACCTCCTGTTTTTAAAACTTCTTTCAAAAAAAGCTACATACACTTTACAAATGTAATGTCTTGAAATACAGGCAGAGGCAGCATGTGTGGGTGCTTCGGGGGTGTCAGAGCAGTGAAGAGATAAAAAGGCTCAGCAGTGTCCCTTCGGGGTCTCCAGCCAGCTGCCAGACTCGGGGCAGGCTGGCTGACAGCTCTGAGCTTCTCTTCTGTGACCAGGACTGAAGAGGCTCCCTAGTGTGGGGTTTGTGACAGCATTAGCTGAGCTAACAACTGGCAGTGTCTAGTATCTCCTCTGACACATCCAGAGGGTTCAGTATCGCTGAGAGAGGTGGTCGCTCCTGCGTTTCGATGACATCTTTGATACTACCATTTTTTAATTGTCTTACATTTTAAAGCTATCTGAACTATAAAATCCTACTTAAGTAAAACAGAGTGTAGGTTCCTTACAATGACCTAGGGCAAACTCCCTTAACCCAACAGTATTTTTCTCATGTCAAAAATGATGAAGTTGGTCTAAAAAAATTACAGACTCTCAAGAAACAAAATAATCCAACGCAATGGGCGAAGCTTAATTGGATTCTTGTTTCGAAAAATGGCTAAAAATATTCTTGGCTTTGCTGATATTTACCTATGACTGCTTATCAGATATTATGGAATTATTATTAGTTTTCTCAGGTGTGATAGTGGTTTTGTGGGCGTGTTGGGGAATGCTGTAACAGGAAATGCATACTGAAGTATGACAGTTGCAAACGTTTAGGAAAAAGAAGATTTGAGTTTGAGTGTTGTGTGTGTGCATGTCTGTGTGTCCAGAGAGATTGAGAGAAACAGAAGAATTATATCTTTCTCAAATTGATCTATGAATTTTCTTTGTGCTGTCACTAAAATGCATCAAAACCCATGACCAAATGTTGAAAAAAAGTTAAATCAACAGTAAGTTTATCTAAACAAGAAACACATTCTTCATCTCCTTTCTTAAAGCCTTTTAGGCTCTAATTTTGGCCTTTAAAATCCATATATTCGGTCCCGTCTGTAACACCTTAACAAAGTCTCAAAACTTCTGGTGTCCTAAAAATTTTATCTTTTAAAACTTCTTTTCATTAGTTTTCTTTAGCCTCCTTTTTAGCAGCATTTGGACTCTCCTTCCCAGGGTGGCCCTTCCCGCTCCAGCCTTTGCCTCTGCTCCTTAGTTTTTATTCTTAACGTGTATTGAGTCTTCCCTTGTTCTCTCATGTTTGTTCATCATTTACATAGGTTTCCCTCCTTCCTGGCCGACAATATTTTCCTGTAGATGTGTCTCCTGTTCTGGGCAGTAATTTAGTTCTCTAATTTGCCCTGCCTTCCCCGCCCTTCTTATGACCTCTCCATCTTCTTCGTTATCCCCTGTGCCCTCTGCTCCCTGGGGAGAGAGGCGCCCCTGGCGCTCGCCACTACCGCCACCTCTCTGCCTTCGCTCCTCACATGCAGTCCCCTGAGCTCCTGGCGTGCTTGTCTTTAAAATATTAGTACATGTATGTGCGTGCGTGCGTGCGCGCGTGTGTGCGTGTGTATAAATATATGCTTAATTTTGCCATATGTGTGTACATGTATGTGCGTGCGTGCGTGCGCGCGGTGTGTGTGTGTATAAATATATGCTTAATTTTGCCATATATATTTTTTTGGTTAAAAATGCTTAATTGCCATATATGCATATGGCAATTAAGCATTTTTAACCAAAAATTGAAAGGCCGCGACAGAAGGAATTTTCTCTCCGAGGGCGTACCAATGGGGCCTGCCCAGAAACAGCCCACTGCCAGCTCTAGCTTATTTGGTTGATTAGGTGCTTTGAGAGGGGCCGGCAGACCCGCCCCAAGGCTCTTACTTGGGCTCCGCGCCTCGCCGGGGCCCGCACCTCCTTCTGGGTTCGGCTGCAGAAGTGCCCCG